>NW_018164971.1:242249-348019 GCF_001263595.1 Phalaenopsis equestris | reverse complement strand
TATATAAATATATATATATATATAATTTTTCTTGAATAGTTTGTTTGTGTTCACCTTGATTTACATATTCTTTGTGCTCTACTTGAAATTGGTTCTTTTTTTAATTGGGATTGGAACTTACACTATTCTACAATAACATATGTAGAATCACATGACCACATGATCTATTGTGATTAATATTTAGACATAAAATATATAATATAATATTAGATAAATAACATAGATCATTTTTTTATTTAAAATTTGAGTTTAAAAAATTTATTTATGCTCGACGCTGTTCTAATATATGATTAGAACAGATCTATTTGCAAAATGCTTTTTTTGACGATGCTACATGCATGTCTTGGTTTTGAAGTCATTTAGCGTTGTTTCTTATTTTTACTTGGTTATGAGATATGATTGGTATTTTATACTTCATCATGATGGCCCTGAAGAAGTGCGTGAAAGAATTAGGCAACAATTGGTTCCCTCATTATAGGTATGGCCAGACTCCTTAGGCTCCATCCAATTCTCTGCCATAATATATACAACCAAACAGTCCTGGATCTCATGTTAAATGGTTATATTCCAAATCATAAAAGCCTCCTCCACATCTTCTATCATTCACACTCCAAAACAAAATTGCTCAGCCCATCAATAATATGACAGACGTTAGCGGGGTCATCCCTACTCGCCACTGTAAGCCACCCGTCATTTCTGCTTTACGGCCTGGGTCGAGATGGTCTACATCAGCTCGTACGATTATAAAGTTTTATTACCGAGCAGAGCTCATTTGTTAATTTGTTTTTAATTTTGTGGATCGCATTGGAAATTGGGGAGCAGCAAGTGGGAAATGGCGTGCAGTGTTTCTGCAGCTGGAGCGCTGCTTTGCGCAGTGGATGACGGCTGGAGCTCTGACGGTTGCACTCACTATGATTTCCTTTTATGGACTGTGATGCCCTCCTTCACTCGAGAAATTATTACATCCCAATGCACCGGCGGAGGGCGGCAACAGACCTTCGTCTACCTCGCTGCATCCTCGTCCTCTCATCCGGAGTTCGGATAAAATAATTTTCCCTCCACGCTCTGATTAGTTCAGAAACAGGAAATGGCTTTTATCTAGCGGTGTACCCTGAGCCAAGCTTGATTCATGCCTAACTCGACCTTAGCTATTAATGATGACACTCAATGATTGCGAGCTGGCGAGTTTACTGGAGAACATTGATGACTTGAGAAGAGCTTGAGCTTGGACTTGAGTGCATGGCTCGATAATCTTGACATGTGAGGTTGTTAATGAGTAGAGTTTGAGCCAACTCGATTTATACTTCCATTTTTACCCTTAACATTATTTGTCTCCACCTTCCAATTGTTTATAAAGAATTGAGGGCGATTCAGCCTTTAGGAGAACATTTTAACGCCAAGATTATATTTTTCATTTATAATGTATTTTTATGACTGACCATAATTTTGTTATCATCAAAATTTAAATTTGTTTTTTTATGTAATATGAAAGATTTAGACGACATAAACGTAGTAATAATGTAAAGCTAGATGTTGGATATGTAAATACCTAGGAATTTGGTGGTATGTAAATGCCCCTGATAAAAATTGTTATAACATGCTTTTTGATTTGGTATCTAAAAATCTTCGGCCCATTTGCTCGTCACATCCATGCGCTCTAAAAATTTGGGCTTAGTTTTTGTTATGATTTGGGTTAAAAAGAAGCCCTATATGGACCGAAATATTGCAAATCAAACATTATATTTTTCATCCATTCTTCAAATTCTCACCCATTTTTTTCATTTTTATTGTATTCTCAATGATTTGATTGTGGCATGTAAAAAATGCATTGGTTCAATAGTTCAAAAAAATCTACTAGGTGCTAATTTAATTCAACCCAAATAATTAAAAATTAACTTAAAATCATAATTTGAAAAGCTATAAGTCTTTATAATAATAATAATTATTATATATAACACCTAAATTTAAATTTTTAGATATAAAACACCTTATCAATCAATGACTGAAAATGCTCATTTCACTTTTTAAAACTAAAGTAGTTAGAATTTAATGAGATATGGAAGATTTTGAGTGGTATAAATATAAAAAATCAAAATTAACGTGCTAGATGTGAAAATACATGGTATGTATGTAAATGTTCTATTTTTTTATTAGGAAGAATTTTAAAGTCATTAAATTCTTTCCTAAATAAACTCAATAACTTCTTATTATTACAGTACTCATTCCAAGCTAATCGAATGGCTTTAAGCGACTCAAAACTAGTTTCTAAGAAAAATATTTTGCTTTGGTCATACAATTCAATAAAAGTATAAACGTATACAGCGTCATGGAGCAACTAAATTTCAGCTTTTTTAGCGCCTAAGCATCATTAATTTCTAACATAAATAGAAGAAATCCTCACTATGATGGTGAAGTACATAAATTATCATTAGACAATGATTTAATGCAAAACCATCTCATATTTGAATTTCTAAATAAATATTTAAGATTCTTAAACTCTAGACCTAAAGAATATCTATTTAATAAAGAAATCTTTAAATAATATTCTAAAGTTCTTGTATTTTTCTTAATTAAAATATTTTCAATAGGATTATGCACTTATCCACCCTACATAAAAACTAAAGAGGTCGAACGGTGTAGAGGAGAAGAGTGTGAGGAGATTGTGAGGGTCACCTGACCAAATGAGCCAAGCCAACTAGGACAAAACTAACTGTACCACAGGGCGAACAAGAAGATGATCAAATGATCCAAACACGAGTTATTCGATTGAAGACTATATGAAAGAAAATTTAAGCCTAACGCTATAAAAAAGCAGATTTGAGGTGGAAGCCTGCCCCCCAGTAGGGTCCATCTAAAAAAAAGACCAAATTCCATTAAGTATCTCAAACTCTATCAAGAATCAAGGATAGTCAACCAAGTTGGATCAGTTGCGGGCCATACCAACCAAGTGCAATCGAGCAAGCTAACCTCTCAAGTCAACTAAGCTTTAGTCGACCAAGCCAAACATCGGTTAGATGACAAATAAATACATATAAAATACTAAAAATATTCTAGACCCTTCTTAATGGGGGTCATCTCCCTGTTCCCAGGCCCCCCAAGTACAACCAACCAAGCTAACCTTGAGTCAAGTAACCTTCGGTCCGCCAAGCCAAACATCAGCTAGAGGACAAATACATACATATAAAATACTAAAAAAATTCTAGACCCATACAACTATAACACCCATTAAGCATGCATAATCACAAACATGGTTTATTAAATTTCTATAGGCATAAGTAATAAGTGTATACAAAGATAAATTTTCAATACAAGACATACAACTATACTATATATAATAAAATGATCCAAAATTATCCAAACAATACTGTATATATAGCGAGAGAGAGAGAAAGAGAGATCAAATTCCTATTCTAGCTCATCTATTATGGCCGGAGGAAAAGCTGGAACGGCTGAAGGGCTTGGCTCCGGCAAGAGTGGCGAAGTCACAGGGGCTGACGATGATTTAGTCGCCGGCGGCGACAATATGAAAGGATTAGGAAGAGTCGGCATTATGACGATCGCTGGTGGACTAGCTTTCGGAGACGCCGCCTCCGGGTTCGGCAGTGGCCACCACTTTGGCAGAGGAAATGGAAAAGGATTCGGAGGAATCGATAAGCCGGGGATCATCGGCGGAAGCTCCGGCTTCGGCAAGCTCGGAATATTGGGCAGCGGCGGCCATGCGCACGGGAGAGGAGGAAACGCGAGTTTCGGTAGAGGAGGAAGCTTCACCGCTGGAGTGTCGAGCAAGCGGCGGGCGGCGAGGGTGAGGGTTCCATTGCCGGCGAAGAAGAGTGAGATCAAGAAGATAAAAGAGATGTGTTTGAAAGCCATGGCTGGTTTTGTGTGAGAGAGAGAGGTTGATGGAAATCTGTTGGGGGGCATTAGGGATTTAAATAGAGGACCGTTAAGTGGATGAGATTAGTAATTCAAAAGTTTTGCTGGACTTTTTTGGAAATTAGGATCGGTTGAATTTTCATCTGATTGGGCCAACAAATTCTTTGCTACGTAACTGAAACCCGTAGAATTTTTTTGTGTTTTTCCATAGGTTGACCTGGAAAAATTTTATTGACTATATAATATTTTTATGTAAAATAATACTTACATGCACACCCCTCAACTCCTATGTATTTATATAAGACACCAAAAATCTAATTTTTATCGACATATCACTACCTATGAAATGAAAAGATGTACATCACTTTTTTAACAGTTAAAATAATGATATTTTTGTTGAGAAATGAAAATTTTGAATGATGTAAATATAGAAAGTAAAATTTGATTGTTAGATATTATGTAAAAAAAATAGGAATTGAGGTGTATTTATTCACAAATTTTAGATATGTCATGATTTAAGACTGTAATCTCTAAGTTTTATTATTGAAGACACTGGTGTTATATATGAGGAACAAATATTACATTTGGAGTCCAATAAAATCACGCCACGTGAAGGTGACAGAAAAATAAAAAAAAAATTTGTTTTAGCATAAGAGAATATTCTCTTCGTGCAAAAAGTGATTAAAATATTATATTCATTATTTTGGGTAGTTAAAATGTTATAATTCAAAATATTATTATTATTATTATTATTATTATTATGGGAAATGAACATACATATAAGACATTAATGTTGAATGGATTTAGATGGGTGTCAAATCGAGTTCACGAGTCACGTTCAAACTTGACTCGATACTAATCTTGCTAAATATTGTTTAACCTTAATCGAACTTGAATATTAAACGGGTCCAAAAATCCAACTCGAACTCGACCAACCTTCAACCTCACGCTAACTCTACTCATATAATCCTTTTAACATAAAACATAACAACTATTGGAGTAAATTCAAATAAAATTTGAGTCAATTTTAAGTTAATATCAGGTCAGTTTTAAGTTGGCGGTCCAATTTCGAGTTGACAGTTTAACCCAAAGCTAACCAGAAACTTAAACACGTGGATCCCTAACCCAAATCCAACTCGAAATTTATTATTTAGATATCGCATTCAATAGAAAGAAATAAAATCTATTAACAACATAATAATTAGAAGAATTGAAATTGTACACATTGTTGAAACAGGTAGTACAACTCATTCACTTTAAGATTAAGGGTCTGTTTGGGGTAACTGCAACTTATTAAAAAACAACTGAAAGACTGCTGAAAAGTAATCTGATGTTCAAAAAGCTGAGATGCCTATTAATTTTTTTTTTTTTTTTGAAAAAAGTCAGATCACAAATAGAAAGATGCCACTGCGCCCAACCAGAATCGGTTAGAAAGCACAGATTTCAGCTATAGCTTTTTAAAAAAGCTGTCAAAATACAGTTTATCTAAAGAAACAAAACTATGGTGTGATGCTACACTGCCACCGCACCAAACGAACCTAAATTGATTCTTAGGAGTTTATAAGAACATCAAGAGAAATTCTTCGTTGTACTATTAATCTTTTGCTGTCGTCTTCTAATTAACACCCCCTCCACATTATTGTTTATTTTCATTCTATATCATATAGCACAAATATTTATAAATTGATTCATTTTAAAAAATAATAATTTAATGACGTCTAACTTCGCTCAACTCTTATATATTTACATATATAATTGTCTTATATATTTACATATATAATCGCCTTATCTATGTATGAAAAACATATATACTACTCAACTCTTATATATTTACATATACAATCGTCTTATTTATGCATGAAAAACATATATTTAATTTTTTTTTAAAAAAAAAGGAAAAGTTCAGATATCAAATGTAAATACATAGGAATTAGGTGGTATGCGTATAAAAGCCTCCAAACTTTTCAGTCAGTCAAGTGCGAAGGTCACTCCCATGTGATCAAGGCTCAAGTCTTGACCATTAATTCATAGAAAACATATTGACCGTGCAACTTATTTTGAAAGTACATACTATTTTTTTTTTTCATATAAATTAATATGTTATTTTTTTATTTATTTCTACGTAAGAAATGACGCAATATTTTTGCATGCGAAGGTCAGGGCACAAATTTTTTAGGCCCACCGAAACTTCCCGATCTTAGTATTTAGGGGTGTAAGTAAATCGAACACGAACAAGTAGAACTTGTCTTCGTGTTTGGTTCGTTTGAATAATTTGTTTGAAATAAACTCGTATTCGAAATTGTTCGTGAAGTCATTGTTGTTGTTTGTTTCTTAACGAATGAGTCAAACACGAACTGTTCGTAAACGACGAGACAGTTTGACATCCATAATATTAATATATAACTTATATTATATAAATATATAATATTTATTTTGGTATATTACTAATATAGTATATTAATATATTATTATTAATTTACTGTATATAATAATTTATAAAATTTAATTTTTATAATATCATAAATTTTCTATATATAATTATTTTAAATTATTCTACATTTCGAATAATAACAGTTTGAACACGAACGAACACATCACTGCTCTTATTTGATTCGTTTAACTAACCGAACGAAAAAAAATTATTCTCGTTCATCTCGTTTACTTATCAAACGAATCGAAAATGAACCCATTAACGAACCGAACACAAACTGTTTGCAAACAACGAACTTTTTTGACGACCCTAGTAGTATTTAAGCTGCATAGGGAAATAAACGTCTGCAAATTATTAAAAATAAATAACTCAAGCTAGAATATATAAAAGAAAAATATTTTATTAATTGTTTCATCAATTTTTTTTTCTTTTTTCTCATAATTTATATGAAAAAATAAATAAATAAGACCTTCAGTTACACAAGAAACAATTAAAGATTTCTGTTTGAATTAGTTGACGTCAATGTGGCTTGTGTTAAAACTAATAATATGATTTTGGAAGTTTTAAATGCATACCCCTCAAGTTCTATGTATTTACATATCCAACATCTAAACATCAAATTTTACATGCATGCCATCTTACATATGCATGAAAATGTACATTTCACTTTTTAGCAAATCAAAATGGTGGCATTTTTAAAGTGATGAAAATTCTGGGTGGTATAAATGTAAAAAAAATAAAGTTTAGATATTACATATGTAGACATATAGGAATCGGATGGTATATATGTAAATGCCCCTATTAATTTTTTTTTTGTAGTTCTAGAACCTCTTATATATATATGAATTCAAAGTTATAACAGAATCAATTATTCCATAAATAGGACCAAGTCTATTAATCATAAAAGCAAGCTATGTTGAATAACTACTTGAGAAAATTTGGGAGACAACTATTCTAGAAACATGCATCAATTTCAACTAAATAGCTACATTATTGTTCTAAAATTTAACATTTTAAGCACATATCTTTAACACAATTCTTATATCTAAAAGAACATAAATACTTGGAGGTTTTTACATGACAAACACCAAAAACACTGAATATAATATTATAGCCACCCACCCACATTTTAAATATAACATTTTAACCCCTGAAAATTTTAAATATAACATTTTAACTGCCCAAAACTTTCACTAAAAGCCTTTACAAGTGGGTAAAAGAGGATGGTTGCAATGAAAAAAATGATTGAAATATTATATTTAAAATTTGATTGGTTAAAATGTTATATTCAATGTTTTGTGTGGTTGATATGTAAAAAACCCAAAGATTTAAATAAAAATCTTTCATATTACCAAAGAAAGAGAAATAAATAAGAATAGAAAAAAAAAAAATGCAGAATATGTTTATTTCCAGCACATTTTTATTACCTGTAAGCAGCTCATCTCAGCTTATGGCACCAACAGGCTTCTGTGAATCCACAGATTTCAGTACTTCCTCTCCCATTCTCTTACAACCCACAAGCACCTTAAAACACAAAAAAGGAGCCCTTGTTTCTGTTAACCAAACTCAGTTTTCAAAAACAACAAAAAAAAAAAAAAGGAAGATTTGCATGCATACCACTCAATTCTTATGTATTTACATATCTAACACCTAAATTTCAATGTTTACATATATGTCGTCATATATATGCATGAAAATATACATTTCACATTATTGAAGTTAAAACGGATGTGACATGAAAGATTTGAGTTAATGGAAAAACTAAAGTTTAGGTGTTGGATATGTAAATATATAAGAGTTGGGCAGTATGTATGTAAATGCCCCTGCAAAAAAGGAAGTTGATGTGTAAATTAAAACAAAGCCAATACCATTCCAGAAGAATAAATATCACCGGTCCGGAATCCTTTATTGAGCGTTTCGACCACAGCAGCCTCAATCCTCCTCGCAGCATTCTCTTCGCCGAGACCATATCGCAATAACATTGCAGCGCTGAGCACAGTAGCTAATGGATTTGCCTTGTCCTGCAAATCAAACAAAAATTTGAAAAAAAAAAACTTCATTTTTTTACAAATTAAGTTCGTAAAAGGTTGTATAAATGAGAAATGATTCAAAAGTTTAACCTGCCCTGCGATATCGGGAGCTGAACCATGAATTGGTTCAAATAAACCAGGTCCCTGAGAAATAAATAAATTAAAACGGTCAAACAGTCAAGTTAGAAAAATATATTTCTTTGATATCAAATGAAAATTTTGATGAACAAAAATGTTTTCACAGACCGATTCGCTGACGCTGGCAGATGGAAGCATTCCAATGCTTCCGGTGATCATGGAAGCCTCATCAGATAATATATCACCAAATATGTTGTTAGTGACTATAGTGTCAAACTACAGAGAATTAACGTTTTGTCAGTTTTAAACAAATCACTGCATATGTTCATTCTATAAAATAAGAAAAAAATACAAAAGGATTTATATACATACCACACAAATCTTATGAATTTACATATCTAACAATCAACATTTGATATTTACACTTAAAGCACATTGGTGTCATAAATCTATGCATGAAAAGGTGTATTCACTTTTAAAAATATAGTGGTGGTGGTATTTTTGAATTGATGTTAAAGTTTTGAGTGGTATGCACATAAATATGTATGTTTAGGTATTAGATATGTAAATATATAAAAATTGTGAGGCAAATATGTAAATGCCCCTAAGATAAATCACCATAAAATTTGAAATGGAGGGAAACCTGTCTTGGTTCTCGAATCAATTGCATTGCTGCATTATCAACATACATGTGAGAGATTTCTACATCGGTGTATTCCGATGCAATTTCGCCGATTCTTTTCCTCCAAAACATTGATGCCTAGACATATTCAAATAAATCATCCCATGTGTGCTAAGAAAAACTTGAAAAATAGAGAAAATATTAGTGAAGAAAGGAGGTTGGCAATTTGCAAGCACTTAATATTTGTTAACATGCAATTCATTATTAATTAATAATTGAATATAAAACAACATGCCTTTTCCCTTAATGTTATCTTTATATGTTCATTTCTTGGTTTGCTTTTGATTTAATATGATTGCATAAATAGAAGCAGAGAGGTAGAAAGATACCTCCAAAACATTTGCTTTGTCGACCGAACACAGCTTGCTCCGTCGCTTTCGAGCAACCTCAAAAGCTACGCGTGCAATACGATCAATCTATAATCAATAAAATCTTGTTAAGAAAGCTCGTAAGTGATTGTTGGTCGACAAATAAATTCATATAAAGAATACCAAATGAAGGCAACAACAATTGGTCAATCAACAAGATGCTATCTATCACAATAGTAGATGGCTATATGAAACCTTGAAATACGGATAAAAAACTCCCCATAAAATGAGGGTGGAATCTCTAGATAGCGTCTTATCTATAATCCTAATATAAATGCTAAAAATTTGACCTGAAATTTCATGTAAAACTCTCGACATTTCAAAGAAGGTCAGAGCACAAATTTGTAGGGCCCACAGTCATATCCTCATCTCAATCCTCTCCAATTATATTTTCACCTTGTAAGAAAGGATGACGAATATGACTTAGCAAACAAGTCAAAAACTTTCCTGTTCCTATTGTTTACTTTATTATTTAATCCACTATGCTCTTCCAAATAAATTTCTTACAATTTTTATTCAATAACTTCTTAAAATAACATGTTCATCTTTCATTGTTAATTTGATATGTGTCAAGATGTTATAATAACTTTTTTAGTGCATCAAAATTGATCTAACACTCAAAATCTCTATATATGTTTTCTATATAACATTTGCTACCCCATTACAGATTAAAACTGCACTTATGTTATAATCAATACAAGCCGTTGTGGCATATGAAGGCACAAAAGACTGAAACTCTTTTTGAATAATATAAAACTAATGTATTATAGTGTATCGTCAAACCCTTAAACGAATAACAACCATTATGACACCAAACTTTGAATCTAAGTTTGCTCAATCATAGACATATAAAAAGACAGATTACTTAAATTTTATCCACAGATGGTTGATCTCAAAACTAATCTAGTTTTTTACAAAGTCAAAAGCATTTACATTTTTTTTTTTTTTTTTTCGTTTTCCTTCAAAGCATTTACATGTAATCTTAAAGCTATATTGTTATAACAATCACGTGTTCACAACCAAGGCAATCTATAGAAAAATCCCAATTTAAGTACCTCAAATGTAGAGTATACTTCAGTATTGAAGCCAATGTGCTCGCCCTTGTCATTAGTCCCAAATCCCCGAGGTTCTCCAAAATAAATCCCTATAACAACCTCGAGCAAATAATTGACAATCAAACATTATTGGTTTTTAAAAAGATAAACAAATAGTAAATCCTTCCTATGGAGCATCCATTGGTCAATTGAACATACTATTACCTGTGGTTTATAAGGAAATGTGATATTCAAGAATGAATAATATTATTAAGAATTTTAATCACAAGAATAGTATTTTATTTTATTTTTTTAAAGCTACAATTCTCAATGATTTAGACAATAAGCTAGGGGTGAGAACGAGAAAAACACATATGAAATGGTAAACAAAAAATAGAGACTTTGATTATGTATAATAAAAGCTTAGTTAAAGATAAAAAGCAATTTTAAGAAATTATTAAATGAAAAATATAAGAATGTTCTTCAAAGAGCAATATGAAGTCATGAAGTCTGTGTGATCTACAGAAAAATAAAGAAGAATTAAATTTAAAAGGAAAATATTTGTTGACACTTTCGTAGTGATGAAAGATATTAACAAAAGAACCATTTTAATAAAATCCTAAAAAAATATTTATTGTTACATTCGAAATAGTTTTGTGCTTGTATATAAAAACAAAAAAAAAAGTTCATTATTGTGAAAATTATAACAGAATAAAATTCATTGAGAGGATAATAAAATATTGGTTTAAGAAAATAATGTTGAATCAGAGACTCACATTTATAGCTTCCTAAGGTGATCTCTCCTATAAATGCACTTTTTAGACCAAGGAGCTTAATAGATAATTATATAGATTACTGAAAGGGTCTTCATATGTGTTCATTGATTTTGAAAAAGCATGCGATCAAAAACCATTATTGGACATCAAAAATAAAATGAGTATAGAAAACAATTTGAAGTTGTATAAAATATATTAGCTACAATGATGATTAGCATCAAATATACTTGGTAGTGAGCAAATAAATTCCAATTATGAAAGAAACATATGAAGATATTTAAAATATTCAAAACGAAGAATCATGATATATTTGTTAGTATAGGACATAATCCTTACTTGTGAACCTTTTATAAGGTGTTATAAACATAAGCATTTTGGATCTATAAAAGAAAGATGTGAAAAACAATTAGGGCATAACTTCAAAAGTTAAAATTAGATAATTAGAACAAAGAAGTGCCTCGAAAGTACTAAAGGATAAATGAATTTCATAATTATTTAAAAAAAAAGATAATTCATAACTAAGTTGAATGCCACAAATTTACAAATAGAAAGTTGAATGTGGAATAAAAATTAGAATAAATAAAATAATAAATCAATATATTAGAACGACAATAAAAGAAGCAACTATTGAAGATAAACAAAATTGAAGCAAATTTTTTGGTGTTTTATGCAAATACAATAGAGAACAAATGATTACCTAATAAGGTGAAACAATAGGTTTAATGGAATAGAATTGAAAATGTAAAGCAATTTGCAAAAAAATGAGTCAACATATTATGTAGATGCGTGAATGGATAGCTGATAGCTAAGCTTCATAAAACCAATCACAAATAGTTGGAATAGGAAAAAAAAGAAGATAAAAAACAGTATGTTTTACATGAAAATATAGTGTAAAAATAAAATAGAGAAAATATGTACCTCCAGTAAGCTCTCTAACTACCATCAAGTCAACTCCCTCAACAACCTCTTTCTTTAAAGTTGAAGAGTCAACCAACTAGGGCAAATAAATAAAAATATAAAACACTAATCAATCTTCATTGAAGAAGGATAGCATATGTCTAGATGACCCATCATCATCAAAGTTAAAATGTTAAAAAAAAATCAACATTATTTACCATGCAAACTTTATACAAAAATAAATGGAAAAAAATATCTTAAAACAAAAGGAAGCAGAATGAAAGAAAGTACCATAAAATCTGCAACAAAATCAAGTTAAAAAATACACAACAAACTTCTATCTACGCAAACCTCCAAGCAGCAACCGAAACAGAAACAATAGACACTTTCACAAATATGACTAAACTAAAAATGTGAAAGCTTGAGTATACCACTCAGCAAACAAAACCTCAGGGAATAATATAAGGGACATGGCAGAACAGGAATATAAAATTGCGTAAAAACATTTAACTCCCTATGAACATGAATATGTTCATTAAACTGAAATGTTAATTATTAGATATATCCAAGTTCAGCACAAAAAAAAGCATAACAGCAATACAAAAGTAACATAAATAGGCTCTCATTTATCTCCAAAATTGCTGATCCACGTAAATCCAATCTTAAACACCTTGGAAAAAGGATGATGACAACAATGATCGGTGCACTGTCTTAAGGTTTAGGGTTCATTAAGACAAATGTACAAAAAATTCATCTCACGTGTTGTTTTAAACGTGCATACTCGTACAATTAATTTCTTAAAGTTCCCTATAGAAAGATTTTATGATTCAAACAACCACTATCATAGCATCATGCATGTCAACAGCACATATTAGAGTCCATAGCAAAGCATATCACACTTGTACTCTATTTGTATGAAAAAGTAAGGCAAGACAAAATAGCCTATGTTCTATGCTATGTATGCACTAGGATGCATAACGAATAGTGCACAGTGTGGTTTCGTGATATATTTTAATTGATAATACAAATAAGAAAACTTTATTAGAGAATAGGCATAGCACAATATGAGTCTTTTTGTTGTTAAGTTGATCTCTCATGTAAATACTTTTATTATACTTTCTAATTAAAGTGACATGGAACATTCATAAGAAGTAAAAATATTTAACCTCTTTTACATATAGGGTTTATAACTTACACTGTGTTAGCGCTGGAGTCCGATCCCTCCGTTTTGCGAATCGGCGCCAGCGCTCCCGCTCTCCCGATCGCAACCTGTAGTTTCTCGATAACCGCCGCTCCCTGGTCCCGATTCGCGAAGAGTTGCGCCTCCCTGCAGTCGCGAACCGTTCCCGCCTCCCGTCTCCTTTAGGTTGCGAACAAAAGAGAAGAAAGTTTTGAAGTCATATTTTTTGGTGTTTTTCTTCGGGCTTACTCGGGATAGAAGAAGAGTTCTTCGTGCTTCCTCGGGATAGAGGAAGAGTTCTTTGGGCTTCCTTGGGATAGAAGAAGAGAAGTGCGAAGATGAGTAGTTCCTTGCAGCAGAGGAAGAAGAAAGAAGAAGAAGATTGTTCTCCCTTAGCTTCTTCTTGGTGGCTTCTGACTGAAAAGAAATTGAGTTTATTTCTCTTGTAATTTTATCTTCTTCGGTGT
This sequence comes from Phalaenopsis equestris, assembly GCF_001263595.1. Taxonomy (NCBI): domain Eukaryota; kingdom Viridiplantae; phylum Streptophyta; class Magnoliopsida; order Asparagales; family Orchidaceae; genus Phalaenopsis; species Phalaenopsis equestris. The sequence continues at coordinate 334,203 of NW_018164971.1, read as the reverse complement.
TTCTCGGTGTAGAGAGAGAATAATAGAGAGAGCAACGAAGTGAAAGATTCCTCTTGTAAGTTGAGATGATCGACTGGTGTAAATTTCTCAAGTAGTAAAATCCTCTGCAACTCCATGGACGTATGCAATTTGTCGAACCAAGTAAATCTGTGTGTTCCGCTATGGTGTTACTGTTCTTTTATAGTGTGAATTTTTCTCGTTCTATTTTTCGCTTCGTCGATCGTTCTCTTGTTTAATTTAAATATACATTAACTCTCTGGTGGTATATATATTATCTCGCAACAACTGATATCAGAGCGTGGTTTCGGATCTGAGGAAGAATGATGACTGCAGATGAAGTTAAGGTTTTAAAAATCGAGAAGTTTCATGGCACAGATTTTGATTATTAGTGGATGCAAATAGAAGACTACCTCTATGAGAAGAAACTTCATCTCTTCATCTTCCGTTATTACGTTATTAAGGAAAAGACCTGAAAGAATGGATGAGGCTGAATGGAACTTGTTGGATCGACAAGTTCTGGGGGTTATTCGATTAACCCTATCGAGGTTCGTTGCACACAAAGTCGTCAAGGAAATGACGATTGCAGATCTCGTTGCAGCCCTGTCATGTATGTATGAAAAGTCATCGGCGAATGACAAGTTATACTTGATGAAAAAAGTTATTCAACTTGAAAATGGCGGAAGGTGTTTCTGTTTCTCAACACCTGAATGATTTCAATACTATCACAAATCAATTGTTGTCTGTTAAAATTGATTTTGATGATGAGATATGTGCGCTGATATTGTTGGCATCGTTGTCAAATAGTTGGGAAGCCATGAGAGAATAGGAATTAATAGTTCTGCATGTAAATCTAAACTGAAATGTGATGATATTCGTGATTTGATTTTGGCTGAGGAGATGTGCAGAAAAGATTCTGGCGAGATCTCAGGTTCGAGTTCGGCACTGAATGTTGATTTCAAAGGGAGATGGCAGGACAAGAACTCAAATAAAGGGAGATCAAAATCAAAGTCTGGTCAGCAGACAACCTGCAGGAATTGTGGCATGGCTGGACACATAAAGAGAAACTGCAGGAATCTCAAAAAGATGAAGAGTAATAGCGTGAATATGGTATCTGAAGAAGTACATGATGCACTATTGCTGACAATTCATAGTTCTGTTGATAATGAAAGTGAAGAGGAGAGTGGGTCCGGGACACTCATTCCTATTATTCCACAATTAGGTGGTGGAGAACCACATAGTTATGAAGAAATCTTGCAAGATGAAAGTTTGAGCAAGTGGGAGCTGACAGAAATTCCACCAGGAAAGAAAACATTACACAACAAGTGGGTGTACCAGGTGAAGACTGAGCATGATGACAGAAAGAGGTACAAGGCTAGAATTGTTGAAAAAGGTTTTCAGCAGATGCAGAATATTGCCCATGCAGTGGGAATTGTAAGCAGAGAGGAGAAATTCAGGAAATAGCTTGGAGGTACAAAGCTATGTTGACCCTGCTAATATGTTGACTGAGGGTGTTACTCTTGAGAAACTGAAGTTGTGCACAGCTTCAGTTGGTCTTCTGGAGTGAAGACAAAGGTTTTGAGTTGCAGAGGTGGAGGATTCAAGATAGAGGATTCAAGGTAGAGGATTCAGAGGTGGAGGATTCATGGAGGATTCATGGTGGAGGATTCATCTTTGAAGAAAAGAGCGACGCCGCCAGTAGAGGATATCAATTCGAGGAAGAAGACATTGTAGTTTGTGTATCAGTCTCCAAGTGGGAGATTGTTAGCGCTAGAGTCCGATCCCTCTTTCTGTTTCGCAAATTGGCGCCACCGCTCCCGCGAACTGTCGATCACGCTCTCGCTCGCCCAATCGAGAAGGTCGCGATCGCGACTTGCGGTTTCTCGATAACCGCCGCTCCCTGGTCCCGCTTCGCGAAGAGTCACGCCTCCCTGCTGTCGCAAACCGTTCCCGCCTCCCGTCTCCTTTAAGTTGCGAACAGAAGAGAAGAAAGTTTTGAAGTCACATTTTTGGTGGTCTTCTTCAAACTTCTTCGGGATAGAGGAAGAGTTCTTCGTACTTCCTTGGGATAGAGGAAGAGTTCTTCGGGCTTTCTTGGGACAGAGGAAGAGAAGTGCAAAGAGGAGTAGTTCCTTGCAGCAGAGGAAGAACAAAGAAGAAGAAAATTATTCTCCCTTGGCTTCTTCTTGGTGGCTTGTGGCTGAAGAAAAATGAGTTTATTTCTCTTGTAAGCTTATCTTCTTCGGTGTATTTCGGTGTAGAGTTTCTTCGGTGTATCTCGGTGTAGAGAGAGAAGAAGATAGAACAACGAAGTGAGAGATTCCTCTTGTAAGTCAAGGTGATCGTCTGGTGTAAATTCCTTAAGTAGTAAAATCCTCAGCAACTCCGTGGACATAGGCAATTTGCCGAACCACGTAAATCTGTGTGTTCCGCTGTGGTGTTACTGTTCTTTTCTGGTATGAATTTTACTCGTTCTATTTTTCGCTTCATCGATCGTTCTCCTGTTTGATTTAAATATATATATCAACTGGCTGGTGGTATATATCTTATCTCGCAACACACTGCTCAAGTGTTGTAAGATAATATGGTACGAAATGCTTACGAAATGGCTCTACAAACAAGTATCTTTAATAGTTTGGACAAGGAATAAAGTATGTCGTATTGTTAACAATTGTTTGAAGGTGTCACTGCTTTAAATTTGGGCTTATTATATATTTTCTCCTCTTTCTCTAATTTATCAAGAAAAATGGTAAATATTCTTTTTTGCAAAATGCTTCTTATACTCTATTCATCTTTTTTGTATGTTCCTCTCCTCTTTTCGAATCATATAGACATTCGATAATTCCGCAAAAAGTTCCTCAACAAAAATGTGTTGTCTTTTCCTCCCTCATTTTATTTTGATTTCTAGCTTATGGATATGAATACCTATAAAACAATTTAAAAAGTATAAATATAATTAGATATTATCGATGAATTATGGAATCATTTTCAAGGAATAGCACATGCACTACACAAACCTTAATTAATAATCCTAAAGGACCTAAAATTATTCATCCACTCTCTTTTCACCTCTGAACTTCATCCATGATTTACTTGTTAATTTATTGACATTTTTTATTCAAGTTGAACTCTTGAATGCATCAACTAAGAGATTGGATGAAGAATAACTTTTAACTATTAAATCATGGATCAAAGATGTTTGATATAAATTTGGCATATAAAAACAACAACAACAAAGCCTTAATCCCACTACGTGGGGTCGACTACATGAAGTTAATAATCAAAACACAATCATATCCACCTTGAGTTTATTTTAATCATTTCATCCACTTCTTGGTTCACCTCTCTAATCCCACAATCCATGGCCTTTCACTAGAGTTGTAAAATGTCATGAGCTATTATGATACCATTATGAATGTTATATGATACTTAGTTAATTTTGTGCAAGATCTTAGCATACATCTTTAATATTATAAAGCAATATTATGTTAAATTCATATGAGAGTGATGATATCTTTTTATACAAGGATGTTTTCTCTTATAAAATTATTTTCAATAAATTATTCTTAACTTTAACGTTTCATGATGTCTCTAAAATAGCATTAATGTGTTGTGTGTTATAAGTTATGCCTCCACATGTTTCCTAGCCACATTGCAGCTAGCTTATAATTATTATAACAAACAGCTAATTTTTAATGAATATGTTCATAAAAATTTTACATACGCTGCACAAATGATTGTGCAAACTCAATAGGAAGCTTGATGAAATCTTAAAAGTTCTCTACATTAACAACCTATAATAATCGCAGCCGTATGTACTCCCTTTAATCACACAAAGTAATGATCTCGCATACTCCTATTAATAACAATGGGTGCATCAATTTGGGGGTGATAACAGATAAACATTCGAAATTTAGTTGTTGCCGCGTTTTCCATAGAAGTATTGACAAGTACATCATGGAATTTTACATCTTTGTTAGACATAATGATTTCAAATAACTATGCAATTTTATAATCTCATCAAATTACAATTTTTTTCGATACTAGATTTGCCAACAGTTTTACAACATATAATAAAAAAAGCTATTTAGAACGACTACCAAAAAAAATCATGTATCTTTAAAGTTCATGAAAATCATAAAACAAAATGAAAGTTATTATGCTTCAGAGGCTAATATGAAATTGGCAATGGAGTGAAAAGTATCCTTTTTTATTTTTTATTTTTTAGAGAACTTACATACAGACCACCCGAAACTTGCTATATACAAATCAACCACCCTCTTTCATTCATTTTCAAATTCTCACTCAAATATCAAAATTTATGATAAAACCCCAATCCATGTTTTTCATTTTTATCAAATTCTAAATAGTTTGATCATGTCACGCATAAATACATCAGTTCGGTAGTTCAAAAACATCACCTGAGTGTTTAATTTGTAAAAATCAATATTTCGGGTGGTGTACATGTAATTATCCCTTTTTTTGGTGCAAAGTTTCCATACTTTCATTATACCAAGGAAGCTTTCAGTTCCTCCATCCACCTCATTAAATCGGTAGAAGTTAAGACAATCATTCAACTGAATTTACTTCAATTATGTATGCAGTAAATGCTTTACTTGTAACCAAATATCTCTTAAAATCACTATGGCCATTTTTGTACAACCATATGGGCCGATTACTTTCGCCAAAAACCTAAATCTTTAGACAAAAGAGGGAAAACTACTCCAAATAAAATTTTCAAAACTCTAGAACTCAACATCAAATTATATAACAAGAGATAAAAATTATTCATCATAGAGTACCTGTGGCAATAAGGAAACTGGCCTCAAGTTTGCAAATACGCCTAACCCAGCCCTGAGCTGAAGAAGCCCTGTCTCAGGTTTCTGCGACTTCTCATTCCCATCCCACTTATACCTAGAAAACAAAAACTCAACCTCAAACCAGTGCATATAACAGAAAATTACAACATAAATTTGAACCTAGTAAATGGAACACGAACCCCCCTATAGCTCCCAAAAGAACAGCATCCGAATGCTTAGCGGCAGCCAAAGTCTCCTCCGGCAACGGTACACCAACAGCATCAATCGCCGCTCCGCCCATCAGCATCTCGTTGAAACTAAACTCGATTCCTGCAGGACAAAAAAAACAAACAAACAAATGAGCTAGCATACTCGAGAACAAAACTTCTAACATTCTAAGGAAAATGAACAAGCCTTCATGAGCTCCAGCCACAGCAAGGATCTCTTTGGCAATGGAAACGATCTCTGGTCCGATTCCATCGCCGGGAAGGAGAGTGATGCTATAGCTTCGGGGATGCGGTGGCCGGGCGGCGGAGCAGCGGAGGCTTGCGGGCTTCTGCCGAGAGCTTAGTCGTGATGGAACGGAGCTTAGGGTTTTGAAAAGCAGCGGTTTAGAGCAAATAGAAGCCATGATCGGCCGGAGGGATAAAGAAACCAGCGGAGGTTAGAGGTTGGCGGCGAGGAGGGTAGATTGGGACGACTAAGGGGTTGATTTTAAATTAATGATTAATTAATATGATATTGAATTTATTTAGTTAATGTTAATGTGTAAATGAAAATGAATTTAATTTTGATACATTTAGTTGATTATGAATTAATGATTGATTCATATGTTGGTTTTTTAAGCTAATTATAACGCAATTAAATTGTTATAATTGATGTAGAATTGATAAATGATTGATTTATGATTAATTAATGAAAATTAAAATAATGATTTAATGTTTAATTTGTTTAATAGAAATTTGATCACTAATAAACTGGCTTAATAAATAAATAATTAATATCTAGTTAATGAATATTAAAATAATACTTGATGATTAATTAGTTTATTAAAATTCTTAATATTGATGAATTAGTAAATAATTAATTGATCATTAAAATAATTAGAAATGATAAAAAAATAAATTAAATTAAATTAGTGTTACTAATTATATCACTATTATTTACTTCTATATTTAAATTTGTTTTACCAACTTAAACTCTAAAATAAATTGATTTCCTACTTTTGAGGTCCTACATTTTTTTTTCGAAATATTCCTACAAATTTATTTCCAATTTGATGCCGCCCTTGTCATCCATGGTTGCATCCCAAAAGAGTAATAGATTCTTGTCTATAGCAACTCACAAGGATGACCATGACCTTAATAGATTAGTCCAAGCTAACTCAATAAAGACAATATATCAATCAAGCAACTTAAGGCTCGTTTGAAAGAACTTCGTCCTTCAGCAAAATTCCTTTAAGAGTAACGTTTGCTGAACAGACGTTGTCCTCTGCCATCCAAAATGAAAAAAAATTCATTCTTCTGTTAAAACAACTTCGGGACAAGATGTTTTACCAAACGAAAATAAATCTACATGCATTCACTACAGTTAATGGAACTTCATCGCATTCTCAAACGAGACCTTGAAGAACTTCAAACTAGGGTTAAAACTATCCACAAACCCACAAAATCATGTGTGATTATTGAACCTTATTCAAAGGCTAGAATGCTGGTTATGAGTGAGCTTCTTCGAGCTTGATTCTCACAACTCAGAGCAAAATATTGTGTCAAAATTAGTACTTGCTAAATGTTCTAATATCTCTTTCAGATGAATTAAAATACTCTATATTTTTATAAACTATAATTTGAACGGAAGACATCCAGCAAACCCATAAATTCCATGCAATGGCCCAAAATAGGAATATATATATATATAACACATAAATATCATAATTACATCAAAACATATGCATAAAGCGTTATTTTTAAAAAAAAAGTTAAATGTCAATTATAATTTTATGAGACGTTAAAAATTTATATTATGTAAAAAAATATTAACATATAAGTATATATATGTAAATGCATAAAAATTGTCTAATATGCATGCAAATCCCCCTAAAAAAATTTCTAAATCCTAATCAATATTAAGACCTTACTGTTGTGCCCAAACAGTAAAACACAAAATAATGAAAGTTGAGGAAGCAACTGCAAGCCTTCCAATTCAAGCACGCACTAAAACAAGGCCAGGCAGTCGCCATTAGACAGTCAGAAAATAAAAATCTTTACAGAATCCTCCTCCTCCTCCTCCTCCTCCTCCCCCTTCTTCATCTTCTTATAATATGATGAACATTCTTAAAGAATTTGAGTCAGTAATTAAACTAAACAATGGAATTCAGATACCTAAAGGGATTCATTGTGATTTATTGGTTCCATTACAGTGGATGACTCCATTGCTGTGTGCTTCGCTGGGATTTGGATTGGCCAAACTTACTCCCCATATTCTGATGCTGTGATCGTCGCTGGCAGACGCAAGCATTTTAGGGTTTACAGGATTCCAGCTCACACAGTTCACGGCTCCGGTGTGTCCGGGGAGAGTGGCGATGAGGTTGCTGCTGCCGCGATGCCATATGTATACCTGCAATCGTTGATATATGTAAATTTTTGAAAACAGCGGCATTTACATACATAACAAGCCCGATTCCTATTTATTTAAATATCCAACACCTAAACTTTAGTTCTTACATTTATAACACTCAAATGTTTCATATCACATCAAAAAAATCACTATTTTAACTTAAAAAAAGTAAAATTCATATTTTCATGCATAGGTAAGGTGACATATGCTATCTATCTATCTATCTGTCTGTGAGTGTAAATATTAAAGTTTAGGGGTTAGATACATAAATGCGTAGAAATTAAATGATATCTATAATGTATCTAAATTTTCCAAAGCATATGCATAAAAATGTATGGGGTTACTGAAAGACAAATTAAAGTTAGGAACATTATTGAAAAGCAGTTCACGGATTTGAGTGAGGATTTGTTGAACGTAATGAGCAAATAAAATTATTGTCAGATTCAGAAAGAATAACAAATAGAGTAGTAAGAAAAAAAAAACTGAGGCAAGAACAGCTATGTTGATGTTTGATAATGCTAAAACTACAGAAATATTTGTTTGATGTAATGTTAGAAGGACAAAATCTACAGCATTATCCTCTTACTGGATCCTTAACAGGAAGGATTTAGTAATTAAACAGCAATTAAATTGCCCAAGATTAAATTTCAAACAATTGTTCCAGAGATTAAATCTCAAAACAATCACCTGACTATTTCAAACTATCACAATTGTACAATTTAGGGGTTTTATGGTACAGCAACAAGCCTTTATCCCACTAAGTGGGATCGGCTACATGAATCTTTTCTCTCTATTGTGTACTGTTGAGAGTCATGTTTTCATTGAATTCTAATAAATTAGGATCATTTTTATACAAAATGCTCAAGCCTTTTTAATTCTACATCAGCCTTGCTTACATAAGTCAAATCTAAAACATCTACTTTCCTAACAGGGTCATCATCAGATGGTCGACATTTAATGTGAACAAATCATCTAAAACGACTCTATATAATTTTGTCTGCCACTGAAGCTAGTCCAACCCTTCCACAAATCTATTCATTTCACATTTTATCTCCAAGTATAAAACCATTGATCCACGTGAACATTCTCATCTCGACAACACTTAATTTTATGCTTCTCTTTTGCAGCCCAACATTCTGCGCCATAAAGCATTAAACATTGACCATCTAATGACCCAATAAAGAGAGTAGATACTTTAAATTTAACTTATGTTAAGAAAGGTAGAGTTAGACCTAGAAAGACCTAGACATATTGTATTAAAGTGATCTTAATTTATTAAAATTGGATGAAAATATGACACTCAACAGGATACAATGGAGAAAAATGATCCATGCAGCCAACCCTGATTAGTGGGATAATGATTTGTTGTTGACTATACAAACTTGATCTTAATCTAGTTCATCAAGGATTATTTTTTATCAGTTTTGCATAGTCAACAGGCACAACAAGAAAAATGTGACACACTATTATGACTCAGCTGGCCACATGTACAAATAATCCTAGAATCATTTGGAATTTTAAACCCTAAGAATATTTATTGGTAAGAAAACTCATTCAACAAGCCAGCTAAACCTGATTTAAATGACATCTTATATAATTTTAAGGTATCATTTCAGCTAAAACATTAAAGATGATAACGAAAACACACACCTGTGAATCTTCGCTTCCACTCGCAATATAAGATTGTTCATATCCTCCAAAGCACGAGCGTATAACAAATCGGCTGCGCTTGTGGCCTTTATAACTGGTAACTAATCTTGGAAAACTGGCAATATCCCACAGATGTATTTCCTGGTTTATAAGATTCACCAGCAAGAACCTATCATCTCTGGATAAAGAAAACGACGTTATCGTGTGATTTTCTTCGATCAATTTCTCCGTTCCCGCCTCTCGATCGAGCACCAGAATGGCCGATTCTCTGCACATGCTTATGATCTGCCGGCCATCTCCAGTAATAGTGAGGTCGGACGTCTTGATCATCCTTTGTCCTTTCCAATATTCAAGCTCTTTGCCATCGAGATCCCACAGGCAGATGCTACGATCCGTCACGCCGGAGAAGAATCGTCGCCCATCGGGAAACCAACCACAAGAAATCAATCCGACGCCTATCTTCTCATAAACATGCACGCACTCTCCACTGCTAACATCCCACCGCCGCACAACTTCTTCGAATCCACATGTTAGGAGCTGATTATCGTCTGGGCTCCATGAAATCATCAGCACAGGTTTTTGATGGCCAGTTAGGGTATGCTTTAGTGAGAGCATCCCATCTTCATGAACCTATAACATAAAATGAACTAATAAATACCTGAATAAAAGAAGGGATTTGCTTTTCTCCAAATAGAAGAATAAAAAACCATAATCCACAATTACACTGAGAGCACATAAGGAAACCTCAATCCAAAATTGCACTGAGAGGTCATGAGGAAAACTACAAGTTCACCCAAAAGAAGAGCAGCCAATTCATAACCATGAAAAAAAAGGGGCTTTTACACATATAAAACCCAATTCCTATGTATTTACATACACCTAAACTCTGTTTTTTTTTTTAATTTATACAACCCAAATCTTTCATATCACATCAAAAATACCACCATTTTAACATTTAAAAAAGTAAAAATGCACCTTTTCATGTATAGGTATGATGGTATGTACGTAAAAATAAAAGCTTAGGTGTTAGATATATAAATCCATAAGAATTGAGCGGTATGCATGTTAACCTTCAGTAAAAGAAAAAAAAAACAATGTAAGATTAACCTCATGATGTACAAATTACATCCCTATAATGGAAGCAGCACTTTGTGCGTTATTTGCTAATGTACTTTTTTAATACAATCATTAAGTTCATTATTAGCCTTATCCCCATAATTTGATAATTAATTTAAGAAAAAAAAATCCATATGTAAATCGGTATCATTACTAAAGTCATGAACTGAAATCAGTTAGAAACAAAGCTCAGCAGAAAATATCAACTACTTAAGAGACTTTTTGCATAAAGTATGAACCAACATACATAATACCATATTAAAACAACCTAACACAAAACAACAACAACAAGCCTTTATCCCACTAAGTGAGGCCGGCCACCGGAATTTTTTTTCTCCATATGTCTTATTGAGTGTCATATGTTCATTTAATAAAAAATTAAGAACATTTTTTATACAGCATGCCAAGCCTTTTAGGTCTACTGCTAGCTTTCTTAACATAAGTCAAATCTAAAACATTTGCTCTTCTAACTGGGTCATCATATGGTCGACGTTTAATGTGACCAAACCATCTAAAGATGACTCTAAGCTTGTCTACCACTGGAGCCACTCCAACCCTTTGACGTATGTATTCATTTCGCATTTTGTCTCTAAGTGTGAAGCCACTCATCCACCTGAGTATTCTCTTTTCAGTTTAATTTTTACAGGCCAACATTCTTTGCCATAAAGCATTGCACTTCTCACCACCATCTTCTAAATTTTTCTCCACTCTAAGCAGTATTTTTCTATAACATAATAGGTCTGATGCATTCCTCGACTTCAACCATCCAACTTGAATTCTGCTAATAACATCCCCACTTATATTACCATCACAAGAAATCTATAACGTTCACTCTTAATACAAAATGAAGAAACAAATCAAACTGAACTTATATTGGTGAAAGAAATTGCTAGGAAACGATTAAACTGACAGGCAAAACAAGCTTGCAACAAGAAATAAAAAGTTAAATTAGAGGCAATTCATTAAGACCAGTTTCAAGTTGACCCACATTTTCTATTTAGGGCACAATTTTATTTACAAGTTGGTCCTTGAGTTAAATTTTAGGTTTTCACGGAGATCCTTCTTCTTTTTACAATGTTTACATTTCTGTTAAATTCATTTCTATGAATAACTTTCTGTTAAGTAGTGGTATACTCTCAAAACGATCCACATGAAAATTAGAATTGGGCTCCACTTTTCTTAGGTAGAATAAAGCAGCATTTTTTTTTGCCTAATGTGGTAAAGTAATTTTTTAATGAAATAATTATTTTCATTATTAGCCTTATCCCAATAATTTCGTAAGTTATTTTTATCCAACAGTAAATATTTTTTTAAAAATTCTATATGCAAATCAGTATTAGTAAAGAAAAGAAGAAAAACTTTACACTGAGATCAGTTCGGAAAGAAGTTTAGTAAAAATTAGCAAACTATATACTACTTTTTGAAAGACTTGTTGTATAAAGAAGAAAGTATAACCGATTAGACATAATGTTACATGAGCAATATACTGGCAAATAAAAACAAACAAATTAAACCGAACATACATTGGCAAAAAGAAATAGCTAAAAAAAAGATAGACAAAATGATAACTACTTTGCAGCATAAATAAAAATGGTAACTTACAAGAAAATGACAAAACGATCAACTGCTGTTTTTGAGACTTGCGTTATAAAAAAATATGACTTAGCATGCATGATGTTATGCTGATGCGGGCACTAAAACAAAGCACGGATAGGGGAAAATATTTGTGTACGAAAGTCGTAAGTTTAGTTAGCAGCGCTGCGTACGTCGGAGGTTATTCAGAGGGTACAGGGGGGTTATATCCGCATTATACCCCCTGTAAACTCCCTGTAACTTACCTGTACCTACTGGAACTACAGAAATGCGGAACATATTTGTAGGTTACAGGTAGGTTACAAGGAGGTTACAGGGGGTATAATGTGGATATAACCCCCTGTACCCTCTGAATAACCTCCCGACATACGCAGCGCTGCGTGCGTCTTACCTACTCAAATATTTTCCCTGGATAGGAGAGCTAAAACAGCAACCGGTTACAGGCGCTAAAACCACCCAAATACAGGCATTGAAAGCCCCGGAGGGCCAACACGCTGAAGAAGTCTAGCGAAGAAAGCAAGAGGCGCGAAAGCAGGGACAGGATCGCAAGCTATCGCGATCCAGGAAGGAGCATCGCAAGGCTACCGCACCCAGGAAGCATTTTTTGCATTCTTCTTGCCTTCCCCACCCCTTCTTTATGTGTGGGAGTTTTCCTTTTTATTTCTTTCCTATTTTTCCACAACAGAGAGCCTATAAATTGTTGTTTTGGTATGTAAGAGTCAAGTTTAGTTGTGCAGTCTTCAGATCTCTTGCATGGAGTCATTTTTCCTCTTGCTAGGATTGTATCTGACGATAGGTGGTGCTCTAGTTGTATCCCGCTCTGAGGTGATGTTGCATCCTTCCAATCTCCTTCTCTATTTCTCCCCTAGCCGCCGACCACCCCGTGTCCCTCCACCACTCTAACACCACCTCTACTCCCTCCACAACCTTGTTGTCCAGCTTACCTTTAATCAACCAAACACCACCCCCCCAACCAACCCCCCGGCCTCCCCCACCTTTCCCTCCCACCCCGACAACGCCACCACTGCCTTCAGAACTTTTCCTAAAGCCTAACCGGAGAGTAGTACATTATTGTATTTCCTTTCTGTTTGAGTCATGTTGTAACCCTATTGTTTTTGTGTTATGTTACATCATAACTAGTTCTGGTATCATTTGGTATCAAAGCTAGCCCAACTCTAGTCTCATCCTAGAGTTTCCTAGCATCCAACCCTACCCAATCCACCACCATCAAAAAAATTTTTTCCTGATTCTCAGCTCTAACAGTGGAGGGATACATGGAACTCGACCCAGGAAAAGATTCAACGAGAATTATCATCTGCAACGAAGACTAGCAGAGCTAGATGATAAAACCCAGGAAGATGTTACCTTTGACCGAGATCGGATGAGGCAAAGAGAAGACGAGGACGAGAAGATGAATTTGTTCCACAGGGAATATCACAGTGACGAGAAACATCGACCACGTCGTTTTGGTATCCAATATCAAAGAAGACTGAGAGAAGAGACCCTGCATGGAGGTCAGCAGGACTTTGGCATCAAAATAGACCTCCCGAAATTTGTGTGAGGCATGGGCTTCGATGAGTTTATAGAATGACTACAACTATTCGAACGGATCAAGTATAAAGACATACCAGAGGACAAAAGAGTAAAGCTAGTTGCAACTAAACTAAATAAGAATGTCTCTTTATGGTGGGAAAATCTATAAAGGCTTGGAAAAAAAAAATAAGAAGATAAATAAGTGGGAGAAGATGAAGAACGCAAAGCAAAAGAAATACCTCCCACCACAGTATTGTCAGGACATGCTCCTAAAACTCCACAATTTGCAGCAACGAGATTTTTCAGTTGAGAAGTTCACACTCAGTTCAACCACTTGCAGCTAAAGTGCGAGCTGACAGAGCCAAACGAGCACACAATAGCCAGATACCTTGGGAATCTAAAGCTTGTCATTACCAATGTGGTACAACTACAACCATACTGGATGTTGGGGAATGTCCAGACACTAGCCTTGAAGGTGGAGAGGCAGCAGAAGCAAAGTAGGCAAGTGTCATCCTTTAGACCACCATCTTCAGCCAAGCAGTCACCTGCAACTTCTATAGCCGACCATGGTATCTCGAGAGGAAATAACAGAATTAGACAGGGAACTGATAAGGCAAATAAGAGTGAGAAGAATCAAGAGAAAGTTGGTTCCTCCAATACAGTGTCAGCCAGGAAGTGATTTAGGTGTCACAACTACTGACACATAGCCTCCAGCTGCTCAATAAACCAAGTCGTCACACTCACAGATCATGGCGTCGTCGAGAAAATCGATGAGAAGTCAGAGTGTCCAAAAGAAGACCTTCAGCTCTACTGAGACAAGGGAAAAGCATTAGCCGTTCGACGAATACTACAGCCCGAGCCAGAACGGGACCAATCCTGGATAAGGCATAGCATTTTTCGTATCAAGTGCACAGTCAAGGGGATGGTCTGTAGCCAGATCATCGACACACAAAAACATCCCCAATCATATTCTCTTACCTTGCTGAAGATGGGAAATGAGATACATGCAGATCAGCAATGCCTTGTTGATTTCTGAATCAGAGAAAAGCTATAGGAAATGTGATGTGGTTCCCAAGAACGCATTCCACATTATGTTGGGAATACCTTAACAATTCGATCGTAAGACTTAGCATGACAGTTTCAAGAACACTTATTCTTTCAAGAAGGATGAGAAACATATAATTTTGCTGCCTACTAAAGATACGAAAGGCAAGAAAGATATATAGGCAACATTGGTTCCCCAGACCACTTTTCTGTAGTCAATTAGAGATGCCCTCGTAACACTAACATTAGGCCTCCTAGAAGGAAGCGAGGAGGAAAGAGAGGTACCAGCACTACTACAACCATTACTACAGGACTTTCTAGATGTTATGACCGACAGCTTATCAGAAGGATTACAGCCACTAAGGGACATCCAACACGCTATAGACCTTATACCCAAACCAATATTGTCAAACTGACCAGCCTACAGATTGAGACATGCAGATTATGAAGAATTATAGCGACACAGCCGAGTGATCAAAAAGATTACCATCAAGTAGTGATTTCTTATATCCCGCTTAAATGATCTCTTATACAAGTTACACAGAGCTATTATCTTCTCCAAGATCGACTTGCAGCGGATATCACCATATACGGATGAGGCCAAGCAGCGAGTGGAAGACCGCATTCAATACACGAGACAGACTTTATGAGTGGACCATTATGCCTTTCAACCAGTCGAACGCACCCAACAATTTCATGAGATTGATGAACCAGTTATTTCGGCCTCACATTGGAAAATTTGTCATTGCCTAATTTCACGACATTCTAGCGTACAACCATTCGAAGGAGGATCACTTGCATCACCTAAAGACAGTTTCAAGGTGTTGTGAGCAAAAAAAATATATATCTATTCGAAAAAATATCACTTCATGACAAGCCAAGTATGCTTTCTGGGTTAAATCGTGACTAGTGCAAACATTCATATGAATCCCGTAAAGAGAGAGGTCATTATCAATTGAGCCGCACCACAATCATTCACCGAGTTGAGGCAATATTTGAGGATGACATCCTTTTATTGAAGATTCATTAGCAACCTCAGCACTATCACCTCCCTCTAACCAAAGAAGTTTGATTGGACAACAGAAACTCGGGACAATTTTGACACACTGAAGGAAATGGTCTCAGGCACTTGTGCTAGCACTATCAAACTTCAACCAACTTTTTGAGGTAGAATGTGATACCTTCAACATGGGGATCGGAGCAGTGATAAGCCAGGGAGGACCCCACATCATTTTTATTCAGTGAGAAGTTGAATGAGTCCAGGAGGAAATACTCGACTTACGACAAAAAATTCTACACTATCGTAAGAGCTCTGGAGCACTAGAGTCGTTACCTATTGACGAACAAGTTCACACTATTTATAGATCAAGAGGCCCTAAAATTCCTCAACGCCAGAGCAAACCGCCACTTGGGTGAAATTTCTAGCATCTTTTCAATTTGTGCTGAAACACAAGGCGGGAAGTCGGAACCGCATAACAGATGCACTGAGTCGTTGACATTTATTGATCACATCCATGCAGGCTCGAGTGGTGGACTTTGAGGTCATAAGGGATCTATATGAAACAGATGATGATTTCAAAGACATATGGGGGCAATGTCAGGAGAAACTAGCACGACAATATTACTGCACAAATGGATATTTGTTCCACCCCGGTGTTCACTAAGGAGGCCATTGTCCAGGAAGGCCACATCAAAGGACTAGAAGATCACTTCAACAGGGACAACACTCTCGCCCACTTAATGGAGCATTTTTTGGCCAAAATTAACGAGAGATGTAGAACAATATGTCAGGAAATGCATGATTTGTCATCTAGCAAAGAGAAGAGCTCAAAACGTCGAATTATATACACTTCCAGTTCCAGAGGCGCCGTGAGTGGACGTCGGCATGAATTTCGTGTTAAGACTTCCAATGAACCAAGAGAACAAGGACTCCGTAATGGTTGTATATAGATTCTCCAAGATTGTCTACTTTACACCCTGTCATCGGACACTATACGCCTCTTACATTGTCAATCTATACTTCAAAGAGATTGCAATGATGCACGGAATTTCCGAAATCATCACCTCCGACAAAGATGACAAATTCCCGGGTCACTTCTAGAGGACACTGTGGGGAAAGTTTGGCACCAAACTCTAATTCAGCTGGGCAGCTCATCCAAAGACAAAAGGACTGATAGAGGAAGTAAGTCGGAACCTCGATAATCTTTTGAGATTTTTTGTGGGAAAAAACATAAAACAGTGGGATCTTATTCTAGCCCAAATTGAGTTTGCCTGTAAACAATCCATTAGCCAAACTACTATAATAACTCCCTTCGAGATTGTGTACGGACGCAATCTGCTCACACCACTTGAATTGGTGTCGATCCCGCCCTCTTCAGAAATTAGTCAGGATGTCACAGAACGAGTTCACGAGATTCAAAAGCCTCACAAAGAAGTTGGCAAGAATATTGCTAAGCAGAACCGCAAAAATTAAGCACAAGTAAATAAATACAGACAGAAAGTACCGTTTCAAAAAGGCGATCTCGCATGGATTCGATTGAAAAAGGAAAATTTTCTCGTAGGATCATCCAGGAAGCTCAGGCTGAGAGCAGATGTACCTTTCAGAGTACTTCAAAAGCTGAATGACAATGCTTATAAGATCGATCTGCCCGATGACTACAACATTTCAGCCACATTCAATGTCGCAGACTTGACACCATACTTTGAAGAGCCAAGAGCTTCAACAAATAAGGTCAAAGCTTCCCCAACCCCGAGAGATTGATGCGGGTGCTAAAACAGCGTCTGGTTGCGGGCGCTAAAACAACACCCAAATACGGGCACTGAGCCGCGGAGAGCCAACCCACTGGTGAAGTCTCGCGAAGACGAGAAGAGGTGGAAGTATGGACAAGATCGAGAACTATCGCGATCCGGAAATGAGCATCACGAGGCTACCACACCCAGCAAAAATTTTTTGGATTCTTTTTGCCTTCCCCGCCCCTTCCTTTTGTGTGAGAGTTTTCCTTTTTATTTCTTTCGTATTTTTCCACAATGGGGAGTCTATAAATTGTTATTTTTTTGTGTGTAAGAGTTAGTTCTAGTTGTGTTATGTGGAGTCTTTTTTACCCTTGCTAGGGTTGTATCTGACGACAGGTGGTGCTCTTACTGTATCTTGCTCTGAGGTGGTGTTGTATCCTTTTAATATCCTTCTAGTACCTCTCCCCGACCCTTCTGCTACCTCTCCCCTAGCCGCCAACCACGCCTATATCCCTCCACCATTGCCTCCCTCAACAACTTTATTAAGAATGTTTGTTGCAAAACTCTCGAAATAAAGCAACGTGGAAAATAGGATTGGGCTCCACTTTGCTTGGTTAGACCAATCAAAATGGGCAGAGAATTGCATACACTTTGTTTTTGAGAATGCTCATTGGCCCAACCAAACAAAGCTTAATTAGTAGTTTGTGCCTTGTGCGCTGCTGTAATTTTTTAGCCTTATCTCAATAATTTAACAGCATACTTCTGTATAAAATGGAAAGCAATTTTTTGAAAAATCTAGATGTAAATTGGTATCGATGAGGAAACCCTATACTTACACTCTTTGGGAACAAAGTTTTGCAAACTATCAACAATTGCTTTGACTTATTTTATAACGAAGTATGACCAATCATGCATGGTATTATCTATAAAACAATCTAAAATACAAAACAAAGAAAAACCACTTAACTAAATCTACACTGGTTATAAAAAACATCTAGAAAAATCCAACAAATAAAATCTAGCTTGCAATCGAAACAAAAAAAGAGATATATTACAATAAAATCTCTGAGGTACAAGTTGGTCTAAATTTTACATTTGGGTTCATGAAGCCTTTTTGATCCAGAAAATTGGTCTTCATGGAGATACTTTTCAGTTAACAAAGGATAACTTTTGTTGTTAAATTCAATCTCATTAGAATATCTTTTTTTTTTAGTGCTGCTACAGCCTCAAAACAAATCCACAAAAAAATGGGAATGAGCTTCATTTTCCTCAGGTGGACCTACCAAAGTGGAAAGAGAAATACATAAAATTCTATTTTTTAATTGGAAGGCTGTTAATTGGCCCAACTAAGCAAGTGGAGACCAATTTAATTCTTTTGTTTGGATTCATTGGAAGTGAAGGTTCGCTCCAAGTGATTTGAAACAAAATTCTCAATTTATTATTATTTTTTTTATGAAAATAATCTGATTTGGAAAAGTCCAGCAGGATTTGAAAAATGAAAAATAGGATTTCTAATAAATTGCAAAAAAATTTATCCAAGATTTAAGTTAGTAACAAGTACAAAATATCATACACCACCATCCACTTCCCTCTTTTGTCCTTGTCGCCTCCGATGAAATCCACATTAAGTTGGCAAGCAATTCTTTGCATTGAAATTCATTTGAGTGGATTTGCATACACTTATTTTTTGTTTGGGGCAGTGTTAGTTGGCGCAACTAAGAAAAGTGGAGCCCAATCTTGTTTTTTTATGTGGATTTGTTTGGGGAGTGAAACTTTGTTTCTTATTCGAAAAACATACTCTCAAATTTTGATAGCTATTTAAGCAAGTAACCCAATTTGAAAAGGCCGGCTAGGATTGGAGCAACAAGTACCAAATGCTATACATACTCTACCATTAACTGGTTTTTATTTTTATTTTTTTTTATTTATTGTTCCTTGTCTCCTCTGGTGGGATCGTCATTAGCTAGCAAGAAATTCTCTAAGTTGGACTCATCTCAACAAGCTTCCCTCTTTTGTCCTGGTCACCTCCCATGAAATCCACGTTAAGTTAGCAAGCAATTCTCTGCATTGAACTTCATTTGAGTAGATTTGCATACACTTATTTTTTGTTTGGGGCAGTGTTAATTGGCCCAACTAAGAAAAGTGGAGCCCAATCTTGTTTTTTTATGTGGATTTGTTTGGGGAGTAAAACTTTACTTCTTATTCGAAATACATATTCTCAAATTTTTATAGCTTTCTAAGCAAGTAACCCAATTTGAAAAAGCCGGGCTAGGATTGGAGCAAAAAGTACCAAATGCTATACATACTCTACCATTAACTGGTTTTTTTTTTTCTTTTATTTATTCTTCCTTGTCTCCTCTGGTTGTACCGTCATTAGCTAGCAAGAAATTTTCTAAGTTGGACTCATCTCAACAAGCTTCCCGGCCATCATCTCCTCATTAGCTCGGTTTCTATTGGCTTCTTCCCGTTCTTGGGCAAAATTTCGAAAGAAAACGGGGATAGGATCAAAAGAGAAAGGAAAGTTAAATGATATTTTTTAGCAAGAAAAAATGAGAAAAATAAGATTTTTTTAATTCATGATTTAGTAAATGTGAGGACCAAAGTACAATAACGTTTATATCTCTATCATTCAAATTAAGGATTTTTTAAAAAGGGATCTGATGTGAAGTACTTTTATATCGCAGGGACGGGTGTAATTAAAAAAAATACCTCCCATATTATAGCAGAATTGTCTCTAGATGATGATGCCAAAAACTTCCCATTATTAGAGAATTGCACGAACCATACTTCATCTCCATGTCCTTGTAAGACCTAATAATACCATTAACAAAGCTTAGAATTCAACACTTGAATTTTCTATATGTGAGCGGCAGAGAAAGAGGACAAAAATAGTATGGCTCAGCAAAACAAACACTAAGCTGTTTTAAAAACATGATAACATAGATGAAATAAATCAACTCTAGATTCATTAGTCTCTCAAAATACACAGGTAATCTATAGGCATGCATGGGATAAACAATTAATTAGGATACCTAGGCAAAACTCTTAAACAAGAAGGAATATTTGCAAATAGAATCTAGCCACCAATTCAAATTAATTTAAGCTCTGAGACATTTTATTACTTTCCTTGATATCACCATTAAATGCATAATTTTTTAGAACTTCCTCTATTAAATAATTCAATTAATAACATAATTTCTCATAAAACTACTCCAAATGAAATAATGAAGATTGCAATCAAATACGCTCAATTTGGCATTACAATCTATTGTTGGGCAATGTTGTAAAGTAAAGTAGATGATTGTTTCATAAAATCATGTCATGTATAACAAGTGTTGCAATAGCTATAGTTGTTTGATGAAAAAACTTTATTAATTCGATGAATGAAATCAATACTATTATGTAAATTATACAACTAGTCCCAGTTTCAATTAACAAATAATAAATGATTGACTAATTAATTATTATAAGAAAAATAAAATACGCAAAAACACTTTTTCTAGGAACTTCTAAAACTATTATTCTAAGAAGTCACTATTCAATTTTTATGCAACTGAACTTGTTAAAGCATATTTTTCCAAACATCATATAACATATTTTGTTTTTAAAGGAAACATAAGCAGACAAAATAAAATAAAGAAATGTAAGCCAAACAGAATATTGATATCACAACATTACACACTTAGCAAATCAAACGAGATTTATAAAATTTTAGAAGATTTATCAAAACACCCCACAATAACAAAGAGATTCTCAAGTTAATACCATGCCAGACCTGGGTTGTTTGCGAAGGAATCTGGTCTTCTCTACAACGATGATCCGTGTACAATGTTAGGCAACAATCAATGGAGTTATGGAAATAACAAGCCTCACATTGAACATTTAGTGCCTGCTCAATCAAATGCTCTAACCTTCCCTCGGGAATCATAAGCATGGGAGGGAGGACTTTGTGCAATTCATCAAGAAGTTTTAGCCTGGAGTTGGAGTTTTGAACACCCTGGTTCATAGAACCAAGTGAGAGGTGCAAAGAAGGACAAATAATACAGCTTGAAAGTTCATGAACTCGCTTAGGCTTAATCTTAAGAGGGGTAATCTCATTTCTCAGTGTATTCAATGCATCAAAAACTTTATCCTTTTCAAGAAATTCACAGAACTTATGTTCCAGTATCATAAATGATGCAAGTTTCAGCACATTGTCAGAGATATTTATTTTTTTTAGAGTAGCCAAACTACCACCCCAATTTCCAGCAAGCACTTGCTTCCTAAATAAATCTACCATTGGTGAGTGTAAGGGTATGTCTGACTCTTCCTCCAAAATAGCTCCACTCCGCTCATATCCAAGAGAATAAAGAGCCTTTGTAATGATCCTAACGAACTCGGACCTCTTAATAATTCCCTTGGAGCCTATCATATCTTTGTTGCCATGGGTTGTCAAAGGTCTAGCCATTTGACCTCCAAAAAGATCAATATGATTCGAGGGAGATGGAATGTTGTTTGAGATGCCTTGTAGTACAGGTATGGTTTCTTTCACGCGCTTAGATGGTGGTTCACGATCATCTACACGACCCATGAAAGATAGTTAGCCCATATATAACTGGTTGTGGAAGAGGTGGTTGGTTTGACGTGGATCGAATCAATGGCTCCTGATGCAAACCTGTGAAACCATGAATGTATGTCAGTACAGAGCAAATTTGAACAAGTAATGACAATCCCTTGCAACAGCACAACTTGCAAGAATTTGAGTAGAAGATTCTTAAAAATTGAGCATTTACAGATCAAGAAAAAACAAAATTTTCATAGTCCAACCAATGAAATTATAATAGTGTAGCCAAGATTCAGAATAATTTTGCAAATGCCATAAAAAACAAATAACAAAAACAAAATACATCAATTCAGAGTTACAAACCAAATTGAAAAGAGGCATATTCTCATGGATCTATAGGCATCATAATACCAACTAAAATCTACTATATCCAGAAGCCACATATTACAGATTCATAATCTTTGAAATAGAAAACTTTAAAAGGAAATAAGTAGCTTTGGTTTTAATGTTTAGGATTTGCTAAATCCTAGTAGCTTTGCAATGCCTCCCTCACGGATTACTGATTTAAAGTAACAAGGTTTTGAATGACCAAAAGAAAATTTCAAGAACAAGTTCCACTTTCTTTTTTTTTTCTTTTTTTGTTTGGGTGAGGATAGTAGATAGGTTCATTGACATCTAGTTACATAAGAAACAGCAGATTCATGCTTTATATGAGATTTTATTTCATAATCTGCATAAACTTTTAGTCTGTGATCATAATTTTCATTTAACATAAGGTACTGGTCATTCTAGTCCATTGTTCGATAAAGAAACAGAGATCAGGAAAGGAAACCAGTCTCGTTCATGGTTTACATTTAACAGAAGGGAAACTGGTCGTTCGACTCCATCATTCTACAAAGAAAAGAAGGATTAAACAAGGTCCTGAGAGCAGAGTTCGCAGATGCACCAAATTACAAGGAATAATATCATAAAAATAGAATATCTGCCAGCAATTATTGGCTAAAATATTCCCGCATATTTTGGATTGCTAAACAGATCATCTCTGCAGCAGCAAATTAGCAGTATTTCAGCAAGATCAATCATAAATGATTAGCTCGAATATGAAATTTTTCCCCCGAAAGTAGTTTGGTTTAGAAACAATTCTTTGGGGTTTGCTCAATACTAACAGAAATGAATAGCCTCCATCACAGATCGAACGGCTATATATGTCAAAAGTGAGCTGCAAAAGCCGAAAAAACAAATATAGAATCATCACTACAATTCATATAATCAACATTCTAACAACTTAGCCCCAATCAAAAATAATAAAATTAATATCTAAAAAGAAAAATTCAAATCGCAATGAAAAGAGCAACAAATCAGCTCTTTAAAAACTAAAGAAATTACATCCTCCTCCAAATCCATACAATATCCTAAACTCAAGATAAATTCATCGCAGAGTATGACTCAGAACCAAATCTCTAAATCCAAAACAAAATCCCCCAAATCCGGTCCAAATCCTGAAAGCAAATAAACGAAATTTACAAAACCTAGAGGCGATCAATGAGCCAACAGAAGAAGCGGCCGAATTCAAAGCGGGAAAGAGAAAGAGTGGCGTGAAGGCTCAAAAACCTTCAAGAGAAGAGAAGATATCTCCCAACGTTCTTCGACGGCTTCATTAGATTAATAATATTTGCTTCGTCTGATGAGTCGGTGTTCGGTTCCTGGAAGAAAGCGTATGCCATTTGCATTAGATAAAGATGAGATGAATGTTGCAGACGACCCGAAACAACATTCGGAGAAAAAAAAATTTTATCGGTAAATTCTAGGTTTTTCCAGTCAGATTACGATGAAAATTTTACAGTGAAGTTCTGCCACGTCAAAATCTTTGTTTATTTTTAATAAATTTACAAGCATATCACATGTTGTGTATTTAGGTTGGGTACAAATGAGTGGAGTTTTCCTCATTCTCTAGTTGAGCTTTATGTCACCTCACAAAATAGTCCTTATGGGTGGTGTACAGCCCAGGACTTAAATACTATTTTTCAGCCCTACACCTAGCCGATGTGAGACTATTTGTCCGTGACATTCTCCTCTACCCAATCACATGACACTATCGTCACGGATCGGCTCCACCGGAGGTCCCACTGAATCATGGAGAGTCCACACACCTGGCAGACAGTAATCTGCTCTAATATCACTTGTCATCTCCCAAAAGAGCTCATTTGTTGACTCTCTGCATTTCATTCTCTAGAATCTTCAATTTTGTGCTTGTCTTACCGATTTCTCGAATATGGCAGAGCGTGACACCATGACTTAAATACTAATTTTCGGCTCTACACCTATCCAATGTGAGTTTATTTGTTTGTGACATTAAGGTTGAATTTGATTAATTAATTAAGTTTGGCACAAGCTTGAGTTTACAACTACAAATTCGAGCTGATTCTTGAACGGGTTTACTTACTATAAAAGATAATGAGAATTATATCAATTTAAGTTAGTTTTATAATAAAATGATAAATAGATAAAGCAATAAGAAAATAAAAAACATATATATTTACTTAATATAAAAAATTAAAAATATTTTTAAATATTTTTAATAATTAAATATAAAGTTTTGAAATTAAATATGTTTTGAGTATATTTAATATGAATAATTTTTTGAAATGACGAGCTCGCGAGGAGTTGGGTGATGGTTGGCTGGAGCTTGGCTTGTCAGCACATTGAGCTCAATTCTCGGCCACTTCTCGAGCTGAGCTCACTTATATCGTGAATTTACATATCTAATTGTACATCAAAAAAGTGTATGCACTATTGGGTTATGAAAACAGGTTCTTTTTTTTTTTTTGAAGTTACGGCATCATTGACTGCGTTTGTTTACTTGAGTGTTTCTCCTTCGTGACATTTAATTAATCGTTGATTAATTAAATTAGCTTGCAAAGTTCTATTCTTTATGAAAATTAATTAATCTTATTGCCTAATGTTTTCTTCCTTATTATAGTTCAGACAAAATTATTCTCCTGCTTCTGCTTTTGCGATTCAAGGCAATTAAGGTTGTTGTCTTAATGGCCAAAGAAAGGAAAAGGGATAAAATGCTTTTGGTGCATAGCAGGATTTTTAGCTTGGCTAATGTTCTTCATACGTTGGTCATACGGGAAGAAGGAATAAAAATCACAAGGTGGCTGTGTGGCTTACAGCAGAAGCAGAAGGCAAGGCAAGGCAAGGCTATGCTTGGTTTCTCGGTTTCTTCTTCTTCGGCAGTGGGAGTAGAGAGAGAGGGAAAAAGAGAGAGAGAGCGAGGAAGAGTTCTTTATTGTAAGTGATCGACATTATAATTCTTCAAGCTAATAAAATCTTCTGCAGCTCCGTGGATATAGACAATTTGTCGAACCAAATAAATCTATGTGTGTTCCTTTGTGTTTCTTTTCTACGAATTTCTCGTTTTAATTTTTCACTTTATTGTCGTTGTTTTTCACAACAATTGATATCGAAGTTTTGGTTCGAATTTAAGGAAGAAAGCGATAGATGGAGATGAATTGATGATAATAGGGATCGAAAGGTTTAATGGCACGGATTTTGGTTACTGGAAGACACAGATAGAAGACTATCTCTATAGGAAGAAATTTCATTTACTGTTATTGGGAAAGCGACCGGAAAATATGGATGAGACTGATTTGAATCTGTTGGATCGACAGGCTCTGTGGGTTATTCGGTTAACTCTGTCGAGATTCGTTGCCCACAACGTTATCAAGAAAATGACTACTGCAGATTTTATTGCAGCTTTGTCAGGTATGTATTAAAATTCATTAGCGAATAATAAGGTGCACTTGATTAAAAAGTTATTTAATTTGAAGATGACGGAAGGTGTGTCTGTTGCCCAACATCTGAATGATTTCAATATCATCACAAATTAATTGTCATTTGTCGAAATTGATTTTGACGATAAGATATGTACGCTGATATTGTTGGCTTCATTGTCAAGTAGCTGAGAAGCCATGAGAATGACAGTTAACAATTATGTAGATAAATCCAAGCTGAAATATGATGATATTTGTGATTTGATTTTTGCAAAAATGTGCGCAAGAAAGATTCTTGCGAGACCTCGGGTTCGAGTTCGACACTGAATGTTGATTCCAGAGGAAGATCACATGACATGAACTCAAACAGAGAAAGATCAAAATCAAAGCATAGAGGTAATAGTAAATCAAATGCTGGTCAGCAAACAACCTATTGTAATTTTAGCAAAGCTGGCCACATAAAAAAAAATTAAAAAAAATTGAAGAAGACATATGATAATAGCGCTAATGTTGTAACTGAAAAAGCACATGATGCATTATTGCTGGTAGTTCACAGTTTTGTTAATGACTATATACTAGATTTAGGAGCTTCTTTCCATACATCTTCTCACCGAGAGTTAACGTGAAACTATGTGCCAGGTGACTTTGGGATGGTGTATCTGGCTGATGAAATGCTCTGGACGTGTTGGAGATGGGAGATGCTGATATTGCACTCACTAACAAGAGTAAATGAACATTGCAAAAGGTCAGACATATTTTTGAGTTGAAGAGAACCCTAATTTCTGTTGGGCAGCTCAATGAAGGTTATAATAGTGGTCTCGGATAACTCCCGGAAGGTTACAAAAGGGACATTGATACTGGCTCGAGATAAGAAAATTGACACGCTATATATGACTACAGATTTACTCAGGCTTGGTCACATGAGTCAGAGGGGCTTGAAAGAACTTCAGTCTAGAGGTAAGCTACCAAAGTTGAACTTAGTTGATCTCAGCATGTGCGAGAGTTGCATTATGGAGAAGCAGAAGAAGATCAGTTTCTTGGAAAGTGGCAAAGCGCTAAAGGCATGAAAACTGGAACTTATACACACAGATGTGTGGGGACATTCTACAATGACATCTCTTGGAGACTCTCGTTACTATGCCACCATCATTGATGACCATAATAGAAAGGTAAGTTTTATTTATCTACCAGAGGTCATAGTGCAGGGAAGTGATGGAAGTGACGAGGAGAGTGGGTCCGGGGCACCCATTCTTATTATTCCGCAGTCAGTTGTAGAGTCGTCCACCCCTATAGCTACAGTTTGCATGTCAGTCAGGAATAGACGTTCTCCTCAGCATTACTCACCAACCTTGAACCATATTCAATTGATAGATGGGGGAGAATCACAAAGCTGCGGAGAAATATTGCAAAATGAAAATTCGACCAGGAAAAATGAGAGGTTGAAGTTGTGCTCGACTTCAGCTGGTCTTCTAGGTTGAAGACATGGGCTTTGAGTTGCAGATGTGGAGAACATCATATTTGAGGAAAGGACGATGCAACTAGTGGGTGATGCAGTCAATATCTCATTTTTTAAGTGAGAGAATTGTTGAGTTGTGGAAACCAATCCTCTTTTTTTTGAGGTTGCGACATCATTGACAGCATTTGTTTACTTGAAAGTTCCTCCTTCGTGACATTTAATTAATTGTTGATTGATTAAATTACCTTATAAAGCTCTCTTCTTTATGAAAATTAATTAACCTTATTTTTTTTATGTTTTTCTTCCCTGTTAATAGTTTTCCTAAAATTATTCCTCTGTTTCTGCTTTTGCGATTCAAGGCAATTAAGGTGGTTGCCTTAATGGGCTTTTTCCTTATATGGGCCAAATAAAGGAAAAGGGTTAAAATGCTTTTGGTATAGCAGGATGTTTAGCTTGGCTAATCTTCTTCATACGTTGGTCATACGGGAAGAATGAATAAAATTCGCAAGGTGGCTGTGTAGCTTACGGTAGAAGCAGAAGGCAACGCAAGGCTTGGTTTCCCGGATTCTTTTTCTTCAACAGTGGCCCTCGGAGAGGAGAGAAGAAGAGACAGAGGGAGAGATCTTTCTTGCAAGTTGACATGTTCGACGGTGTAATTTCTCAAGCTAATAAAATCATCATCTACAGCTCCGTGGACGCAGACAATTTGCCGAGTCACGTAAATCTGTGTGTGCTTCGTAGCATTTCTGTTTTGCCCAATTTACCGTTCCAATTTTTCAATTTATTGTAGTTGTTTTTCACAACATGCATTGATCTTAAAGAGATAACAGTCCAGAAGAAGAAAGACGACATAGGTAGATCCACTGCAAGGAGATTGTGATGCCCACCTGATTGAACGAGCCAAGCCATAATAGTCGATTCAACTAACCCAACACGGACCGAGACAAAAGGCAAATAAGAAGACAACTGGGTGATCTCAGCACGAGTCATTTGACCATAAAACGGGGCAAGAGAGTGTCTGAGCCTTCCGCTGTAGAAAAGCCAACTTGATCTAAAAACATATTCTATCGTGGAGCCAACCCAATGAAAGACTCGGTTCCACAAAGTATCTTGGACCATTCCAAGAAGACCTGAAGTCTCCTCGCCAGGGATCTAAGTCAGTCAGCCAGGCTGGATTAGCCAAACGAAATCTACCGATCATGCCCAATCGACCGAGTTGACCCTGTTGATCCAAGTCGGCTAAGCTTAGTAGACCGAGCTAAAAGGTGTTCAGATAATAAGCACACTTTTGTAAAATGCTAGAAATATCCCAAAACATACTATCTTCAAATGAGAGTAAATTTATAATATCACCATTGATGTATGTCAGAAGATTCATGACAACACTAATAAATTTAGTATCTTAGTGTTACACTAAAATTTATCACACAATTAAGTAATTAAAGTGACAGGTCGAGACACTATAAATTTTTCTATGGAAAACCCTATAAAGGGGAAAAAAACAACGAGGTCTAGCCTAGCTGAAATAATCCACTATGTAATAGTGAATACACAAGCCCGTTATTCTTCTTAGTTAGGAAAGATGAGATTACATAATTGATATACAACAATATTTTAACAATAATAATCATAACAGACCGTGAAGACCTTAGTTGATTGTTATGGATGTGGTAGTCTACCATGAGTGTTTTAGATAGGTTACAACTCCAGCTTATCGTAGAGGTCATAGTTAAAAACTACAATTGTAGCTGGTCATGTGGGCCGTAGAGAGTTACTTCAGAAGCGTTAGTTGGTCACAAAGCTCGTATTAGAGAGCCGCGGGAGTTTAGATTAACATCTGTAAGACACATATGTCAGAGGTGAGAGCAGCATGAGCTGTGAGCACATAGACCATAGAATGTCACATAGGTCATAGTAGTGAGCTATGATAACATATGTGGATTTTAGAGGTTGGAGTTGAGAGCTGCATATGCTATGAGTTGTGTAGACTGTAATTGGTCACATGGGCCATAATTGGGAGCTGCAACAATGTTAATAGGCTACATAAGCTTGAGTTGGGAGTTGCACGAACTGTGATAGATTTTGTGTGTTGTAAAGGCTAGAGTTGTGAGTTGTATGAGCTATGATAAAGTTTGTAGGCCGCAAAGGCCAGAGTTGGGTGTTGCGTGAACCATGATAACATACGTTGGCTGCAGAGGTTGAATTTGGGAGCTGGGTTAACTGTGATAACATCAATAGGCCACATAGGCTGAGGTTAGGAGATGAATGAGCTGTGATAACGTTCGTAGGCCACGTAGGCCGAAGTTGTGAGTTACGTGTCTTGCAGACCACATAGGCAAGAGTTGGCCACTTAAATTGTTGTGGTGGGTTGCAAGAAGGGAACATTAAGAGACCAGAGAAAGTCATTATATCCTAAGTACGGTGATTATAAACAATTATTGTCGGGTGAGGTGCATTGTTGCATCGTCTTTAAGAACTGTCTTTGCTTCGTATGTTGAGTGTATTGTTGCACCCTATGTGGAGTAAATTATTGCACTGTATGTGGGGCATGTCATTATAATGAATACAAAGCGTGTCATTATAGTGTATGTAGAGGGTGCTTCGTTATTCCGCAACATAGGTTGAGATTCTACACCCTCATTTTGATTTTGCAATGGGTTTTGTCACAAATAGCAGGCGACAGTTATTGATGGTCAATGACAGCGAGTGAGCAGTGGTCAACGGTGGTCGGCGACTACAGGAATGGGCTCTGTTCACTGGACCTTCAGTGTAGACCACTGGGCTCTAACTCCTCCTCTAAGCTCTAGTCTTCTTTTGGTTCAAGGTCTTAGTCCCCTCTCAAGGAAGGGTAGGGCCCTATTTATAAAGTTCATGAGAGGACTTCTAGTAGATAAGGAAAAACCTCGGACCACTCCATCATATTGCCTAGAGAGATCCTTTCAAATGGATGATATTCAACATATATTTGAATGTCTTAACAATGTCAAAATTGAGTGAACATGGGCCCATTGGATTTGTCTTGTTGAGACACAATTTGACAATAAGCTTGTCAAATGTAGCATATATTGAACCTTCTAATTAGGCATAAGAAGCTTTCAAAAATAATTTAACAGCTCGATTTAAGTTTAATTTGACTTGTATTGGATCAATTTTAGTTTCATTGTGTTTATCTCATTGAGTCGATCAATTTGACTGTAAGTTTGCTAAAATCAGAGTTCTGAATGATTTTTAATAGAAACTTAAATGTTCTTTGCTCAAAAAATTATCTCGAGATTCGTGTCACACCTTGAGATATGTATGAGATGATGAAAATTTGTTGATGATGTATTAACCATTGTACGACATCCTTTATAAATGGAACAAACATTTCTTGAAGAAATAAAACTATTGAACACTATTCATTAATGTTCATCTCTCTCTCGTTCTCCCATCATTTATGTTTTATTCATTGGTTGTGATTCATGGACAATCTCATATTAAATATTTTGAAAGGTGCGGTGAGTGTGGATCAAACCACCAACAATAAGAGGAGCATGCTAATGAGTTGATCCGATAGATAGGCATCGGTTCGGGCATGATGCATTGCACGAACAAGATAATGTGTTCTCTTCGGGAGATTCTAAGGTTGAGACACCAGAACAACTCAAGATTCTGATTGAAACTTACGATGCAAAAACGGATCGGACCCATCACATTTCTTTCAAGTTAACTGTGTGTCTTCTCAAGATTAACGACGCACTAAGATGCTAACTCTTCTTCTCAATTAGTTCAATGGCTTACCAGTAGGAGGGATCGTGTCATTTGCATACTTCGAACAAATATTCATCGTACAATCCGCCAGCACGCAAAAATTGAGGAAAAGCTCGCAAGCCCTCTTGCAACTTTATTGATGACATATACGATATAATGTTATTTTATCTCAAAATATATTTGATTTCATGTCATTTGTTCATTAATTTATACCAAGTAATACTGGCATAAAAGATTAAAATAGCGGAATATTAGCACACGTATCACTCAATTCCTATGTATTGACATTTATAGCACCAAAATTTTAATTTTTACTTGTAAGAATGAAAATGTGTATTTCACTTTTTAAAAATAGTGATATTTTATATAATGTATGAAAGAATTGAGTGATCTAAATGAAAAAAATTAAAACTTAGTTAGTTTTGTAAATATATGAGAATTGGGTGGTATGTATGTAGGGTTGTAAACGAGCCGAGCTTGAGAGAGTTCAGGCTTAGCTCATGTTCGGCTCATTCGAAATTGCTCGTGTTCGAAATAGGCTTGTGAACAGTGTGTTCGTGTTCTACTCGAAATTAACTCGTTAAAATTAAATTGAAAAAAATAGATATAAAGTGTTGGATTCGAACCCGGACCAAATATATACAAAGGAATGCATTAACCACATTACCACACAAGGTGATATAATTTGATTGAATAATTAAAATTTGTTTATAACGTATCAAATACATTATTATATAAATAATATATGTAATATATTATTATATAATATATATATATATATATATATTTTATTTCGATCTAAAATGAGCTGAACACGAGCGAACAAAGAGTTGTTCGTGTTAGGCTCATTTATAATTCAAGTTTTAAAAACTTGTTCGTGTTCGACTTGTTTACTTAAGGAACGAGCCGAACACAAGCTGTTCCCGAACAACGAGTTTTTTTGACAACTCTATATGTATGTAAATGTCCCTAAAATAAGTTAACTAATGATTTTTTTTTAGTGTTATATAAGTTAGTTCAATTTTGATGGTCAACAAAAAATTGAAAAGACATACGAGCCATAGGACTTATTAAGTGTTGAAAAACACTTTCCATAAATATCATCAAATTTGATAGAGGTATTTTGAACAAAACATTGGATTTAAAATTACTCATACATTTCATATAAAATTATTTGGTAAATTATTCAAATGTCCAAATGGATTCCAATCATGAATGGCATACTTGTAATTAGTGTAAAATTCAAACTTCCCTTCTCTGTCCCTCATAAATAGTAAGGCTTTTGCAATCTCTTCTTTCTCGTCTCCTCGTCGTTTCCTCTGCTATGTCGTTTTTCTTGATTTTTTTTTTTTTGCGATTCTATTTCCTATTTTGCTCGTTGCCTTCCCAATCAAGATCACATGCTAAATTCCTATGATCTCTCCTTTTTTTTTTCTTTTGTTTGCCTGTCGTGGTTCCGCGCCGCCTCATTGCTCAATTTAAGAGCAGCTGAGGGCTAAGGCATCACAACCGACCCTCGCTTAAGCACGAGTTAAAGTCTAGCAGAACAGTCTTGACAACGTGCCTCTCGACACACGAGGCCTTTATTTTATTTATATTTGACTTTGATTTTAATTAGAGTATTGTAGGTGAATTGTATTGTTTAAGTGTGTTGTGTGAATTGTGGTGTTTGTGTGTGGATGTGTCAAAGAATAAAAACACCTAAGTCTAAAAGGCTCTCCTAAGCCACTCCCAATCCTTATAAGAGCTCAACTTGATTTTAATATGTCGATTCCAATGGACTCAACTAAATGTTGAGGATTTGAAACCAAACATATGAGATTATACGGAGTCAAGAAGTGATTTGAATTTCTAAATGATATGGGCCCCAATATTGGTATTCTAGGAGAGTCGGTAGAGAAATCCTATGACTAGATCATAGGCTCTAGAGAGCGAAACAAACATCACCAAAATGAGGTAAACACCGCTTTCACCCCATGGATCCGCATGACACGACCAACCCGATGACCCTCCAATACGTTGTAGACATTGATGACCCTTCGGATCACAACACAACTTGACATACCGACCTGGTAATCTGCCTCCACTGTTATGTGCCAGTGGCTATCACCGCCCGCCTTTGCTTAAGATTTTCAAATTTTCCAAAATTTTCAAAAACTCCATTATTTTGATAATTTTCATTATTTTGATAATTTTCAGACAAACAGACAAAATCATCTAAAAATTTGGGGGTAACTAATATATCATCAACAAAATTTTATCATTTGGCACGAATCTCAAGACATCTAGCATGAATCAAGAAATATTTTTTTTAGGAAGAAACATTCAAACTCAAATTAAAAATCATCAAGAACTCTTATTTCAGCAAACTTATAATTGAATTGACTGGCTCGACGAGACAGACCTAATGACACCAAAACTGACTTAATCTGAGCCAAATTAAGTCGGAAGTAAACCCTTAAACCACTTTTAGAAGTTTTGGGTGGTTGATTGGAATGTTAAATGAATTTCAAATCTAACATACTTATAGTTAAATCAAATATTTGATGACATGAATCTAACTGACTCTGACATCACAATAACACTTAAATATCGACAAAATGTTGCCCAGTCGTAGGAATCTCTCTGGATCATTCAATAAATTGATCTAGATTAATTCCTCATTTGCATGTTAGGATCTCTCAAAATCTATAAATGAAACCCTTCTCCATTCATGAAAGGAAACTCAGACCTTGAACTAAAAGAAGAGCATGACTTGGAGCTAGTTTGAGAAGGAGTTGAATTCAAGCATCGCTCCACACGGAAGAACCGACAAACACTCCCCGATCTCACAATCGTCAACCACCACACACTGGCCACCATCGACCACATTCGACTACCTCCTGCTCTAGCAACAAAACCCCTCTAGAAGTCAAACATATGTTGTGAGGTGACAAAGCACAATGTAAAGACCGATATAGCGGAATAACAGAACACTGCGGGGTAAAGACTAACATCGCGGAGTAATCAAGCATCCTACGAAGAATTGAATCATCCTAAACACCGTGCAATTACACACTTTAAGGGCAGTGCACTGAAATCCCGACAACCACTCCCAACTACAACAACTCCAGACCTTTATACAACAAATCTTTTTAAATATAATCATTGTAATTTGAAGAATAGTGTAACCATTTCACTTATATGGGACAAAAAATTGTACTTATATTCATCTACTTATAGTTGATTGTCCCATTTTTTACCAAATTTTTAAAATAGCATTTAAAAATAAAAATTAAAAACTGGCCTGTTGGCGACGAGCGTTTCATGATTCCTTTCCCCTTTTTTTT
Source organism: Phalaenopsis equestris (assembly GCF_001263595.1). Lineage (NCBI taxonomy): Eukaryota > Viridiplantae > Streptophyta > Magnoliopsida > Asparagales > Orchidaceae > Phalaenopsis > Phalaenopsis equestris. The sequence continues at coordinate 300,268 of NW_018164971.1, read as the reverse complement.
TTTTTTTTTTTCTTATTTTTCTTTGCTTTCTGCGTGAATGACTTGATATTTAGGATTTGCGATTTCCATTTCAAGAGAAATTGATGAGAGATGAGATGACTGGAGAACTGACAGGCTTACCTCTCTTGCCGTCCATATCTGCGCATGACAAGATGTAGCCTGCAGACAATCATGAATCTTCAGGCATGCATCAATACATATATTTTTATTTTCAATTATTTATGTATAATTTTGCTTTCACTTAAATACAAAGTGATTTTGATCAATCTAACCGTCTAAGATCCATCCATTAAATTTCCATTAATCTCGTAGCATCTCTCGAGTAACACAAGTAACCAATGAAATCAAATGCAGGCTTATTATGATAAATAAAAAAGCCTGCATCAGTTTATGAGAGCCGCTGGATAAAAATAACAATTTCGCTCCAAAAAAAAAAATAGAGAAAGAAAGAAACAAACTAATATATACAAAACAAGACCCCCTTCTTTTAAATTTGATATAATTTAACTGCATGATACAACTATCATTTATGAAAATATATATGTGCTTAAATTAGCTGCATCAATTATTAAACTTCTATTTTTGGAATGTTAAAAAAATAAAATAAATTAAAATACCCTTCTATGTGACTCCCCATGACCAAGTAAAGATCCTATCATCCCTGTATTCCCTTAGCAGAGCAATACAATCTCAAGAAGATTCGGCCAAGGATCTCCCATAGCCATTCCTATGTGATTTCTGCCACTTCCATGCAACATTGAGGCTCTCTTCAAGATCTGTGTGCTTCGCTGTCCAGTTCAGCTCCATGTAGATCTTCGACGGATCGCTGTACACTTCGGCATAATCGCCGGGTCGTCTTTCAAAGTACTCCACTTTGATGTCAACTCCAGTCGCTCTCTTACAAGCTTCAACAAATTCCTTGACGGATCTACCTGATAGCAAAACTAATCTAAATATGAGCATTAAAATTTAGGGGCATTTACATGCATACCACTCAATTCCCATGTAATTGCATATCTATTACTTAAAACTTTGCTTTGTACATTTACACATCCCACAGCTTTTATATCACATCAAAATTTTCATGAAATACACCCTTTCATGCATACATAAGGTGGCATATATGAGAAAATTGACGTTTAGTTGTTAGATATGTAAATACATAAGAATTGCGCGGTGTGTATGTAAATCTTCCCAAAATGTATAGTGTCGAAATATCAGAGACTAAATGACATCCTGCAAAAGAGTCCAATCATCATATGAAATGCAAAGTTGTCTGACCTTTTCCAGTGCCAACATTGTAGATCCCGACATATTTAGGCCTTGCGTTGTCAAGAGCTTTCACATGAGCGTCGACAAGGTCGGTGACGTCGATATAGTCTCTTATGCAGGTTCCATCATGAGTTGGGTAGTCTATTCCTTTAACCTGTGAGTTTAATCAAACTCATCACCGGTGAATTCCGACATGAATAATGAGAAGCGAATCATATGTTTACCTTCAGCCCTGATATGATTCCTCGTGCGGCATCGAAGCATGCACCAGAAATTCGTCCATGCTCACGAAGCTCAGGTCTCGGAGCTTCGCCTAGCCTTCCTTCGGGGTCTGACCCAATGACATTGAAGTACCTGATCATGGGGGGTTACAAAAAAAATTAGGTACTGACATTTTTTTTATTGGGGCTTTACATACATACCAGACAAGTCTTATACATTTACATATCTTACACCTAAACTTTCATATTTACATGCATAACACTAAAACCTTTGATATCACATAAAAAATACCACTATCCATAACTTTTTAAAAGTGAATACACCTTGTCCTGCATTGGTTTTTAATATCAAGGTATTATAGATGTAAATATCATACTTTACGTGTTAGATATGTAAATGCATGAGATTTTTGTGGTATGTATGCAAATCTTCCTTTTTTTAATGGAATTTACGCTTTTTTCAGCCCATGTCAAGAGAATCAAACCTAAGAATCATAACAGACATGTCAGTATTCTTTGAAAAGTCCAGGATAATGTCCTCTGCCATCTTCTTGGCCTTCCCATATGGGTTGATAGGATACTGCATTATCAAAACAGAACTTCACCAGCTGAACTATTTGGTGTTAATTTGTAATTTTTCATGAAATTTTAAAAAATTAAAATCTTCAAACAGTGAAATTAACTCTGTACATAACTAAATAAAATTGTAATATACACGAACCTGAGGGGTTTTTTCAGTTATGGGCATTTTCTCAGGTTCTCCATAAGTTGCACATGTGCTTGAATATATTAGAGTTTTGACGCCGTGTTTTGCCATGGCTTCCAGAATAATCAGAGTATTTGCAGTAATGTTGTGATAGTACCTGTAGCGTGAAGCAGCCAAATTAAGAATCAAAATAGCACTGTACTTTTTTACAGATATTCCAATTGCATTTGATATGTAAATGCCATAAAATACTTATGTATTTACATATCTAACACCTAAACTTAAATTTTCATGTGTTTGAAAGATTTGGATGGCATAAATGTAAAATGTAAAGTTCAGGTGTTCGATATGCAAGTACACAGGAATTGGTTGGTATGTATGTAAATGCTCCTAAAATAGAACCAGATGGCAAACATTCAAATTTGCGACGTGTGCGTCATTGTGCTTCTTGAAAACATTAACATGGATGATAACAATATATCAAAAACTTTGTTGTGCCGACTTTTAATCTACAAATTTGAGTCAATTTGCATGATTAGGTTTATTAGTTCTATCACAAAAATAAAAGTGATACTGCGATAGAAGATTTGAATGTTCAAGTAGTATGGTTAAAAATTGATGAGCGCTTAAAATATCATCTAATAAAAGAATATCATGAAGGTTAAAGTTAATTATAAATTTGAAATGAAATTGTATGTGCCACATATGAACTTGAGCGTTTGCTGACAAAAAAATCACTAACAACCACGTGTAGAAGAATAGAGAATGTTAAGATGAATGCATGGAAAAAGTTGAAGGGCATTTACGTCAATGCCACCCAATTCTTTTAAATCACATAAAAAAATACCCCACTTTAACTTTAAAAAAGTGAAGTACACCTTTTCATGCATAGGTAAAGTGGCATGCATGTAAAAATTGAAGTTTTGATGTTAGATATGAAAATACATAGCAGTGGTATTTACGTAAATCTTTCTAAATATATAAATGTTCTGCTAAGCAAACATATTTAAACAATTAGAGAATACCTAAGAGGTTCAAGAGTACTCTCCCCAACGTAAGCTACTGCAGCAAAGTGCATCACCGCATCAAATGCATTTTGAGCAAATATTTGATCAACCTAAGAACTTGGTGAAGGAAGAACGTCCCGTTCACAATAACTTTTAGAAAAAGGGAAATTTACATACCTAGCACAAAATTCTCATGTATATACATATCGCAGACCTAAACTATAATATTTACATGAAAATGAGTATTTCACTTGGTAATAGTGCTATTTTTGATGTGATATTAAAGATTTGAGTTCTATGTGCACAAATATGAAAGTTTAGGTGTGAGATATGTAAATACATAGGAATTGTGAGCTATGTAATTGCCCCCACAAAAAAAAAATGTAGTTCAAAAAGGATACAGCTTTTGCATCGCCTAAATCTGCAAAGATAAATTGCAGCCTCCCTGGCTCTGGAAATAACTCCTGAAGAATTTTAACAGCCCCAATGTTTCCCCTAGAAAGATTATCCTACAATGAATTATGACCACGAGATCAGTCATTGCAAAAGCATTTTAATGATTTCGTTTGGATAATCAAATCATACCACAATAGTAACCCGATATGAGTCCTTCAAGAGTCGAAGAGATGCATGTGACCCTATATAGCCGGCTCCCCCAGTTACTAAGACATGTGTTACCCCTTGCTCATGCTGGGAAAACTGCAAAAAAGATAGCAAAGGAAAATATTAAGTTCATATACATTCATCAAAATAAACTCTTTATAATAAAGATTAAAATATCATGTTAAAAGGAACAAATTTATAACCTCGCAAGAAAATGTTCCCTACGAAATTTAATATTATCGAAAAATTTTGCAAGGAAAACATAAATTATAATAATTATTCATCACTTCAAGAAAAATATGCAGGGAAAACGAATGCTAGAAATATATGTTAATGAAATGAATAGAAAACATGAGAAGATAGAAATCAACGTTCCATTCAAAGAGAAAGCTGTAATTAAACATTATTTAAATGTTTCAGTTTTCCTAAAGTAGCTCCTATATACTAAAAAATCATCACTTGAAAGATCAACCTATTAATTAGAGAAGCTAATAAAGAAAATTCCATTCATTCTTTTTGAGAAGCTTGCTAATCTCAAGAGCAAGTACTGACTTGTTGTTTACAATGAAGATGCCGCTCTGTTGTAATACAGATGTGTAATGCCAAATCAAGCATACATTTTATTGTTTCTTCACACCAATGCTATTAGAAAGGTTTAAAAAAATGAGTTGAACAGCAACAATTACGACAACAAACGAAGAATATTTATTAAGAAATAAAAAACCAAAATTTGGGCTAAAGAAGAGAAAACAATAATTCAACTTTATAAATATGGGAAATCCGCAAGCATAAAAAATAATAATAATAATAATAAATCTCCATGGCAAGAATGATGGAAATCCCACAAACAAATTATGTCAAGTGAACTAGATTGTAATGTCAAACTGGCTTATGCTTCTAAATGCTTTTGGTATGAACCAAAAAGTCTATTTAGTCAGGAACAACAGATTACTACATACCATAATTTATTTGCACAAAGGTGCTAGGAATGATAAAACCGAAATATCATGTAGCTTTAATATTTTAATATAAGAATCAAAAGGGGAAAGGAAAGTCATAAAAAAAAATCTGCGCATCTTGTAACAACAAAAAACCACACATAAATAGATCTATAGTAGCAAGAAACCAAATTAAAAATACCAAAATAGGAAAACCCAGAAAAAGAAAACTAAAAAATAAAAGATAAAAATTGTTGGCAACCTGAATCGGGCAATCCCCCTCTTGTCATGTGATTGAGGGACCTTTCCGTGATCCCGCTAAATCTAGGAAAGACCTATTCTTGTTCTCTTAAAATTTCTGGAATCAAAACACCATCATCATAACAAAATTATGGTCTTGCGGTGTCTAAGGCTGTCACGCGACAAAATCCATCCAAGACAAGTTAAAAACACACATACATCCTTCCAAAGTCTACCATGATAAAATATATATCCATCATTCTTTGGCACAACTTGAGTTGGAACTGCTCATAGCTGAGTATTCTCACAAACCAAATCTCGAGACATTAAATATGTAATATGCTTCTCCCACTTCTCATACTCGGTTCGGTGCATCTGATGAACACGTATTTATGGAGAAATCAACCCTAGAATGAACTCTATTGCACGTTGGACCATCGTCAGTGGTGACCGCCAAAAAGTTAAACAATTAGTCATTATATTTGGCAACTCCATCAACAGGGGTTGTCCCTTTTTATATATCGACTCCTCATACTCACTATTTTCTATGACAATCAATGTTAATCCCGTGGTGATCTCTAACTTCGGCTCAGCTTGAATCACTATCATCTCTTCATCGTTAGTTGAATGTTGAGACTCTTTTATGAAGTATTCATTCTCTCTAGTGTCACTGTCCCTTTCTTCAATTGTTCGATGCCTGACGAAAGAGATTTTCTTTTGTTTGGGCAATTTGATACATTGCCCAAAACCGTGACAATTTGATTCCTTATGTTCTTCACTCTAAACTAGTTTCTCCTCATACGGGGTCGGCTAGGGTGCTCCGTTGGAAGCACTCTTATTGCTTAATCCTGGAGAGTAACTCTGCCTGTAAGGTGTGAAGATCACCTGATGATGTTTCTCCACCATTGAAGCTATGGTCAGAACAACTTGTAATGTCCAATAGGGTAGTAATTATACCACGTTGTCAATAGACGGTCCCAATCCTCACAAATATCAAGCTAGGTTGTTCTCTTCTGGGCTCCACTAGCCCACACTTCAACATAAGTTGCTCAAACTCAGAGATTTTATTGTTATAAGTGATGAAGTCTCAAGAACATGTCATGTAAGTAATGCGAGGGAATGCATTTGCGTTGACTTTCCCTTTTCATCTTTAGATCAGATGATGATCTAATTCTTCCCATCCTGATATCAAAGATGCTTCAAGTTCTCCTATCATAAAGAAACATTCTTTTTTAACTTAATATCGACTAGCTTGAACATTTTGTGAGGTGAAATAGTTTTATTCTTAAATATTTATTTCACTGTCTGGAGCCTCTCAATAAATTCATCTGGATCCATGCAAACAACACTCCAACACCTTGTCTTCTCTGATATTCAATGCTAAATCGATGTGACATAGGTTGTTTGTCACCAAAAACTTCCTGATGGAAGGGATCACTTCCTCCCCAAAATTTGGCGAGTCATCATTATGGCTACGAGCGACCTCACTAAATTGACTTGTCTCAAAGGCGACAAACCTTCACTGCATTTGGAAGATTTCCTGTTGTATATCCTATATAGTAAGCTCCTAGGCATCGTTTTGCATATTTCTCCTAAGCGGCATTGTGTCATTTTTTCCTGATCAGACTTTCAGTGAGTGCGGGTTGCAACTCAAGGTTGGTTGGAAGCTTAGGTTTTAGTGGTAGGTGTAAATTTAGAAATGCTCAATTTTGAAGGTAGAAATGCTCAATTTTGAAAATTTAGAGTTTGAGACTTGGAGTTAGGAATTCTGGTAGGAATGATTTTTTATGGTTGAATATGTTTTGGAATTTTGAATTCGGACAAGAATGACAAAATCCTAAAATTTAGGACTTGTCTAGCTTTGATATCAAAAGATACCATTTTAGAACTCCTAGAATGTGTTTGGGAATAAAAAAAGGCACTAGAGAAGTTGTAGGAATGGTAACAGGGAAGGGAGGATGGATGACAGCTGATATTCTAGTGCAAATGACAGCTTTGTAGCGAACTAGAACGAAAATCAGCAGTTTACTACTGTGAACAGCAATTTGTTGCAAGTTGGATGTTGAAAGAGATCTTTGAACATCTGGTAGAGGTCAACTTTGATCATTTTAGGCTACAAACACACTACCTAAAGAAAACTCAAAGATGCAGCACTCCATTAGAGAATACTAGAAGAAGACATCTCCAAATAACATAAAAATAGTTAAACATCCTCTAAACAGCAAAAAACCACACATAAATAGGTCCATAATCATAATTAAAATAATGAAATAGGAAACTGCAGAAAAGAAAGAAAAAGAAAAGGTAAGAAATAAAAAATTTTGATGAAAACGTGACTCAGGTGCTCCCCCTACCTCCTACAATTTCCAGACCTTCCCGCGATCCCGCTAAATCACGGAATTCTGTGTTTTTGTGGAACTAACAAGCTCCCGCATCAGTTATTTGAAGCTATAGATTGAAAAAAGCGACGTCATGCCTATATAATAGAAATAAGGGGCATTTACATACATACCATCCAATCCCTATATATTTACACATCTAACACATAAATTTTTCTTCTTCTATTTATATCACCCAAATATTACACATCACATCAAATATACCACCATTTTAACACTTATAAAAGGTGAAAAACAAATTTCCATGCATAGGTAAGGTGGCATTTGTGTAAAAATTGTAGTTTATGTTTTACATATGCATATACACAGGAATTTTGTGGTATATGTGTTCTACATAGGAATTGTGTTAAAGCCAACAACGAGCGAAAGATACCTCAAGAATGTTGTGAAATTTAGGGCAAAGCAAAACATGAATCGACACAAAAACAGAAGAACACAGAGATTTAACGAAGTTCAACAAAGATGCCTACATCCTCGGGAGAAGAGCGACGAATTTACTATTTCAGAAGAGTTACATACCCATAGGGTTACACATCTATTTATAGATAAAACCCACAGATAATTACAAACACGCCATCGCTCCCCTCAACCCACTAATCCAAGAGACACACCTCTTCATTCTAGGAGACACACCTCTCTAAATCCAAGAGACTCCAAATTCCTGGTATATGAGTCATACCTACAATTATCCACCTTGGCGAATATCCAACCCTTAGGAGAAATACATCATGGAGTTTCGTACACCGAAGTGGGTTGGGCAACCATGTCAACTAGCAACTGCAAACATTCAATAAGTTCACCTGGTCCTATTGCTGTAGTTGGAATCGCGAAATAAGGCTCCCACTCCCGTCCTCTCTTCTTCAGTTCGCGAACAGAAAGTCATCCTCCTCATTTTCGTGAAACGCAGAAAGAGGAGCGACCTTTCCAGTCGGTAGGAAGAAGATATCGCAACTCCTCCTTCGGTAGTTGCGATTGCGAGCGGTGAATACAGAGTAAGGAATCGCAGATTTGGGTTTTTCTTTGGGAAGGAGTTCTTGCTTGTGACTTGCGTTGAAGACAGGAAGAAGGATTTCTTGCTTGCAGGAAGGAGTTCTTTCTTGTGGTGAAGTCAGGAAGGAGTTCTTGCTTGAGGTGAAGACAGTAAGAAGGAATTGTTGCTTGCGGTGTTTCCTTTCTTTGAACTTATCTTCTGTTGTGGCTCTCGGATATAGAGAGAGAGGAAGTAAGAAATTTATTTCTTGTAATTGTCGAAGAGATCAACTGATGTAATTTTCTCAAGTAATAAAATACTCTGCAACTCCGTGGATGTAGACAATTTGTCGAACCACGTAAATCTGTGTGTTATTTTGGTGTGAAGCTTTTCTCATTCGATCTTTTCACTTCGTCGTCAATCGTTTTAAATTAAATATACCGCAACAAAGAATGACTTATAGCATCATTATACAATACTAGGACCATTTGGCTGATATAAATATAAAAAATTGTAGTTTATGCGTTAGATAAGTAAATACATAGGAATTGAGTGGTTTATAGGAATTGTGTTAAAGCCAACAACGAGCAAAAGATACTTCAAGAATGACTTTCAGCATCGTTATACAATACTAGGACCAGATCAAACAGGGGAAGCGAGGGATTGGATTGATCCAAATGACCAAAACAGTTAAAGGTACGAGTAATAAAATAATCCCTTAGTGATTTATTTGTTAGGTAAACCAAAACAGTTAAATGGGCCATTACTAATTGTCATTAAAGAAAAGGGTTGAGGTGAACAGTAAATCGCCTTAGAATATAGGGGTGTTTACATACATAGCACACAATTCTAATATTTCACGTTTACACATAGCACTAAAATCTTTAATATCACATAAAAAATAGCACTATTACCACTTTCAAAAAAGAAATACGCCTCAAAAGTGCTACGAATGTAAATATGAAATTTAGGTGTGATATATGTAAATACATTAGGAATTGTGTGCTAGGTATGTAAATTTCCCTAAAATATATGGTAGAGCTGATAATTTACCCACATGTAGGGTTCAAGAGGTAACTAAGTCGTGCATTTTGAAATAACCTTAAGATATGGTTAGCTAGAGACTGTCCCCCTCACAATAAACAAACGGTGCAATTTAATACCACGCAAAGGTAATTGCCAAAAAAAAGCATGAATGACATCTAAGATCAATTGTTGTCATTTGCATGTATGCATGCATTTTTTTTTTATTTTTTATTTTAAATTAAACAATGACATAAAGAAACTGGAACAAGGACAAAGCATTCAACTAAAATTTCATGCCCCAGGCAAACTACAAGATTCAAACTTTTATGAACATTCTATATTGATTTTAGCTTCATATTGAATATTTGAAAAATAAGTTGGTACAAAAATATTAAGTGGTTGGTCTTCTCGCATAAGCTTAAGCTTTTAGATTAAAAATGGCGTGGATCACTGATATAAGGTCCAGCTTTGATCATCCTTTGATTCATCCTCCCTATCAAGCGTTATACATTTCACTTCAAAAATTTGTACTATTTTTTACAATTGTTAAGCAAGACTCAAGGGTGAAAACTACCAAGGCACCATCACTTGATTGAGTGAGCTCTTCCTACATCATGTTGGCTGAATATAAATTTGTGAAGCACAGGGGTGAGGGTGGGTGGTCTCGGAGGAGGGAGGCGCTCTCCCATAAGCTCTTTTATGTTGACTATGGGCTTAACCACCGATGTGTAAGGTCCGATTTTGGTTTATTCTCCCTAGTATCATCATGGTTAGCTTATATAGACTATCTGGGTCAGCTCTATGATACTCATATTATTCAATCATTATAAGTATTGATTAAGGTGTTAAACATATTAGGCAAAAGAATTTATGCACAATTTATATCAAAGTTACCCTTAGTCTACACATTTTCCTTCTCATCTTTTGAAAGTAATTTTCTATTGCCCATGTATCGGGCATATTTTCTATAAATCCAAATCTTTCAAATCTATCTTCCACATTTTCATCTTTAATAGATAATACTCAAACCATTCCTAAATTTATACTTTTTAGTTTTGCCACATTCAACTTTACATTCTCTAGTTTAATGTTCTCAATTTAAAGATAAACGACCATTTTATATTGCCCGTCAAAATCAAAAAAACATACCTACCTGACTTCAGTTTGTTATAATTAAACTTTAAACCTCCAAGATATTCTCTTATTTGCTCCTGATGCACTTCTATAGTTTAACCACTTAGTAATAATTCAAGAAGTAATATATTCATCTACATCCATATTCTTCTATATAATAAAATTAATAAGCTTAATCTACCTACTAATATTGACAAACTCATAAAAAGGTTTTAAAGTTTTAAACGTCTTGGATTTATCATGCGAGGAGATATTAGTAGCTTATTAATGAAAAATATGATATTTAAAAAAAAATGATGAGAACACCAAATCATCATTGTGAGGGTAAATTGATCAACAACCCTAAGGCGGTGTTTGGAAGCATATGCAAATAATAGGATTTATCCATGGATTTAATCATTTAAGTTAAATCTAGCAAACATAAAATAAAAATAAAAATTAAATCCGACGCTCCGTTGAATCAAAATTTCTTTTGTTTCATCTTTTTATTCTTGTGATCCGTCTCTTTTATTAACATAAATCCCGATTTACTAAATCCAATTATGAGGTAGATTTATTTTGTTGTCGCTCGCGAGCTCCATACCCTTCACACATTGGATTTGATAAATCCGGATTTATCGGATTTATTGGATTTGATAAATCCTATTTAAATTGAATCTAGGTTGCAGCCAAACACCGCCTGAATGCCTAAAACAGAAAATAATAGTAACCACAAAGTATCTGAATAAGCCCACCAACTTGTTTATTTAGTATTAAAAAAAAGGGGGAATTTGCCAAGGCATTTTCTTGGAATATTTACCACATTTGTGCCGCTGAAACCAGGAGAGTTCTTGAGAATGAATATGCAGACAACTGTAAGAAAAGCTGCCGTGAAACATTTTCCTGCAAAAAGCCGCTTCCTTCTTGAATCTAAGTAATCCATCCCTGAAACAGAGAATAAGCAATGAAAAAAGTGCTAACAGAAAAGAAAGAGTCATCTTAAAGAAACAGTAAAAACAAATAAATGCATACAGAAAATTAACACAATAAACCGTTTTTTCAGACGAAACTAAAAACAAATTAAGTAATAAATCACCAAAATACCCAATCAACAAGAAAAAAACTGAAAAGAGATGAGATCTACCTGCCCTAGGCTGACTTCTGATCCTGCTACTGGGCAGCATGAGTGTAATTATTTCAAGATCATGTATAATATACAAGAAGAATCTCTCCTCTTCAAAGGCCGCTTCTCGTCAATCTCGAAACAGTTCTGCACCAAGAGTTTCACAGGATAAATTATTGAAGATCTGTACATCCATCAAAAGTCACGACATCGACATCAATTACAGAAGCAAGCAGTAATAAAATTTCCATCAGGTAGCATAAGAGATAAAAATCTAATTCTAAGCAACATAGCTTATAATATGCGTTGTCAGCAGAAACCACCAATAAATTCCAAAAATAGAAAAAAGATGAGCAGCAGAACCGGCGACAGCTTATAAATCACAAGAGAAAAAGTGACAGCCTTGTCTACGATCCAAACGGTGTAACCCCCAATCAAGCCGTCAGCTTTGCGATTCATACACCGATCCAATGACCAGCAGAACCGAATACAGCATGAATGTTTGGCGATTTAATATCCAAAAAAGTAACAAAATGAAGAAAACATGCGATCCGCAAGGGAAGCTAAGATGACGCACAAGTTAACATAATCCATGAAACTCTGCAGCACAAAAATGTCTCTGTGGAAAAGCTATTCTACCCTAACTGAAACCACTCAAACACCTCCAATTTTCGAAGCAAGTCATTCATTCACAGCAGCCGATGATGGCAGTGCAGACGAAATGGGAAAACGCGGACGAAGAGAGAACAACCCGCTCCATAAACAAAAACCAGATCACAAACTTCGCAAACAACAACACATCACGCAAAACGCCTAATCAGAGCTTCATCATACCTGGATGCAGATGAACGAGCTGAATAAACGATGAGTGAGAGGCGAAACGGCCGGAGAGAGAGAGAGAGAGAGAGAGAATGGAAAGGAATGGAGCTTTCAGATCGGGAAGAGGAGTTCTTGATGGATTTGGCAGGAGGGGGAGGGGAGAGGAGAAAACGGGGAGTATAAATATTTGTAAGAAAGCTGACTTTCCCCATTGGCGCTCCGGCCGTTCTCTCCGTATGGAGCGACTTCTCCTCGGAATGAGGGGGACTATTTCCCAACATTTTTAATTGCTTGGAAATTTAATTAGTTTGGCCGTACTTTATAACAATTCTCCAAATTGCCCTCTATCATTATTTTTTAAAAATAAAATATATTTTTTTTATTTAAATATTTAAAACTACAAGGGATTCATTTTTTTATGATTATAAATATCAAACTTTAGGTTTTAGATTTTTTTTTAAAGTAAAGAATGGTTTAGGGCCCAGATTTCTTTATGTGTCTAATCATTCGACCTTGCACTACAAGACAAATGCACTCAGCCGAACTTGAACCCGTGACCAAGGGACTTAGAACTGACTTTACAAATGTCAACCAAAGAGTCACAATGAAAAACACAAATTTTATGTTTTAGATATGTAAATACATAAGAATTTTGTGGCATGAATATCAAATTATCTTTAACTTTTAAAATGTCAAATAATTTCAAAAAAATAAATTATGTACTCATTATATATATAATAACACATACACAGGATGTATGTAAGATGTATATGTATTATTATCATTTTTTTTTTTACAATTTAATGTTAATCTAACTAATTTCAAGTGACCATCAGTGAATAAAAACCAATAATATTTAATTTCATGTCAATTAAAATGCATAATGATTCTTCAATAATAGTTAATGGTGACAGCATTAAGTAATATTAGGTTATTTTGAGCTAATCATGGGAGAAAAATTTGAGCAATTTTTAGAAACTTTAATAGGCGGCGCATTCTTGTTAAGAGATAGACATATCATTCATTGTCCATGGTGTATTAAGTGCTATTTGCTTGAGTTCTCTTATGGTTGATTATACATTGTTGAATATGCTTTAGTTTTTCATGCAACCACATCAATATGTTGGGATCGTTACATTTATCTTATTACTTGTTGCATACATTCATGGGCATATCGATCAATTCTAATGGTATGCATATCTAACGCTTAAATTTTCATTTTTACACGCATGCTATGTTACCTATGCATGAAAATTTGTATTTCGCATTTTTAAATTTAAAATCGCGCTATTTGTTATGTGACATGAAAGATTTGAGTTAAATACATATAAAAAAACAAACTTTAGGTGTTAAGTACATAAATACATAGAAATTGAGTGGTAAGTATGTAATTGTCCCTTTTATATATATGTCTTAATTATTTTCCTCTCATCTATCAATCGTTTTTACATGACTTATGATGAGATGCTAAAGTGAGATATAAGTATGAACTAATTATTTCTTTATTACTCTTTTATCCTCTCTTTTTTTTAATATTGCAATGCGTACTAACCTGTACTAAATATGTATTTTATTTTCTAACCAGCTTTCCCCGTAAGTTATGCATGCAGGTAATTATGGATTGCCTCCTTGTGACCTAGAATTCAATTATGTAAGAAAACAAAATTTAAGACTTGTTATCAAGATTAGTTGACTTTGGCTGTAGATAGGGGTGTCAAATCGAGTTTGTGGGTCAGGTCCAAGCATCCGACCCGCTCGAACCTAACCCAAATATTAAACGGGTTAGAAAGTGCAACCCACCAACCCGAACCAAATCAATATAACTCGTTTCACGTGAGGAATAACATCCATTCAGGTCTCGTTTAAGTAGATCTCGGGTCAATCCAAGTAGGTGGATCGATTTTGAGTCAATTTAGGGTTGGGGGGTCAGTTTCGGGTCATTTTGAGTTAGCGGGTCAATCCAAAACACGAACCCAAGTCGAAGATTTTGTACATGGAATATTCAAGAATTAACAAGCTATGTATATATATATATGTTATGTTTCAAATAATATGGTAGTTAAACAATGGCTTTTTGTAGAATTAGTTAGGAAATCAAATATTGATGTTGCATTAATATATGTAGAAAGTTAAGAATATTAAATAAATTTTATTATTTGTTTTTGGAGGAAGGTCATTTTGTTAGCATCTCCACGTTACTTTGGCAATGATATTAGCTGCAACATCACCTCGGCTCAAATTGGAGCTCAGAAAGGTCATTTATGGCATTTTTATATTAAATTATGGGCCATCTAAACTCTAACTTGAAGGTATTTATAGTCTGATTCAAAGTTTCGATGAGACTAATCCAATGGCAACATAGTCCATTGGATTTGACTCTAATAAGCCCGAATCAGGCAGTAAAGCATGGCTACCTTTTTTAGGATATCAATTCAATGACAAATGATATCCATACGTTTTATCCTAAAGTTTCACAAAAGAATTGTTGCTAACATATCAAACCACTTCAGTTTGACTAACGTTGTTGACCCACTATCATTCGTTCACAATCATTTCACCATGAATGCCCAATCATCGTCATTAAATAGTAGCTACCCGTCCACAACTATTTGGTCAATGTCACTCGATCATCGCTATCAACTTGCTACTACTTGAACGTTATCATTAAACCGTCGCCATTCAAGATTCAAGATTGATGACTACCACTATCAACATCTATTACCTGAGCTTAATCAACCAAATATTATGGGTTGCCCTCCACTGTTCATCCACCATCTATCAACTATCATCATCTCCCAATCACCATTGTTGGTTACCATTACCCAATTAGAAAAAAAATTTCCAACAACATCTCACTATAATTTCTCAATAATTGTAATCTGATTATTTTTGCTTGTCCACTATCACTAAACCACCTTTCAATTGAATATAATAGCCCAACTACAATTGCTCGCCTATGATCGTCTGATCACCATCATACGGTAAAGATCTCCCAACCACTATCATTACTGCTATTGCCTATCCACGGTCTCCTAACTACCATCACTCGAGTATAATCACCATATCACATTTGCTTGACTATGTTCATCAAATCACTATCATCCAACTATGACTATTTATCACCATCAACTGACTTTGGACCCCTTGATCATTTTAACTTGATTATGGCCTCCAAAACATCATTGCTAACTTACGATCACTTGACCACCATCATCTAAGAGTTTGTTTGAGGCGGCTACATCTGTTTAAAGAGTTATATGTGAAGCTACTATATGAAGAATTTGATGCGACAAAGCAATTTTTGGTGAAGAAATATATTTGTTTGGATAGCTCATTTGCGGTTGTTTTTGAAATAAATATCATAATACCCTTATATACATTCGTTAGATGTAACTTCATTGTTTCAAAATTAACTGAAATATAACAATATAAATGAATATAAAATGCTCTTAGAAATTTAGAAGTCTAAAATATTACATAAAAATTTATACATCACTTAGCATCAATTAACACAACAATTAAAATTATAATGACAACAATCAATGCTATCATAATGTTTCTTTTACTGTTCAAATGATCAAATCCATTAAAAGCCTTCTTCTCAAAAATACTCTCCATATGTGATCACTATCTAGATTGGACTTCTCTAAGTCGTTGGCCCATCTAATAAAGCCACGATCATCAATTGATCTTTGTTAGAACACATGTAAAATCTTCTTCCATAGTTGGCTTCTCGTCGTGATAAAGCATTGCAAAACACAATTGCAGTATACAACTCTAGAGATAGCATAAATCCTATTTACTCATAATTCTTGAGAAAAGTTAAAAGAAAAAGTGAGCTCTTATAGTCAATATAAATAGCTAAATAATTTGTCACTATAAAAAACTAGAGGAGTTAAAAAAGTAGGGGTTCTTCGTTGCTTTGAAGCACTTAATACAAACTCATATGTGAGAAAGAATAGCAGCTGAAAAAGACATCCAAAGAACTCCTAAGATCATACGACTTAGAAAGAAAAGGGTTATTGGTTGCCTTAAAACACTTAATACTAAACTTGTATACATCAGAAAGCATAGCAACATAAAGGTCATCCAAAAGGAGTCATACGATTCATCATTGACCTCAAAAGAAAAAAAATGTTAAATCAATTCATAAACAAACAAAACAACATAATATTTTGTTCAAGTACTCCACATGTACCTAACTCAATTGGGGTTTCCTGACCAAGAACCTATGCATGCTTATCGATGGTGATGACTCCTTTGAACATCATATCAAGCTTCTCTTCAAGTTCATGATTAGTGCCACAAAATTTAAACTTTTTATGTTAGGGACAACCTACATTTCATTGAAGAGAAATTAACCGTTTATATTGAATTGAACATCCAAGCAAGACATATGACATGTCAATTTATAAAGAATTGACTTCATCTCCAATTTTTTCTTTCGTTGTTCATTTGAAACAACAACAATCTTCTTTGTGAGGTTTCAAACTAGTATGGTTGATCCACATTTTAGTTCTTTCCAATGTTTCCAATCATTTTTCAGTTAGTCTCATATATTTTTAAGCTGACCATTGTCATATTCTCTACCAAATTTTTCACAAAATAATTGTATTATAATATGTCATTCTTTTTTATTGAAATGCATTATAAGTCCTAATTCTACTTCATTTTCATAAATATTATAAAAAACAAGAGCAGTTTCCCTCTCCCATGTAATAGATAAACAATATTCTCTTTATTTCACCATTGCAACCCACTACATAAAAAAAATTTGCAATGTGAGAAGAGAGAAATTGTAAAAATTGTAACATAAGCCTATTTCTCATCCATAAAATTGAAAAAAAAAAGAAGGAATATTAAAATTAGCTAAAAAATTTCACAACCCAAAGTCAATATAGAGAGATAAATAATCTGTCATTAAACTATAACAAGAAGGCAGATGACCCATAAAAAGGGGTTTTTGGTAGTCTTACATTAGTTTAGGACAAACTCTTATATATCAGAAAGCATACCATCAACAAGACCATCCAAAATAACCCTTAAAATCATATGGCTCAGAAAAAAGTAAATTTTTGGTTGCTTTAATACACTTAATAGGAAAGTCACATACATATATCGAAAAACATAGAATTAATATGAAGGCCTTCTGGAAGAACCCCAAGGTCATATGACTTATCATAAAGTTATAAAAAAAAGTTATTCCAAATCCAATTTTAGCCCCTAGAGAAAAATTATATAAAATATATACACTTTATAGAGATTTTTTAAATAATTACAATCACTACTAGCATATCAAAAAAATAATAGTGGTAAGCATGCAAATTCTTTTCGTTATTTTTCTTTCCCAAGTTCCACACCAACATTAGTGCCAGTAAGAGAAAGGCAAGCTTCTAAGATAACACTTTATGTTAATTTAAAAAAATACAAAAATGATCCAACATTCCATTTTTGCCCCAATGCAAGTAAATCTATGTACTTCTATTTTGTCTCAAAATATGCATGATAAACCGATGAAGATGGAGACATTGGAGAATAGTGCTACAAATACTTCAATGATAGTTTGCCTATGTTCTATCACTCGCTTTTCGAAAACAATATAAAAATTCTAGGCACTCAAATCCAATTATGAAATGCTTACAACCCTAAAATGAATGTGTGAATCATGGTGGTTGACCAATCTCTTCGTGACATGCATCAATGCATACAAATTGTAGACAAAGAAAAAAGGGATGTCTTAAATTCTCTAAGTAATAGTTAGATACAACCAAACTCAAGTTGCATATCAACTAAAATTCACTCTCCAAATAAATTAGCAGAATTATAAAAATTCTACCAACAATTCATTAAGAACCTTTAGATGTGCATATTCAAATATAATATATATATATATATATATACAACTGACTGAGATAGAAGCGCCCAAAAAATCTACACATCCATAGCAAAAACAACAACTAACAGAGAAACAATATATCAAAAAGATGAGAAAATAACCCCCACATCCTTAGAAAAAAAAACAGCAACTGCTCAATCCTTGGATCTTCAAAGGTATATGAAAACCACCATGAACATGAGCAGATAATAACATAATCACAAAATAGTAGAAGTGCCTAAAATACATTACAAAAATCATAGAAGCACAAGAAATAATGAAATTGTCATAAAAAAACATAACAAAAGATGATAGTCAAGAGAGAAGATCTCTAAACTAGGAGGATCAAATACCTTCACATGATTATAAAACAACAATCACAGAAACAAGAAGCCCCTAAAAAGATTTAAGAAAAAAAATAATTAAAGGGCCTGAAAGAATAAAAATACTATTAAAAACATACATCAAATGATGTTAGTCGAGGGCAAAAACTCAAAATCCTCAGGGGATGGAATACCTTCGAATGATAACACACATAAACAAGAAGATGAACTGAAACCAGGGTGATTAGAATGAAGTAAAGGGGATTAGAGGGGTAGTGATGAGAGGGTCAAAGGAAGAAGACCTCGTAAACACAGATCATAGTGTGAGAAAAGAGTTTGCAAAACTTCCTAATTTTATATCGCATTTTCAGAAATGACATCCTGAACGCTACTAAAAATAGGGTTGCGATGTTGCAGGATGAAGTATCGCGATACCAACTCTACACCAAGCATGCCCTAAATATGATTTATCGATCATCATTATTTGACTACAATGACCAAAACAACAACACCTAATTTTAGTTGCTCGATCACCATCACTAGGCTATAGCCTTCTGACCAATATCGCTCAATGGACTCCTAACCACTATTGATTAATTATTGCCCGTTGAGCACGGTCACCTGACTGAGTCTCATTACCACATTTGACTAAGCCTCATCAATATCACTCAACTATCGCCTACCAATCATTATTGCTTGACTATGGTGTCATTATCACCATTGCTTGACTAATGTCATTTCATCATCATCCACCAATTATAAAATTCTTTCTTCTATTACCTAACTATAGACTCCATAGTAGCATCTCCCAATTATAAACTCCAAATAACCATAACCTCGTAATTAGGTCTCCGGTCCATTATATAATTGCATGACTAGTCTTTCAATCACTGTCCCTCAACTCCCATGCTCCCAATTACTATTGCTTAACCACCATTACCATACAAAGATCTCTTAATCACTTTGCTTGATTACAATTTTTTTTATTTTTTTGCTATCATTTGACCAAGCAACCATTGATTGACTATAGTCTCTCGATATCATTCAACCATTTTCACTCTTCTATGACTGCCCAATCTTTATTGACTGATTATGATTAATTGATCATCATCGATCACTACTTTATGGTCACTCAAAAATCTCACACTTTAATTGTTGCCTAACCTTCAACATCTAACTATGGTGAATAGACAATCAATTTTCTTATGCAATCTTACATCCTTTTGACTTTCAATATCTAATTATTATCATCCGACCATCATCTCATACCATCCACGCTAAAATTAAACTAAACTAAACTTCTTAATCTCATTATTTCTCTCCTTAAAGAATAACAACTTAACATAACTCTAATTTTTATCTTGAAACTTAGGCCCCGTTTGGGGCAGCTTAAAACAGTGGGCGGCGTTTTCAAAACGCCGCTTTACTGTTTGAATAACACGTTTATGCTGCGTGCTAGAAATCACAAATTTTATTTTAGGCATGACGCTGCCCGCGGGATCATGTGGGCAGTCCGCGTTGCCTCGTCGCGTTTTCTCTTGAATTACTCCGCTACCCTCGCGATCGAACCCTGCTCTTGCGCCTCTCGGATTCGGCATTTCTTCCTCCTTCGTTCGCCGCTCCCTGCTTCGTTCGTGATCGCACGACTGCGATTCCTTCTCTGCGACGGAGGCAGGAGGGTGACGAGGGATTCAACTAGACCAATAATTTTCTTTCATTTGCTCTCTTCTTGGAGCTCTGCATCGAGGACAAGAGGGCCAGATTTACGGAGCAGGAGACCATGGAGGATCTAGGAATAGAAGCTAAGGATGCAGCCGTTCGTGAGGTCGCGAAGTTGCTTCCGCTTCCGGAGTTGCTCTCTTCCATAGCCTCCATCAGAGTTGACTACAGCTCTAGACAACAGGTTAGGTCTCCTTTTATATAAGCCCCATGATTACGTAAGAGATTATTACTTCAATTTAGGTTTGTTTGGGTTGAAGGAAAATGAGGGAAGTGAAATGAAAATTCAAATGATCTGTGGATTGATTAAGATTTAAGATTCGACATCCATTTTGCTTTTCGTTTCACTCAAATTGTCAGCATTTAAGGAAATCCTTACAGAATTGATTTACGCTCTTACTTTTTGGCCAAATAAAGCAAAATTCCCTTACGTTTGAATTGGTGAACTGTAGTACCTTCAGCTCAGGTTTCTGTTTCGAATTGTATGAGAAGAGATGCTACCGGTGTAAGGGGAGTGAGATCAATATAATTTACTGGGTAGGAATCTCATCAGTATGGAAGCATTTACAAAACGCACTAACCAAACAGCTAAACTGCTTATTCAGAACAGGGGCAAAATGGTCAATTTTTCACAATCAGTTGTTTTCCATAAACGCCAACCAAACAGCCAGACAGCTTATCCGGATCAGCTGCTCATCAGCAGATTATCAGGATAAGTTGCTTATCAGCAGAAGCTGGATAAGCTACAGCTGCCCCAAACAGACCCTTACTCCAATGCCTCATTGCTCATCTAGCTTCTATCATGAGATCCATCCTGCATATAGAGAAAGAGGGGGCCCATGAGAAATTTACATACACTTAACATAATTCTTATGTATTTACATATCTAACACCTAAATTTTGATATTTACATTTTAATATTTTAGTGGCATAAAACAATGCATGAAAATATGTATTTCACTTTTAAAAACTTAGTAAGAGCGATATTTTTTTATGTGATATTAAATATTTGAGTGTTATTTATATAAATATAGAATTTTTGGTGTTATATGCGTAAATGTATGAGAACTGTGTGGTATGTATGTAAATGCCGCTATCAGTATATATATAAGCTGCATTTAAAATTGGAATTAGGTTGTTAGTTGAATAAAATATCAAGACCACTTGCAGAAATCTCTGATTGATTTTGAAACCATTTTATATAGAACAAATTAATTTAGTTGGTCCATAGCATACCATTTATCTTGCTTTTTTTCAAATTAATATCAATTGATTTGTGTAATTACTATAATATATTTTCTTACATGTGTAAAATAGTATTTTTTTTTACACAATTAGATACCTAACTTCTATATTTTACATATTTATAAAGTTGATATTAAAAGCTGTATTTCACTTTTAAAAAATTAATAATAATGATATTTTTAATGTGATACTAAAAATTTGAGTTGTCGACATATACCAACCATCTATTTGGTGTTGTTGTCGTCATCCATTGGTCGTTCATCGAACAACAATCGCCACTATCGACACTGACAATTGCATGATTTTATTTGCATTAAATCAAGAAACGCGAGATAATATACCAAATTTATTTTGTACAAAAAGAAAAAAAAACTCTTAATTATTTTAAATACATTATACTTTAATTATGTTATGTTTTTTTTTTTCAGCAACCGAAACAACCCGAAAATGAATAAGGGCTGTGGTGGGGGTCTCCAACTAGGGCTGCCAAAAAAACTCTTCTCGAATATGGCTCATGTTCAGATTATTCGATAAAAGGACGGGACGAGCATGAACAATTTTTTTAGCTCGGTTTTAAACGAGATGTGTTATTATTCGAATTAAAAAAGTTAATTTTAATGAATTATATATAAAAAAATCAAACTATATAGTAAAAATACAAACAAATAAAATTTAATTCGAACAAATCACAAACATGCTATTCACTAACATTTTTTTAAATGAGCAAAATTCGAATTAATTTATTTTCAAACAATCCGAACATGAACACTTGGGCTCATTTACAGCCCTACAAATAACTACGCTAAAAATGAAAAATCCACTGCAAACATAACTAATTTTTATTTAATGGTGGGGTTGAAGCTATTTATCAACGTATCAAATATTTTTTCGTATTTACATATCTGACATCTAAACTTTATGTTTATATTTATAACACATACAAATGTCATTGTTACTACGGTTCTTTTTAGCGTGATCGTAACTTGATAAAAACTAGTTGTAAAGTTGAAGAAGAATAATTTGATATTCAAAAAACTGCGGTGACAATTATATATATATATATATATATATATTGAAGAAAAATAAATTGATATACAAAAAACTGCGGTGACAAATATATATATATATATATATATATATATATATAAAAATCAGTAGTAGGAAGAAAATTACCGCAGCACCTAAGTAGGACAAGTGGGAAAACACACATTTAAACAATAACATTTTGAAAAAGCTATCAAAATGAAGCTTACATAAACAGATAAAACTGCGGATAAAACTGCGGTGTGGTGCCACAGCGCCACCGCACGCCGCCCCAAACATATAATATATTAAAATAAATGAAATACACATTTTTTATGCATAAGAATGATGTGGCATGTCTGTAAATTTTTTTTTACGTATTAAATAAATAAATAATAGTTATTTTGCATACACAATTAATAGAAATATGGATAAAAATGAATCTCACATAATTTGTGGAAGCAAACGACTAAACAATATTTAAAATGACAGATTAGCTTATCATTTAAAATATTTAGAGTCAACGCATGAATTCGATATATGTAATTTTGTAATTTATGATTTTAATCATAATTACAAAAAAACTTTACCAACGAGCAAGCTGACACCTACAATTAAATTCGATCATGTGTAGCATTGAAGTGAGTTCCAATGAATAAAAATTGGCAAGCCAAAGCTCACTAGAAAATAAAGAAAAACTGCATATATACCACTAGGGGTGCTCGCTCGTGTTCGGCTCGTTCATATTTCGAGCTCAAAAGGTGTGTTCGTGTACGACTCATTTGCTTAACGAGCCGAACACGAGCTGTTCACCAACAACGAGCCAAATTGACAGCCGATATTCAGTGCAAATAATTATTAATTTACAGCCCTACAGGACTAGCCTATTAGGACAATGCCACGTGCCGCCATGTGAACAAGTTCTCGGCCGGAACTACAGCAAAATTACATCCATACCCTAGTTCTTCCTAAAACTGAAGGGTAATAAAGTCAAATAGGCTTAAAAGGAAAATTGCTGTAGATATATATATAAACTTGATGAGTAGTATTTCGAGCCAAAACGAGCCAAACACGAACGAACACATCATTGTTTGTGTTCGGCTCGTTAACTTATCGAACGAAATTAACGAGTCGAACACAAGCTTCTTAACGAGTCGAACATGAGCTGTTTTCGCGAACAACGAACCATTTTGCCAGCCCTACATACCATGCCTATGGATTCATATATAACACTTACAGTTTCATATTTGTATTTACAACATCTTAGTGTTATAACCCATGAAAATTTGGAAATTCACTTTTAAATAGAGAATAATTATGGTATTTGTTATGTGATGGTAAAAATCTGAAGGGGATAATAACGTACATAGAACTCGAAATATTATTCATAAAATCTAACGCCCATGTGATATTTTTGAACTATCTAATCGATATATTTGTGCGTGTCATGATCCAATCATAGAGAATTTAATAAAAAATGAGAAGTATAAGTTGGGCTTTTTTCATGAATTTTATGATATTTGAGTGAAAATTTGAAAAATGGATCAAAGAGGGTGCTCGACTTATAAATTGCAATGTTTTGAGTGTTATGCATATAAATGCCAAATATGAATGATACGGGTATAAATGTGAAAATTTAGGTGTAAATATGTAAAACAAAATAATTACATGGCATGTATGTAAATTTCCCCAAAAAAAAAACAATATTATTATAAACATTTTAGAAATCAAGGTAACGTGTTTCGTTGAAATAACACCTAGTTCAATTAGACCGTTGGTTGTGCCATAATTGCCTCAAATTTGGCTCGTTAGCTCATCAGGTTTGGCTCCTTAGCCATTTATAGATCCAGATCGAGCCCATTTTACTGAATTATGCCCTTAAGGACAATTCTCCGAGCAGATCTATAAAAGTTTTGTTTTGTGTTTAGAAAGCGAATAACCCTTTTTAGTCTTGTAGCCTAAAATAAGCTTTTAAAATTGGAATGCTTATATACATATCACACAATTCATATGCATTTATATATCTAAACACATAATCTTTAATTTTTTACATTTATACCAACTCAAATCTTTTATATCACTTAAAGATACTATTATTTTAGCTTTTAAGAAGTAAAATATATATATTTTCAAAGACAGAATCAAGATGACATATATGAAAAAATTGAAGTTTAATAATTAGATATGTAAATAGTTAAGAATTAAGTGATATCTTTTAAATTTATTCACTTACTAATCATATATATAGAAAAAATATTTAAATTTATTAGTTCAACGTAGAGTGGACCTTTCAAGCGAGTCAAACAGAATCGTGAGCCGGTTCGAGCTAGGCTCAATAAGTAGCTCGTGAACTTAACTTGATGAGTTAACATGTCATAGCTATTCCCGCCTGTTAGCTCGAGGGCTTTTTAAAAATATTAATATAATATATAGTCAAAATTAAATTTAGAGACATTATATTTAAAAGAATAAAAAATATTTAAGAAAACCATTTATATTTTATATTAAAAAATTTATGATTATTTTTTTTCTAATTACTCATTTTATATGTTATTTTAAATTTATTATTATTTAAAAGAATGTTAATAAGCTGGCTTGAGCCAACCCTCGAAGTTGAATGCAAAGCCCTAGTGCACTGTAACCGACACTGGGCAGAACGCAAAACCCTAAAACCCCATCTTCACCTCTTTACCACCTTAACGAAATTTCGCTAACAGTTGTTGTAAATTGCTTCTTATGTTACCAAGTCCGGCCTCGCCTCTTCGCCAACCATCCCACTCCTCTCGCACTCCATGTGAGGTCGAATCGTCTTCATAGAATGCCCCCTCTGCGTCACCCTTTGCTATGCAATATTCTCCATTCCACCGTCCTCATGCGCAGCTCTTGTCATCTACTTGAGGAGATTTCAGGCTGCTCTGCGGCTGTTCCCGGTTTCTCTTTCCGCTTCCTCCATCGCCGCGCAAACCCATTCGGAAACAACTCTAGGATTATCGTGCGTTCCCTTAAATACTCCGGCTTTTGTTGTTGTAGACAGCTTTCTTCCTCCCGACCCTGTAAGATTGTGTTTTCTCTCATGTTTTTTTGTTTGTTTTACGGTATTTGCTTATGCTTATGGTATATGCCTTTATGAAGTTTTTATGGAATCTCATGAAGCCGAGGGAGCCGTTGATAAGAAACTCAAAAGGTTGCATGAGAAATTGGGGGAATTAGGTGTCGAGTGTGATCCCAATCGAGCTGGGCAGTATACGCACAGTACATGTCCACAGGTGGCTATTGCTATGCCCTTGAATTGATTCATAGTTTGGCTATGGTTAAATGTCCATTTTATGGTTTAGGCTGATGATGATCGGCATCAATTATATTAAAGTTTCATTTCTTGATCCTATTCTTATTGTAATTCTCATTGAAGGAGGGCGTGCGATTCATTTATTATTATTATTATTTTTTAAAGAGATAGAAATGATGTTTGAAAAGTGATAATTTGTTTTTCACTCATTTTGAATGTGAAAATAAAATCATCACTTTTGAGGTATTTACAAAGTGTTTGTGGAGTTTAAAGGCCACACTGATTTGTAATTACATCTAACTAAATGATGTAATTTGATAGATTCATCATATTTTTATACATGCTTTTGAAGCAACCAAAGAAGTCTTATGCGCACCTGACACATGCTTCATTTTTTGTTGAATTACAATAAGAGCATCTAAAACCAATTTGATATTTCTTCATGCAGTGTGGTGGAGGGGATTCAAAAGAGAAAAGCTTTTCTCTTTTTATTCGTGAAGATGGGTTTGTATTTTATCTTTGTATTTTATTTTTTGGGCATTTACATGCGTACCACACAATTCTTATGTATTTACATATCTAACACCTAAACATTCATATTTACATGCATAACACTCAAATCTTTAACATCACATAAAAAATGCCACAATTACTATCTTTTTAAAACTGAAAACATCTTTTGATGCTTAAGTTTATGACATCAGGTTGTTAAAATTGTAAATATCTAACTTTCCGTGTTAGATATGCAAATAAATAAGAATTATGTGGTTTGTATGCAAAATTTTCATTATTTTTTTATTTGTTATGCATATGCAGTTCTTGATATCTTATTAATTCTTCTAATGTCTACACTAAAGTTTTGCACCTGCACCCATGCTTTGTGTTATAGGAAGATTGCCTTGTGGTCTTGCTTCAGAGCAAAATGCGGTTGGAAGGGCTGCGTGAAGGTATTAATAACGATAGATACTTTGTTTGTTGATGTTATAATTACTTCGAGCTTGTTAATTTCTGGTGACAGATGCTTTTATACAATCTGTGAATGATCACCATACATTTGTAGACATCTGAGAACGAAGAGAAATATATTGTTCTACACAGCTTTGGTTCTGAAACTTCAGACGGATCCTTGATGCGCAAGAAGTATAGAACAATCTCAGAAGAGGATCTTCACTTAGAACCTTTGTGTCCAGAGGTATTATTCTTAACTGTAGTTGAGATAGTTTTGGCAAATATTTTCTTATTTTGCGCAACATATGAAAAATTTCAATTTTGTCGATGCAAATTTTCTAGGATTTTGTATAAATGAATTTAATACCATGCCAGAGAATTGATATGATCGTAGATATGTGTGCTTTTAATGGTGAAATTCATCTTGATGGATTTATTGTTTGAATTAATGTAATGCAGCTCAACTTTGATTTTTGGGAAATGCAAAAAGAGTCTGCAAGGTTTGTTGCTTTTAAATTGATGCTTTAAAGGGCCATGTATTTATCTGGTTGGAACAACTGTAATCTAGAAGACATTGTAAGAAGAATCCAAAAGATTTCCTGGAAAAGAGGAAGAGTAGCGCCTTCGGGATGCCTTATGAAGAGGCACCCTTTTAAGCAATGCGATCTTTCTTGAGAAACCTATAGTGCAAAAAAGTTTGTCGCTTTGTGCTGGCATGAAATGATGGCTTCATAGAACCTAAAAATAAACCATTTCTGGATATCTTTGTGTTTTAAGAGATATAATTCCCACTTAGTGAAACACTATCACTCTCAACCCACCTAGCCATATGAAAGCATGGGTGTATTAGCTTACCGTCCCTATATGCAATTTTTTTAATAAACATTGTTTTATAATTATTTATGTTTATGGATATCATTTTGAATGCACATAATGTTATTATTATTTTAAATTGGTTTTTTTTAGTTTAAATTTTCGTGCCTTACCTTAAATCCTTAACAATGTACTTTCTTTCTTAAGTATGGGGCAAGTAGCTCTAAAAAAAATTTCACTTGCGATGTATAGAGTCATCTTATGAAGGTTGAAGGTTGAAGATTAAGGACACTTGGAATGCTTTAATAGTTATTATGAAGGTTGAAGGATTTTATAGGTGTAACTCTAATTTATTGAAATATTTCCTGAGCAAGTGCATTAGTTTCCAAACTTCAATCAAACTGATAACACCGGTTTTTTGGATATGAATAATTGATATCAATGGGGATGAAGTCAAGATACCCCATTTTGTGGATCTTGTGGAATATGCTTCAAATTTTGGGGATTTTGTCATGTGCAATTAAAAGACCAAATAGAAATATTTATTACTTCATGGAAACTAGTGAGTAAACACTTGGAAGAGCTGAACCAAATTTGTGATGACGATGATGGAGAAGAAATTACATGGCGTGATAATGGAGAGCTACCATTTTCTTGGATCATGTGTTCAATATGCATTTGAGACAATTAAAGCATGGTTCTGTAGTGTTTGACGAGATTGCAAATTGGGACATATTTGATTTTGGCCTATAAATTTAGGCTCATTTTCAAACCTAAGATTTTTTTTCACCGGTTATTTTTATAAAGCTGTTCATTCAAGGTTGAACATCATATTTAAACTTATCTGATAACCATAGCCATGTTTTATTTGTGTTAATATATATATATATTTATTTGAAATACGAGATATGGTAGGAATTTTGGAGAATTTCCATCCTAGGATGATATCAATGAATTGCAATAGAAGACTTCTTGGATCAGTTGATTTTATGAACTTATAATATTAGTGGTAAGCGGTTAAATATTTAGATCACCAATCGGTATTCTCATTATTTGAATCAAAGTTTTTTGTTGGGTTTTCCAAAGAAAATTGCTCTGAAGGTTGATTACATCTTGAAGATTAAAAAAGAAAAAACCTACTTAATTAAAGGTTCTTGCTTGCGTTTGTGTTCTACATTTTCCAACTAAAGAAATTCGTAGGGCTTAAAGATAAATCAAAGTCTATAAGCAATGAGGCATAGTTAGATATACAATTTATGATCCAGTTAAGGATTCAAAAATCCTAAGACATGCTTGGGCTAATGATATGATGGATATGTATTTTGGCTGCAAAGGATAACAGTGAGTTCTTAGGGTGGAGGAGCACGGTTAAGGATTAGGATCAAACCACCCCAGTCCTAAGCATGAAGAGGTCCTTATAAGAAGCTCATTAATTTAATTAAAAAAAAAAGATTTGACTTATGGACACTCGAGGGAATGAAGACAATGACGTTAACTTCAAAGATGGCTTGTATTCTGAAATGTTTAAAAAGTCTAGATCATCAAAAAACCCATAACTCAGTTTAGCCAAGCTGTTTGGGAATGGAAGATCTATAATCTATAAGGTTCTAGAAGAGTGTGATATCGCAAGGTATTCATAGGGGATAACAACTTAAAGAAGAGGGGACTATGATATGGAAGGAATTTGTTGTAAAGAGATGAAGGCTAATCCTAAGGAGAAGATATTTATAATAAGAGGATTGACTATCTTAGCGATGAAGGTTTCTATCATAAGGAGGAAAGAAATACTGTCCTAAGAGAAGGGATGCTTATTCTTAAGCAAAGAAATATCTATCCAAAAAGAGAAAAACTAACCTTAAATGCAAGTTTTAACCTGGTATATTGGGCCCCTAACTTTAAGGGGCAGTTTGGCTGCAAGTAGGATTTAGTAAATCTTGTAAATCCAGATTTATCTAATCTTGAAGTGGTTAAATCTTGAAAACTATTTGGCATGCTAGTAAGTAAGTCCTGATAAATCATGGGAAACCGTTTGGTAGCTTTAATAGGATTTGCAGGATTTAGTCACCAAATTTCATTCATAAAAAACTAGAATTTGATAAAGAGCCAAGGAACATAATAAACAAAGCAATAACCATCCGCCAAACACAAGATTGCAGCCTGATATATACATGGACCCAAAGCCAATAGAACATAAACAAACTACTAACAATAGTATATTTTATCCAAGCAAATAGGTTCACCATCCACCATCATGAAAACCCAAGACAAATATGCTGTCTCTAACAATATGAATATGACAAATTTTGTTTGAAAATGGGTATCAATATACCCAAAAAATTGTAGGCAGAGGCAGCAAAATGAAGAAACACCAACTAAATACTGTTATGTTTGATGCATGCTTTTTAAGTAATTGAAATAATGAATGAGTTGATGGGACCAAATCAGAAGCAATATCATGCAAGAGTGAATGAGGCCAAATCTGAAGCAATGTCATGCAACAAGCCGAACTCTCATCCGATGAGATTTGTCCACTTTTGCTTAATTGCCTCATGGTTAACCATCCTAAAAGTGCTCATACAAGCACACATAAATTCAAAATTTCTGATGAAATTCCAAATGTTACACCGAAAGGCATCTCAATGTAAGAGAGTTCAAATTCATTCTACTTGAGGGGCTTCACAAATATTTCCTATTCAATATTTCCTCACAACACTTAAATCAAGAAATGAAAAGATACAATGGGTATAGCAAGTCAAGGCCCATCTACCTACCATTAAATTTAAGTTTCACATATCCGTTGTTCTTATTTTCAAGTTATCATAATAAAAAAACAAGTTTCTTCTAAGATATTATGATAAAAACTCAAGCTCCAATACCAAATATGTAGAAAATCTACACCAAGTTGCACAAAATCATGCAAACATATACGCATTTGCAAATAAACTATTTCAATCCAAGTCTCCCACTTATCACCGTAAGCTGATGGAATTCCACTATTGCAGGAAATTGTACCTGAGGTTGATGCAAAAACTGGGTAAAGTCCATCTGGTCGATACAAAAGCATTATTTGTGCCTACTTCATTTGGAGTGGTCACTTTGATTAAATGACTCAATAATGCATGACTAAAATATAAGACAAATGCTATAACAAAGTCCATTAGAGAAGTATTCAAAAATTGAACTACATAATTTAAAGGAAAAATATATGGTTTGAATTTATAATTACTTCAATTACAGGAACATTAATACATAAATAACTAAAAACATGTAGCAAAATTGCAACAACTGAAAACAATTATGATGAAAAACTTTGATGAACTAAATAGAAAACTACTACGAATCCATACAACTAAGGCGATGATCGACATCATGAAGCGGATCAAGGCCTTGATTTGTTATGTGTGAAAAATAAAAATGAAAATTTTAATATTTAAACCTTTAGAAGAGATAAATATAAATTTCTTAATAATATTTTGTACATATGCTTCCCAAATATTGTTAGCAATTGCATGTCTTATGGCTTCCCCTTAAAGTTTTTCACCAACTGATGTATGAAAATTCAAATTTTCATCATTGCTTTGGGCAAAATTAATGTTTAATTGATGGCTGGAGGCCGTACCAGTTTCTCATGGTACATTACCCTGAGTTTTTGGTAATTTGTTTGTGCTGAAGGATTGGATTTAGGCTTTTTTGTTAGGATATTATTGTACTCTTTGAGCACGTAATAAGTAATTATCTTAACCTTTTTCTTAATCTTAGCTTGTTGCCTACTTCAATGCAAGATGCATATCTATTGAGACATTACAGAGAAATGTTGTGATGCAGCGGGTGTGGGGTGATGAGGTATGGTTTCTTTGGCTGCAACATTGTTTAACATCTCTAACTATAGTAACAGTGTAACACTAGCTATTCTCTACAGATTGTAATTGCCTTTACTTACAGACGGAATGGAAAACTCGTCAGCTGTAACTATTTCGATGTTGAGAAAAATTTTTGGCAGGTACATTTGTCACAATCATAATTTAGGATTACACAATAATATACTTTAAAGTAGACGAGCTCATTCTTTTCCGTTTTTGCCTTTTTTCAGCATTTTGCGCATTTAGGGGCAGTTTGGGATCACATTTGTTTTTTTATTTATTATACTATTTTTTTTTGTTTATATTTTGGTTTGAAACAAAATGTTTTTTACGTATTTGATTAATATTTGATTATTTTTTAAAATACTCAAAACTCCTAAAAGTTTTTTTTGACTGTTTTAAAAAAAATATGTTAATTTATTTTTGGAAGCAAAAAATAAAAATATGTAAAAAACATACTCTACAAATATATTTTAAAGAAAAGGAAAAACAAAATTAAAAAAAAACAAAAATGAAAATTGATCCCAATAAAGCATAAGGTTACAGAAATTCCTTTGAGTTTTGAGGTTCTTACAAATTTTATATTGTTTTTTTTTATTTCAGGAGAAGGACACTGAAAGAATATTTTTTGGACTCGATGACTTACTACCTGAAAATGAGATTATCATTGTAATTCATCCATTAAGTCCTACTTCATTTCATATAGCTATTTGATTCAATTTGCTCGTCACCTTTGATTTTATTTTTTAGGTTGACAGTGAATTTGATAAACTTTCGGTGGAGGAGGCTGGCTACTGTAACTGTATAAGTGTGCCAAATGGGAAAGCATCAAAGTTTGCTGATGACTTACACGGTGAACATGAGGTCTGGTCTGCGTTTTATTAATAATACGTGGTTGCTGAATTTTATTTAGAGTAGAATGTCAAAATAATCCACGACTTTTTGTAGGGGTTCATTTTGGTCCTAGAGTCTATAGAATTTCCAATTTTGTCTCCTATACTCTTTTAACATGAACTAAAATCATCCACAGGGAAGACTATTTCAATCTCACTTTAAAGAGTGGGATTAATTTGAAACTCTTATAGCTCTAGGAATAAAATTATCTCTTGAAAACAGTCAGGGGACTAGTTTGACACTTTATTCTTTAACATATAGATGGTGAAGTTTAATCTTTTTTTTTTTCAGTTTATTAATTCACATTTGTGAATCTCAAGTTTTTGATGCTGTCACTTGTTCAAATGGGTAATGTATGGAGGCTAGGTGTGCAACTAAGTTCATACAACTGTAGCACAAAATTGCACCATTACCTGTTTCTGTATGGGTGTGTCTGTCTACCTGAGTGCACTTAAATCCATTGTTTGGAGATTGAGCTTCTTGAAGAGTTGTAAACTGGAGCAATTAGAGTACAACGGTTAAAGTAGCATGAGTTCAGCTTTAGAATTTTGAACTCTGAGATACGCTTGCATGTAAGTTAATTTTTAGGCTCAGATTGAACTATACACATAGTAATAAGGTAGGTTTGGCTCGAATCAAGCTTGGATCTTGGCGGCCTTGCTTGATTAATCTTGCTCAAGATCAAATTCCAACGCTAACCTACTTATTGGCTGTTTTATTATGTCAAATTCTTTCATACTTGCATGCCTGTTTTTATTAGGTGGTTTTGTAAGTGTATCGGTTCACTCATTTATTTTGTATGTGTGTATTTATATTTTTTGTATGCTGTATTTATGTATGCATGTACATGAATTTGCATTTATTTTAGTGTTTAGTTGTGCATGTCTGTATGCATTTAAGATATATCTATGCCTTTATGTATAACTTTAATTTTGACCAAAAAGACAGTTTGGCAACAAGAAATAAATTGTTTTTTTTTGCTCCTAGTTATTGGATTGTACCATATCATATCATGATCAATTGGATTCTAAGTCATTATCGTTTTTTGTGTTTATTGCAAGATTTTAGGCTTTTGAATAAACTTTTCCATGCAGTTTAGAAATAGTTGTCTAGAATGTTGGAAGAGCTGCTTTAGATTTTGAACTTTAAGAAGATTTTTTTCTTTTGTTTTAGCAATTGGCCATGATTTGAATTCCTATTTCATATTATAAATAGGATTCATTTGATGCAAAAAAAGCTGAAATTCAAATTCCGATTATCAGATTTTGAGATGACTCTGCTCTCTTCTTCTCACCATGCCTCCACCCTCTCTACCCATAGCCAGCCCAGGGAAACAGCAAGTGGATGACTTTTTCCTCTAGCTCAACCTCTGGTTTTGCATTAGAACTGAGGACCATTGACTCAGGAAAGCTTGCACAATTTAATTTCGCTTCAGGAGGTCTCAGTTGGCTGAAATCTGCTTGAACACTATGTTTTCAGTCTAGAAAGCAAACTGCAGCTATCTATAGGGAAATTTCCTTGCATTGACACGAAGGGAAGAGGCAAAAATCCATCAGCTTGTCAACTACCGCTTACAATCTTGAATCTAGGTTTTTTGAATCGTTTAACCTAATCTTTGGTTACTTAATACGTTGAGCCCCATACAATTTTGTGGATGAAGGGCATAGCTATTGCACGAGGCTCAAGATTTGCTTTAATGTGGTACACAAATTATTAATTTTTTTGCGATGCTGCTTCCGGTCAAAATTCAGATATGCTTAGTTCTTAGCTCTTGGATCAGAATCTTACGTCCATTCCAATGAAGATTTTCTCTCGCTTAAATTGTAGATTAGTTCAGTGGTATGCTTGTCCGTATTTTGTTGATTTTAAATATTTTTTTGAATTACTTTTCCTTTTAATCTGTTTCTTGGAATCTGGTGAAATTTTTGTTCGCAGCTGGCCTTTTTTATTTATATCGAGCACAACAATAGGGCTGTATCGAGCAGATTATGATGTTGATTGGATTTGGCTTGGTTATATTATAAGTTCTTGTTTGGCTCGAACTTGAGCCAAGCATTCACATATATGTTTTATACTCTTGTTTAAAATTTTTAGTGATCCTACTTGTTATTTTTTTCTTGTTTTTATTAATTTAACGAGCATTTCAATGAATTAATAAATAAGTTAAAAATTCAGATGAGCGCCTGCATTTTCATATAAAATTATTAACAACAGATTTTACAAATTTAAACATATAAACAATTGACTTAAATTTCAATTGGTATTTAATATTTTTCACAAATTAAATAAGATAATATATAAATTGTAAGTAAATTTTTCTGCACACAAATAACAAAAATAAATACTACTAACTTGGTTCATTGAATTAATGAAATAAAAAAAAATTGTATTTAGTATGAATATTCACTTATGAGAGATAAATTATTTTGAAAAATAAAAAATAAAAAATGGCTAAATATGTTATGAATATTTAGATATCAAGCATTTTGTGTGAAATAAGCAAATCAAAACAGTAGAAGGAAAAAAGATGAGTTAATGCTATTGAGTGTTGTGTAAATTGTGATTCTTGGAAGGGCAAAAAGATTAAAGATATATGATATAATATAATTGATATATAGATATTATATATTTATATAATGATATTTAATTAATATTAAAATGTATGATGGATAATTGTATGCTAATTAACAAATTAGGTTAGTTAATAAACATATATTAATAAAATAAATTTGTAATTAATAATTTTTCTTAAAATATTGATATTTAATTATTACATATTATTATTAAATTGATCTAATTAAATAACTTCTTGTTAATCAAAATTTATTTAAATAATATTATAAATCATATACGCAATCATTGAGCTTAATAGTAAGCATTCAACAAGTTATTTGTTGAACAATAAACGTGTTTGTTAGTCAACATAAATAGAAATTTGTTAATAAAATAAATAAATAAATAATAATTATTCTTAAATTATTACATATTATTATTAAATATTTATAATTAAGTAACTTCTAATTAATCAAGTTTTATTTAATTAATATTATAAATGATATGAGTAATCACTGAGCTTAATAGCAAGCATTTAACAAGTTACTTGTTGAACATTAAACATGTTTGTTCATGACATAAATTAATTAGTTGGATCGTGTTTATATTTGGTTCATTTAACTTTCAAGTTTTTAAAAAATGTTCAAACTTAATTTATTTACTAATTTAAACAAAATTGATCGATAATTAATCGAGCTGAGTTTGTTGCGTGCACAAGTTCATTTACAACCCTACACAACTTTTAATAATTGCAACTTGTGTAGATCTAATTCTCTCAGTTAACTAATTTGTTATCTAACATTTTTTTCAATTTATTTGTATTGCTAGGATGTAAGCTTTCATTACCTATGGAAATGCAAGGAATATTTTGAAAAGGTAGTTATTTTACTCTTAAATCACTCTCAAATGAGGTCATCCTTCAAATGTTGAATTATGTAGCGGAAATAAAAATAAGAATTATGTTTGAAAATAATAGGTGCCTCGTATAATACTAGCAACAAATGGTGATGGCCTTGGGCAGGCACTAGCTGAAGAATTAGCTCGTCGCCTTGGTAAAGAAAGGTTCTTTGTCATAATCCTAATCAGTTTTATTTGTTTTGCAGCTCTGTTGTAATTGCAATATACTCGAACAATTTTTTGCATGTTCTTGCATTGTATTTAGAAGTCCTGTTTAAATGTTTCAACTGTAAGTCTATAACAGATGCTGGAGGGTCAAGTGGCCAAAAAAAAGTGCTACTGAGATTTGCAAAGATGCTAATGAGGTGAGATGCTAGAGATAAATATAGAGAGAGAGAGAGTTTTAAAGACTTGTCATAAAAGTTTGTTCTAATTTGTTTCCAGGTGCTGAACATTTTTGGAGAACATGTGCTGAAGGAAGTTATAGAGAAAGCTGAAATGTTTCCCATACGGGGTTTATTAAACTTTAGCAACTATTTCACAGAGATCACTGATTATTATAATTGCATTCAAGGATTTGAATTGGGTGTGTCAACAGGTTGGAGAGCTCTGGATGATTTGTATAATGTAAGTTCTTTAAAACTTTCGTATGTAAGTTATGTAAAACTTTCATATTTTTGTTATTATTATTTCTATAGTGTAAGTTCTGTAAAACTTCATATTTTCGTGTTTACTTTTGGGTTCTTCATATTTTCAGTACTATTTTCTGGGCACAAAAACGTATTTATTCCCTATTTTATTTGGCTTTTATAGACTGTAGTAGAATCAGGGTGCTGGTTTTATCTTTTATGATCAGTTTTTAAAGATCAATATATGATTTTTGGAGAAAATTCTTCAATTGTATTGGTAAAAAGAAATTAATTCATGCTAAACACTTTTCTTTGCAATTATTTGAATTTTATTAAGCTTTATAAATTCCGATTCACTTTTAAGAAACTATACTTGGGATGTAGAATCCTATGGTTTCCATACCGGTTAGTTGATCCCTTTGAACATTTAAATATTATAATTTTCATTTAATTAGTGATACTAGATTTCTAAACATCCTGATCAATAAGCTGTTACTCTTGGTTTGAGTCATCGTAGAAGGATGAAATGTTTAAATGTTTCACTTTCCTTTATCTTAAAGGTGCAGTTAAGTAAATCCCACCAAAGATGTCATTATTCTAGGGTCTTTTAACTGTTGTCAATGGGGTTTGTATTGTTGAGTAAGCGGAACTTTTTGAACTCTACCATTTGAGTATGAATTGAATAACTTCGAACCTAGCCTATAACCAAGTTAAGCTCTTTTCACCTACGATGCGCCATTTGATAAATGTATGCTTCATTTGGGTTTCATCTGGTTGGGTTACCATGCGTGGGGAATTGGAGTAATTAATTAGATGTATGGCTCGTTTGGTGTCATGTGGTTGGGTTACCATGCGTAGGGAGTTTGAGGTTTGAGCTAATGAAGTAGATTTCAAATTTATTTTTTGAACTTGTAATTCGAAATAGTTTGAATTTGGATTGAAATTCTTCATACTTGTGCAACATTGTTCCGAGCATATTTTTAGTTGTAAGTGTCACGTTCAAAGCCATTATTACACAGAGATGTGCAGATTGAATGCGACATGCCATATTGAACCTTATGGAACTAATGGCAATAGTTCGGTCATGACCACCAAGACTCAAAACCTTCTTTTTGTAATTAAGAAAGTTATATATGTGCAAATTATGGCAAGAATATGAGAAAATGTTCCTTGGTACATAATTATTGAGACTGTGGATGCAAGCAATAATGATTTGGGGCAGTTACATACATGCCCCCCTTTACAATGTGCCATTTGATAAATGTATGCTTCATTTGGGTGTCATGCGGTCGGGTTATCATGCGCAGGTAATTGGAGCTAATTAATTAGATCTATGGTTCATTGGGTGTCATGTGGTTGGGTTACCTCGTCGTTAGGCAGATATGTGCAGATTGATTGTAATATGCCACATGAAACCTTATGGAATTATTGGTAAGAGTTTGGTCTTGACCACTAAAACTTAAATCTTTCTTATTGTAATTAAGAAAAGTTATATATGTGCAAATTATGGCCAGAATATGAGAAAATGTTCCTTGTTCATAATTATTGGGAATGTGGATGCAAGTAATAATGATTTGGGGCAGTTACATACATGCACCCCACCCCTCTACTATGGGCCATTTGATAAATGTACGCTTCATTTCGGTGTCATGTGGTTGGGTTGCCATGGGCAGGGAATTGGAGCTGATTAATTA
The DNA here is from genome assembly GCF_001263595.1 of Phalaenopsis equestris. NCBI lineage: Eukaryota > Viridiplantae > Streptophyta > Magnoliopsida > Asparagales > Orchidaceae > Phalaenopsis > Phalaenopsis equestris. The sequence goes on along the minus strand of NW_018164971.1, from coordinate 262,072 downwards.
GATGTATGGTTCATTTGGGTGTCATGTGGTTGGGTTACCATTCTTAGGGAATTGGAGCTAAATAATTAGATTTCAAATTTAGTTTTTGAACTTGTCATTGGCAATAATTTGGATTTGGATTGAAATTCTTCATAATGGTGCAACAATGTTCTGAAGGTACTTTTAGTTGTAAGTATCACGTTCAAAACCGTTGTTACGCAGAGATGTGCATATTGAATGTAATATGCCACATGAAACCTATGGAACTATTGGCAAGAATTTGGTCTTGACTACTAAGACTCAAAACCTTCTTATTGTAATTAAGAAAGTTATATAGGTGCAAACTATGGCCAGGATATGAGAAAATGTTCCTTAGTTCATAATTATTGGGACTGTCGATGCAAGCAATAATGGTTTGGGGCAGTTACATACATGCCACCCAATTTCTATCTATTTACATATATAACACCTAAACTGTACTTTTTACATTTATGCTAGTCAAAATTTTTATATCACACAAAAATATCACTATTTTAACTTTTAAAAAGTGAAAGACACCTTTCCACGCATAGGTAAGGTACTAACGTGTCATATATGTAAAAAATTATGTTTATGTGTTAGAAATGCAAATACATAGGAAATGAGTGGTGTGTTCTTAAAACTTTCAAAAGATTTATGGCATGTTACAGTTGGCATTGAACTTATTTCATGTTGCTCTGGCCAGATTGTGCCTGGAGAATTGACTGTCATAACAGGAGTTCCTAATTCTGGCAAGAGTGAGTGGATTGATGCCTTATTGTGCAATATCAATGAAAGTTTTGGTTGGACATTTGCTCTCTGCTCCATGGAGAACAAGGTCTGTTAAATGAACGCATTGGTCTTCTTCCTATTCATAGATTTGCTTTTTTGTATTGATATATTTATTTCATTCGTCTTTAGGTTGAAGATCATGCTAGAAAGCTTTTGGAAAAACATATTAAGAAGCCATTCTTTAAAATGAGGTAAAGTGAGGTGAAATTAATCCTCTACAATTTATGTTATAGTTAATGCTATTTTTCTTAATCAAAAGTAATCATGACTTATTTTGTACAATTTTTAGATTTATCATTTCTGCAACTATTTTTATTGACTTTGATCTTTTAGTTAAGTATGACAAATGATGTGAATTAATTGGTAATCTGTATATTACCGCCAATAATTTGGTCGTGTTTACCTCCAAAGTCTGGGTTTAAGGTTTAACTTATTTAAAAAATAAAAAAAGTCTAGCGTGCTGATTTTATCAAGATCTATCTTACTGTACATGATCTATCTTTTTATAGTGCTTGAAAAGCATCCTTGTTAATTTGTTGGTTCATTTACATACATAGCACACAATTCTAATGTATTTTGTATCTCACATCTAAACTTTTATATATACACACATATCACTCAAATCTTTAAAACCAACTAAAAAATAGCACTATTATGAATTTTCAAAAGTGAAAAGTGAAATACATCTTTTCATGCATAGATTTAAAGCACAGAAGTGCCATGTATGTAAATATGAAAGTATAGGTGTGAGATATGTAATAAATTCATAAGAAATTTGTGCTAGGTATGTAAATGTCCCTAATTTGTTTTGCGTAAATAGTATTCTGATGCCTTTTTGAGAATGCTTGTTGCATTATATTTTGATTTTTTGACGGATATTGATTTTTAATGCATTTGGTTAGCATTTGATTTAATTTTAATGTAAATATGAAACTTTTATTCTAGTTTCTTTGTTGGGCATAAGCTTAATGGATAAACTATTATAATAACTCACTTTTTGTTACTTTAGTTTTGTTTCAAGTAAGAGTATCGTTGGTTTTGTTTTTGAATGATCTAGTTTTATTTTTTATTTTTTGTGTATGAAAATTATATTTTACAGACAACAAGTCTATTTAATTTTAGCCATGCATAATTAAAACTTATTAAATGTTATTTAATCCTTAATTGATTAATGTTACCATTGTAGTTACCTATCATTAATAACTTATTTAGTTAGCTAATATTTTGATTAGTTAAATATAATTAAATAGTTGGTGTAGTTTATTTTTTAATTAAATTAGCCTTAAATAATTATATTGGTTGAGAATTTTATAAAAGTGTTCGACAACTATGATGTGATGAAATCTTTATAATATTTAATTAAATCCTAATTAATTGATGAATCTTGATATTTGGCTATTTAACTATCTTTCAACTAATTAATCAGTTAATTTATTATTCTAAAGATATGATGTAATTAAAGAATAATTAAAATCTTTGCATTTTTAATTAAGATTCTTATTAATTTTTAATTGCTTTTAATATAAATTATTTAAATTGCTTTAACAGTTTGTTATTTCAGAATTAGTTACCATAATTAAACACCGATATAGTTGTCATTACCTTGGTGACTTAACAATTTTATCTTTATTACCTTGATTATTATTTCATATGACTAAATTTAAACAGCCAGTTAGGCAATTTTCAAAAACATTTGAGAACACACTTAACAGATGGTGTTTTCACAATTTTAGAAAAGAAGTAATTTTATTTAAAAAAAAAAGATGAAAACATATTGTCAAAGATTGCAAGGATGTTCTCTCCAATTAAATATTTATTATAGAAGACAGAAAACAAAAAAAGGAAATAAAAATAAATCCAAACATTTCCTAAAAATATCCAGCGTTACTTCTTGAATGATACAGTTTTCTAAACTTTTCCTAAAAAAAACTTAATCCAAAAGCAATGTTTAAACCATTTTACAGTTTCAGTTTAGAATTCTTGTTTTGATTTCTTGTTCTATTAGCATAGCTACGTTATTCTATGTTATTTTGGCCTATTCTGATTGATGATTGAATTTTTATACTTGCAACAGTTTCAGCACTGCAGTTATTTAGTAAAAGCTTATTTTCTACTTTTATGAGCATATAGAAATGAAAGATCTGTTGAACGAATGAGCCTTCTAGAGTTGGAACAAGGGAAAAAGTGGCTTAATGATACATTTCATATTATCCGGTGAGTTATGTTGAAACATATTATGTGAAATCATAGAACCTCTCCATAAATCTCTCTTATTTTAGTTATTCTTGCTAATTTGTTCGATTGATAGAGCAGATGTGATGATGATTCTATTCCCTCAATTAATTGGGTCCTTACGCTAGCCAAAGCTGCAGTTTTAAGACATGGGGTCCGTGGACTCGTCATTGATCCATATAATGAGTTGGATCACCAGCGTTTTTCTAGTCAGTGAGGATTCTTTGTCTATTTGTGTTCTTATCTTTGCTATTTTCTGTCCTTCGATTTTTGTTCCTCCAAAATTTGCACAACCCCTCTCTATTCCAGGCTTCCTCATCTTTTGTTTACTTACAGCTTTTCTTCCATTCCAGGATTTCTGGCTTACTGAAAATTATAGTTTTTGATATATATAAAAAAGGTTTTTTGGATGATTATTGTTTTTTTTCCTCATACATATATATGTATGTATGTATATATATATATATATTTATATATACATACATACATACATACATACATATCTAACACCTTAACTTCAATTTTTACATATTTACCGTATTGCCTATGCATGAAAATGTGTATTTCACTTTTTAAAAGTTAAAATGTTGGTATTTTTGACGTGATATGATAAGATTTGGGTGGTATAAATGTAAGAAACAAAATTTTGGTGTTAATTATATTTTTAATAAGAATTGAGTATGAAAATGCCTCTTTTTTTGTTTAAGCACACGATTTTATATTTCAATGATTTTCTTCAATTTTTATGCTAGGACGGAAACAGAATATGTTAGTCGAATGCTCACGATGATCAAGCGATTCGCCCATCATCATTCCTGTCATGTCTGGTTTGTAGCTCATCCAAAACAGGTAGGTTAACAATCATGAAATTTGTAGGCTCTTCTATTTTATTGATTTTTTACTATATATATATTTTTATTAGCTTCAAAACTGGGGAGGCAATCCACCAAATCTGTATGATATCAGTGGCAGCGCACATTTCATAAATAAATGTGACAATGGCATTGTTATTCATCGGGATCGAGTTGAAAATGGACCTGATAATCGCGTGCGTGTACGTATTGCTTCATTTTGGATAAAATATTACCCTTTGACATGTTAATCTACCTTAATGATTTTCTTTTTTATTGTAGGTATCTGTGAGGAAAGTAAGAAACAAAGTAATTGGGCGTGTTGGGGATGCTCAATTGGCATATGATCGGTAAGGAATTCTATACTGTAGACTCTGAAACGACTTCATGGAGTCTTTCTTAAAAACCGGTGTCATTTGGATAGTTTTGACAGCGATCGAAGCGGTTTGAACTTGACTTGTGCGACAATGCTATCTTTTTTTGTTAAAAATGATTTACATCCATATCAAATACATATCTAACAACTAATCTTCAATTTTTTCTCTTATACCACCTTATCTATTGCTTAAAAAGGTGTATCTAAATTTTTTTTGAAGTTAAAATTATTTTTATGTGATAAAATATTTGGATGGTTTTAATGTAGACATAGCAAAGTTTAAGTGTTAAATATGTGAATGCATGAGAATTTGGTGGTATGTATGTCAATGACACTTTTGTCGATCTCGTCACGTCAAGTCAATTTGGCCTATGGAACATATGTAGAAGTCAAACAAATACCCTTTGAAATTTCTCCTTGTCCTTATCCTGGGAAAATCACATACTAGAAGGGGGGTCCCCCCCCTCGGTAAGTCCAACCTATAGGGGTTGATCGGCTGTCTCCGACCTTCGATCAATTTTTAGCAACAAAAAAAAAAAAAATCTTACAATCTAGTGGAAGTGAAGGAAGATAAAAAAGTAAAACCTGGCTAGTAATTTTAGGAATTTTGAAGAATGTAGTTTGTGGATTACTTCCCTTTATTCGATTTATGAAATTTGAAATACTTCAAAATATTGGTTTTTTTTTTGGAAAACTCATAGGATTGTCGTATGGAAAGGGTTTGAAAGCTTATAAAATTGTAGTTCGGAAAGAGTTTGGAGGTTTGACATTAAAATCTGGATAGCATAAATGTCACATTTGAGTTCAGGCTTGGGTGTGTGAATATGTAAGTGGTGGCGGAGCCGTGCATACAATCGTCACATTGATTCGGGCCCGTTTCGATCCGTTCGAAACAAGATTTAGAAGGGATACCCTTCTTAGGCTGATCCATTTATAAAATTTGAAAAAATGATATCATTTTTGTGTTGATTCAATGATCTTGGGACCTCATTTTCAAGTCTTTTCGTCATAAGTTTTGAGTGCTAATTCACTCTTCACCTTTTCGACCTTTCGGATGGATCAGTTTCTCTTCTCTCTCATCTCCATTTTTATTCTTTTTTTCCTTGCTTCTTGGTTCTGTTTTCGGTGCTTATGTCCGATACATGAGTGCCTATATATAACATTTTGCTATATATGAAACTATCAAACAAGGTCGCAAGTAGGTTGGCTTTATTTTGGGGTGTAGGGCGGTGATGACAAAGGCACGTCGATGGTAGAGCGAAATGATATCTCATCCAACGACATTGACCCAATCCAGGGACCTGATAAATTGTAGGATGATAGTATCATTCACCGACGCAAGGCTAGCGGGTGACCCGTACCTTCTTAGGTTGTTGGCGGTACTCGCCCGATGGCGTAATCGACTTGTGGTCAATCGTAATTTTTCAAAAACTGATAAGAACAGAACGTGATAAGAGCAGATGCAATATTTATAAAAAATATTTTACTACAAAATTGATATAATTTCATTTTGTATGTGCATGCTAAAATATATGATAAAATATTAAATTTAAATATATCGTAACTTGGTTGTCCACTTGTTGATTACCAGTGCCGGGCCAAGGAGTACCCTCCTAAGTTAGGTTTATTAGGCCACCCTTCTAGTTGAGTGGCGGACTCTATACATCCGGGTGACCGATAGTAGTTTTCAACGTCTCTGGAGTACAAATATATAATATCTGAGCCTAGCCCCGACCTGAGTGCTTGCGGTTTTCTTTCTTCGAATTTGGTTTTCTTTCTTCGATTTCTTCGAATTTTTCGTGGGATTTTATTGGAATTTTTGGTAAAGCACTCGTGGTCTTTTTCTGGGATTATCTCGTGTTTTTGGTGACTTTCTTTGAGTTACCATTTGTTGTTTTTACTTCGAGATTTTCGTCGTGAGTCATTTATCGTTTTTCTCGAGTTTTCTTTCATCATGGGTCATTTGTCGCTCTTTCTTGAGTTTTTTCAAAGTGGCAGTTCTTTTGTTGATACAAGACATGCTAGCTCATTTCTTAAATTCTGTCATTATACTTGTATCTGCTACTATTTCTTTTACACACTATACCTTAGAATAGGAGAATAGGAGGTCACTATACCTTAGAATAGGAGGTCAATAGTTGGTTTTATAGGAGGTACCCGACAGACGATCGTTGACTAAACAATTGCATGTACCCTTAAAATTAACATCGAATCTGAATGTGCTACTACGGGGAGCTTGGAGCGAACACCGTGGGCAACACGACGATGACACACAAAGGAGCAACTTCGAGATGGATCTGCAACAGTACAACAAGTTTACATCAGCTAAGTATTCATCAGCTAAGTACATCAGCTAAGTATTTTCCTTAGTTTAAATAACAACCCATAGGACTTTGAGGTAGTTTGCTTAGCGCAACATAAATCCTCACATATTATCTTTAGTCTTTTGCACAACCCTATTGTGAAATTTTATGTCCTAACACTTTTAGGATTCTAAGGTTACCGTACAGTACAGTATAAATTCTCCTATTTTTCTAGGCCATTTGCACGATCAGATATCGTGCAAATGTAAGTCCTAAATTCTAAAGTAAATTGCAGGATTAGACATTGAATAACATCATTTCAAACAAAATAAAGCCAAACAATAGGATAGTTGGGAGGTCACCAGGATTCTCTCTGGATCTGTGATATTCTATACTCTTCGCTTCTTTGGATTCCTTAAAATATCTATTCCTATTTGAGCCACTTCCGTTTGATTTTTCCGTGTCCCATCTTGGAAACCTAAAATTTGAAATCTGGAAGGTAAAACCACTGATCTTAATCGGTAGTTTTCTTAAGTGATCCCGATCATTTAATATGTAATTAACTACGGAGGTTTGCCTCTATAGGGAACTTAGAACTCAGGTAAAACAAACCTTATATAATCTTTATATTAGGTAAAGGAACTTTCCGGCCATACATAAAAGATTTTGCAGACCAAATGAATGTCACAAACTTCTTAGTTTAGGTGGTTGAAACTACTGTTAAGTGATATACTTATCCTTCAGGATAGTGTATTACTTGTGGTATCGCGCTCAACCATCCAAACTATTTAATATATGAGACTCGTTTGGTCTCATTTTTTTTTTGTAATTAAAATATTACTTTAAAAAATCATATTTATATTAAAACTATTTTTCATATTTTGCAAAAAAAATCATCCTTTTCAAAAAAAATAATGGCCGACAATAAGATGAGTTCTCTCATCTTACAAAACTCGGTACCATTCACAGTTTTGTTGGCATTTATTGTAGCTGGCCATGTGACCATCTTGCAGGGGTTCATCGGCGATTAACCCCGAACACAGGCTGTTCGCGAACAACGAGCCTTGTTGACAGTCCTATTGCCAAACATCCCTTATAATTCTCACGTATTGAATGACGCGACAACCAACTTCGCGTTAATCTATTATTTGAGCCAATTCTATTATCTTTCCCTTATAAATGTTTGTATACATTATGCATGACATGCACGTCCATCAACAACAAATACTTCCACCAAAGTCTTCTGTTGTGCATACTTCAGTGCTTGGACCATATTGCACAATTGATATCTTTTATAATATTATATAAGGACATACATGCCATTCCATTCCTATGTATTTACCATTCAGATCTTCAACTTTTACATACATTACCATCTTATCTATACGTGAAAAGGTGTACTTCACTTTTTTAAAGTTACAGTGGTGGCATTTTTGATGTGATATATAAATGTAAAAAATAAAATTTAGGGGTTATATAATATGTAAATAGGTGTTATATAATATGCAAATGCCCTCTATTATATATACCTTAGGTGAGCATGCTTGTATGATGTATCTCACTTTTTTATTCATTTATGGCATCAATATACTGAATTTTATATATGATATCATGTCTTTTCTGCAGGGTGACTGGGTTGTTTCATGACATTGACGAGCCTTCCAATTTTCTTGGCCGTTGACGACGCTGTGAATGAAAATGTGAGTTTTGTCTGTAATACATTGTTTTAGTAAGGTTGTAAATGAGTTGAGTTTGGCTAAACTTTGACTCGAGCTCGAGTTCAATTCCACGAGTTTGAGGTGGCTGAGGAGCAGTGTTGTTTATTATAAGAGTAAGGGTCTGATTGGCGCAACTGCATCTTATTAAAAAACTGCTACGGCGAAGCTGTTTGTTTGTGTTTTTGTATAGTTTTACAACAGTTGTTGTTTTTGAACAAATGACTTTCATGCCTTTGTACTATATTATTGTTTATAGCAGAACTGTTCCTGCGAGCACATTCTATACTTTAAATTAAATATCCAGTTTAAACTTTACAAAATAAAGAGACACCTCATAAAACTGTACTACAAAAATCAAAATTAAAAATTAAAATATATGTTAATTGTATGATAATATTGTTTTTAAAATATATTTCATTTTTGTCACGAGATAAGCTGTCCTACAAGGAAGCTCTCAACGCTCAACATTGTCACCTGTCGATTCCTCCAGCCAACTTAAAGAAGTCAACTTTTTGTTCTCCTCGGACATGTAAAACTGTTTTTCGAGCTATGTAGCTGTCGTGAAGTAAATATGGAACATTATGATTCACAGTAGCAGTACAATGCTCTTGAGAAACTAGAAGTTCACGAGCTCATTTTTTTTCAAGGTTTTAAACAATAGAACACAAATCTTTAAATGCAATATTATCGGAAAAAAAAAATTATAATTAATCAATGCAAGTTTTATTAAATTGTATGATATTATATAACATAGTATGAACAAATGAATCTGTCACTATAAGAAGACAACAAATCTTAAAAAAAGAAAATATTTTTTATTGCCTTTAAATCAAATAATACCGAGCTTATATGTGTTACACATGCATATCACAAAAAAAATCTATCTAGAAGTTTCAAAAGCAATATCATTTAAACAAAAGAGGAACTTGGTTGCCTTCATTGGAATTTCACATGTGATAAGAGTCAATAACGACATGTGGTCATCCAAAAGAATCTTTAAGGTCGAATATCTCATAATAAACTTAGGGTCTAATAACCACAAACATAAAACTTTTAATCAAAATTTATATTGCATATTATATTCAAGGTTGTCTCATCGATCATCCAAGTGAGAAAGAATACACACAAGGAGCGAGAAATAAAATTGAGATTTAAAATATACATGATTGGATAAAACATTGTGGTAGCAACAAAAAAAATATAATTGACCCATTCAACAGCTAACGATGACATATGTAATTTGTTCTCTCAACTATATCTTCCCTGCACCTTCCCTCTAATGGGTGCAACTGAGGTGATTCATCTTTAGTATGTAATAAAGATTGTCCTAGGCGATATTCAACTGCTTGAGTAGGGACATGTGAATGATTTTCATCAGCTCCGTTGAAGTCAATTTCATTGCGCGACTGATGCCGTCGAATATAGTTATGGAGAGTCATTGTGAACATCATAATCTTCACTTAGGAAATAGATATGTCGGCATATCCCGTAGTATGAAATATTTTTTTCCACGCTTCAAATATTCTTTATGACACCGTGTAAGGACGAGTGTCTCTTATTAAATATTTATTTTGTACACTGAACGACATTGCATGTTCTTTTAAAGTCAGAAATATGATATTTGGTATCCAGAAGTTGCTTTAGAAACCCTTTTTGTAAGAGCTATCCAACATCAACCAAATCAATAATGAGTATAACAAATCTAATTAGGGTTTATGATGGAGCAAACCTGAGGGTGAGTGATAGAAATTATACTTTCAAGTTCTTCTAACAAATTTGAATATATGATTGTAGTTTGCACTGCCTTCTCAACCAGTCATAACAAAAGTAAAACACATGTTGAAGTCAAAGGTGTCGACAAATGAAACACCGAGAAACCCTCGTCACAGTTGTCGACGAACGAAGAAAAAAGAAGATAGGAGAAAAAAACCTAGGGACAATGAATGTGGGACGTGGTCGAGCGAGGGTTGGGGGTGGGGGCATGGGAGTTATAGAGAATCATAGAAAGTGCAAACATACCTCGCAGGTCGTGGTGGGGATTATCGAGAAAATTTAATAAAATGCACCCGTCCCTTCCTAATCAAACGTCTGATTTCATGGAGGGGTGTTGCGTCGCAGCCTCACCGCTGCGCTAAACAAATTCCATTGTTATTTTCTTTTCCAAGTCTATTTATGATGGTTGCTTGTTTAAAGAATATTATGATAGTAGCTACTTCGGTGATTCTTGGACGTGTTAGCTGATAAAGTGATTGCCTAACGTAGATGCACATAGAGTTGGACGCAGAAGAAGACTCTTAGCTCCAACGTGTTTGATGTATGAGTACTATAACTCGTACATAGCTCGATCTCCTTGCATGACATTATCTTACATTGGTGATATTTGTGTTAGGGAGTTGTTTGTAGGGCACCCAACAAGATTCAACAATATGGTCCATATGACATAACCCGTATTTATCGATCTCTTAGAGGAACTACACAAGAATCATGGACTTCATGACTCTTCCAAGATGACTTCCAGAGAGATGTTATCAATACCCTCCATATTTGATCACAGAATGAATCTATGAGAGAAGCTATGGAGCGATTCCAACAATCATCATAAACAAGCAGTTGGTATTTTTCAGTTGATTTAAATGCTCTAGTCAGTGTATCATCAAAAATTACAAAGCTAGATGACCCAACATTTGAAAGAGTTCTCATAGAGATTGTACATGGCCCACGATATATGCCATATAATTCTTTTTATTCATTAATTTCAGAAGTTAAATGAATTCAGTTATTTACATGCCCTTATTAAATTTTTTAAAATTATATTGGAGTGATTGATGGAACTCACGTGGATGCACGTATATTGAATAATAAAGATGTTGCATATTGGGCAATGTGGATCACTAACACAAAAAGTAATGGTTGTATGTAACTTCAACATATGCTTTAATTTTGTTATAACTGGTTGGGAAAACAGTGCACACGACAGTCATATATTCTAATTTTCCACAATAACTTGTAAGTATAACTTTCCTCACCCACCCTCAGGTTTGCTCCACCATAAAGCCTAGTTTAATATTTTTTTCAATGCAATAACAATTATTGTATTTGCAATAGATAAATATTATTTGTTCGATGTTAGATATCTCTTACAAAGAGAGTTTCTAAAGCTATTCTAGATACCGAATATCACATTCCCGACTTTGAAAGAGCCAGCAATGTTGCTTGGGGCACGAAAGAAATGTTTAACGAGAGATTCATTCTTACACAATGTCATTAAAAGAATATTTTGGGTGTGGAAGAAAAATGGTTCATACTGTGGAATACGCCGACATATCCGTTTCTTAGACAACTGTAGATTGTGGTGGTCACAATGACTCTCTACAACTATATTCGACAGCATCCCTTACACAGTGACATTGACTTCAATAAGTTTGATGAAGATCATTCACATGTCCCTACAAGAGTGTTTAAACATCACCTAAGACAATCTTTATCACACGCAGAAGATGAATTACTTGAGAGTTGAACCTAGGGTGTGGAAGGTGCATGAAAGATGATAGAGTTGAGGGAGCGAATTATGGATGCCATTGTTAGCTGCTAAATAGACTAATTGTATTTTTTGTTGCTACTTTATTTATAATGTGGTGAAAGTTTTTGTTGTTTATTGTATCAATGCTTTATCCAATAATCTATATTTTGAATTTCAATTTTATTTTTCGCTCTTTGCTTGTATTCTTTCCCACTTGGATGACGATGAGACAACTGCAGATATATGTAATATAAATTTTTATTATAAGTTTTATTTTTGGCTTTTGAAGGTATATGAAGAGAAGCGTTCTTTTGGATAGTCTATATGTCGCTATTGGTTCTTGTCACATGTGAAAACTTAATGAAGCTAACCAAGTTCCTCTCTTTTTTCAGTGTTATGGCTTTTGAGGCTTTTTTAGTTGGGTTTTTTTTGTGATATGCATATGGTTCATACGAGTGTAGTATTAGTTTAAAGACAACCTAAAACTCTTTTTTTATAAGGCATGTTGTCATATTGTAGTGACAGATTCATTGGTTCATACTATGTTATATGAGATTTCACATTTTAATAAAACTTGCATTGATTAATTATAATATTTTTTTCCGACAAAATGACATCTAAGGATTTGTGATTTATTGTTTAAACATTGTGAAAAGATGAATTTAAGAATTTTCGGTACCTTCAGAGCTTTGTACTGCTTCTGTGGGCAACAATGTTTTCTGCTTACTTCGCGACAACCATGTAGCAACGAGTGACAGTTTTAATGATGTTCGAGGAGAAGAACAGAAACCTTACTTCTTTAGGGCGGCAAATGAGTTGGAAGAATAGACGGCTGATAGTGATCGAGTGTGGCGAGTTTTCTTGAAGGACAATTTATCTCGTGAGATAAACTAAGTGCATTTTAAAAAAATTATATTATCATATTATTAACTATTATTTTAATAGTTCTTTTGATAATTTTGATTGTCATGTTATGTTTTTGTGAGATGTTTGCTTTTATTTTGATACGCTCAAACAGGATATTTACTTTCAAGTATAGAATATATTATTGTGAACAATTATGTTATAAACAACACTATAGTACATGGGTAGAAATGCTATTTGTTCAGAAATAACTGCGACACACCTGTTTCAAAACTGCAAAAAACAAGCAGCAGTTTCTGCGCAATAGCTTCCTGCCACAACTGTTGTCCGTCGCGTTTATTTAACGAATGGGCCGAATAAGAACTGTTTTCGAACAAATTTTTTTGACAGTCCTACCCATGCATTGCCTTATTTGGTTGATTTATTTTATGTTTAATTATAAATGGATTATCTGATGCTGACGATGATGCAGCATATTATATTTCAAACATTTCTATAAATGGACAAATTGCGCCGTGCTGAATATATATTTTACTATTTTTAATTTTATTTATAGAAAATCGGGCATTATGAACACTAATTGTCAATTTCGTCATTAATAAAATTGGCATTGACTATTTTATATATGTATGTATGTATGTATGTATGTATGTATGTATATATATATATATATATATATATTAAATTTTTAAAAAATAAATTGATATTTGGAGGAGCTCAAATATCAATTTCTGATGCGTTTTTTAGTCCCATGATGAGAGTCTGCGCCATGTGCTTAAAATTACAGATCACCCGCTGCATGGTTGGATTGAATCCTGAGAGGACTTATAGTGACCCCGCCACCAACAGGCTAAGACTTGTGACACGCAATTATTAAGGAATAGCAAATAAACCTACATGCATACATACCAAATTATGTGTGTGTGTGTGTGCGCGCCGCAAGCCGTGGTCTGTTGGTTGGCGGGGTTCATTGAAAGTTTCATTTGGTTACGGGTTTGATCCCCAATGACGCTGGGTTCTCGAATATTTAGGCACATGTCACGGGCTCTCATTAGGGGGCCTAACGCATGGGAAATCGATATTTGGGCCTCTGCAAAATGCCGATTTCCTTTTTACCAAAAAAAAAAAAGAAAAAAAAAAAAAGAATATATATATATATATATATATGTCTTCTATCACGACTCCTTGGTTGACAAAGTTTTTAAAACCATTGCGTTACGAGTTTGATCCCGCTTATGTGCGTGATTGAATTCTTAAGCACATAAGATTGATTGAGAAGTTTGTATAATAGCCTCTGACCAATCTTTATATATATATATTACGTTACGAGTTTGATCTCGCTTATGTGTGTGATTGAACTCTTAAGCACATAAGATTGATTGAGAAGTTTGTATAATAGCGTCAATCTTTATATATATATCGCGCTCATTTTTCAAATATGTGATATTGAGGTGCTTTCAACGTAATATTAAAACTTGTATAATCACTTATTTTATAAAATTTTAAATATTATGTATTGATTTCATAAATTGAATAAACATAGAATGAGTAAAAAAAAAAATTTCAAACATTATAATGATGAAAAATAATGACATTCAAGATAAATAGATTAATGTATCATTTATAAATAATGATAAAAGACAGAAAATCAAATATGGCTTTGTACCCTCTGTCCATTTCTTTGAATTTGGTCTATTGTGACAATTTTTTTAATTAATATCTCAATTAATCTTAATTATTTTACTTAAAAATAGCTCTCCCTTACTTTGTCATCTCTCTTAACATTTCCTTTTTCCTTGGAAAAAAAGGGGAAAAAATTGCACATCACTTTTAATTTTTTTAATACTATTTTTCTCTTATTTAATTTTTAGTGATACTACTATTTGATGCACTCTCTATGCCATAAAGTTAGAAGTTCATATATGATTATGATAAGTTGTTTCAAAGATAAGGAAATACTTCATAAATTAGGACTAACCAACCAATACTTTAATTTTAAAAATACTTTAAAAATGATCTATTTAAATTCTTCTATATACATTTTTGTTTCTTAATCTCTTAGGACTTATAGGGCATTAGTTGTCGAGCAAAACACACACACACGCGCATAAAAATAACAAACAACAACACTTTACACCTATTCAACTCAACATATTTTCAATACAAACTTTATATAATTTATTAATAAAATAATATTAACCCTCAAATTCATCATAACTATTTTTCACATATTATATGAACTTTTACTTATAAACATGTTGAATGAAAGGTTATATTAGCACATAAAACCATATTAATAGTCAAAATGAACCACAACATATGTTTTTCTATTATAGTGCTCACAGTTTGAATTAAAAGAGTAGAGGAATGCTTTGTTCATATCTGAACAAATTTCCCGGATCAACTGCACTTTTCACTTGTGCCAGCCTTTTGAAATTATCTTTGAAATACTTTTCACCCCAAACACTAGATTCCAGATAAGTTGTGTTCCCTTCTCCATTAACACCCAAATCCAAATCTCTGTAATTAAGATAAGCACCTCTTGGATTTTTGGAAACATAAGGTGTCATAAACTCATAAAACTTTCTTATCCATTTCAAGTACTTTTGTGTTGTTTCCATCCCATCTTCTGTCCATTGAGCAATATATTGTATATTGTACAAGCTTCCCTTTCTATGAGGAAATGGAGTTTCAGTTTCAGAGATTTCAGCTACCATTCCACTTAAAGGGCCAATAATCATCATGAGCCAATGATCCCCCTCAAGAAGAAATCTAAATATTTTCTTCCATTCTTCTTCATTTATTGGTCTTGTTAAAAAATCTGATTTGTTCTTGAAGGATGTTGTGTTCGACCATGGCTTTCTATCAAGTAGGACATTTAATGGTGAAGTAAAAGAGTAATCATCAAAGCTCAAAACTGATTCAATCCAACTCATTTCAATACAATTTTTTTCTTCCAATTTTAGTTCTGGAAATATTTGTTCTAAGATGGAAACAAGTTCTTGTTTTTTTACCAAGGAACAAGGGGCTGAAAGTAACTTTAACTGTTTTATTTTTGTTATCATCATTCACCGTTTCAATGATTAATCCCAAAAATAGTCTTTTATCAACTTTGTAAGCTATATCTTGACACTTGCTAACCAGCTGTGTTGCACCTTCTTCAAGTGTTTTTGAAATAGTGAAGACCGTGACCTGTTTGAAACAATTACTAATTAATAATAAAAGGATAAATTACTTAAAAATGCATTTAATGAAATTTTATTAATGAAATAAAATATAAATAAAATAATAAACATGTTAGAGTTTAGAGGAGGCCTTGGAAGTATGGTTAGACACTCACTTTTCAATAGTTTGATGGAAATAATTATCAAAAACTTCAAATGTATTTTTCATTTTCAATTTTTAATTTTTATTGGTACCACTATTTGATGCACCTTGTATGCCATAAAGTTGGAAACAACACTTTGCACCTATTCAACTTAATATATTTTCAATACAAACTTAATATATTTAATTAAAAAAATAATATTGACCTACAAATTCACCATAACTATTTTTCACAAATTATATGAACTTTTATCTTATAAGAATGTTGAATGAAAGGGTATGTTAGCACCTAAAACCATATTGATTAACCACAACACATGCTTTCTATTATAATGCTTACAAGTTTGAATTAAAAGAGCAGAGGAATGCTTTGTTCATATCTAAACAAATTTCCTGGATCAACTAAACTTTTCACTTGTGTCAATCTCTTAAAATTATCTTTGAAATGCTTTTCACCCCAAACACTAGATTCTATATAAGTTGTGTTCCCTTCTCTATTAACACCCAAATCCAAATCTCTGTAATTAAAATAAGCAACTCTTGGATTTTTGGAAACATAAGGAGTCATAAACTCATAAAACTTTGTCATCCATTTCAAGTACTTCTGTGTTGTTTCCATCCCAGCTTCAGTCCATTGAGTAATATATTGTATATCATACAAGCTTCCCTTTCTATGAGGAAATGGAGTCTCAGTTTCAGAGAATTCAGCTACCATTCCACCTAAAGGATCAATAATCATCATAAGCCAATGATCCCCCTCAATAAGAAATCTAAATATTTTCTTCCATTCTTCTTCATTTATTGGTCTTGTTAAAAAATCTGATTTGTTCTTGAAGGATGTTGTGTTCGACCTTGGCTTTCTATCAAGTAGGACATTTAATGGTGAAGTAAAAGAGTAATCATCAAAGCTCAAAATGGATTCAATCCAACTCATTTTAATACAATCTTTTTTCTTTCAATTTCAGTTCTGGAAATATTTGTTCTAAGATGGAAACAAGTTCTTGTTTTTTTACCAAGGAACAAGGGGCTGAAAGTAACTTTAACTGTTTTATTTTTGTTATCATCATTCACCGTTTCAATGATTAATTCCAAAAATAGTCTTTTATCAAGTTTGTAAGTTATATCTTGACACTTGCTAACCAGCTTTGTTGCTCCTTCTTCAAGTGTTTTTGAAATGGTGAAGATCGTGACCTGTTTGAAACAATTACTAGCTTAATAATACAAGGATAAATTACTTTATTAATGAATTTAATGAAAATTTAAAAAAGAAAAGAATCTAAATAAAATCATAAACAAGTTAGGGTTTAGAGGTGGCCTTGGTGGTATGGTTGGATACTCACTCTTCAATAGTGTGATGGAAATAATTATCAAAAACTTCATATGCAATTTTTATTTTCAATTCTTGATTTTTTTTTTTGCTATTGTGAATTTATGGAAACATTTGTTAATTTAAAATATGGGGCATTTATTATTTCAATGCCAATATTTTCACTTTGGTGGCCTACTTTTTGATTGTCAGATTACTGATCTTAGATATACTTGTACACACACTTGCCAAAGAGATTTAAGGTTTTTGGAATAACTACAGTTGTTTGTAAAACTAATTTTAAAACTATTTTGTAAAAAATGTAGTTTTTTTTTAAATGGTTGTGAATATTAAAGGTTCTCTCTATTTTAGAAAAAAACTTGACTTATATTTTTCTTCATAGTTCTTATTATGATATATTTAATCTAAAAATTCAATTAACAGGGTAATTTTTTAAAAATCAATAATAAAGTTGTAAAACAAGGTATAACATTATTTTGTATCATAAAAATTTTAAAAAAATTCAAAATACAATCTTAGATGCTTTCCTCCTTGAGCTCAATTTAATTAATCTCTACAACTCCATAAAGATTGAGCTCATTTCAACAGAATCATCATGAAAACAAAAGTTGAATAGTTAAGGAAAAAAAATACAAATCTAATTTTCTAATATTTCAGTGATAAATAAAATAAAATAATATGCATAAACTAATAACTGTGAAATATTAAATGAAAGAAATTCAAATTAAAAAGAAAAATAAATAGGCTTAGTAAATAATGATAAAAAAAGATTTGTAATATCTCACCTTAGGTGGAACTTGAACTAGCTTTATCTTATAAGATAATATGACCCCAAAGCTTGCTCCTCCTCCTCCTCACAAAGCCCAAAAAAGATCTTCACCCATAGCTTCCCTATCAAGAATTTTACCATTTGCATTCACAATTATAACATCAATGATATTGTCAATTGCAATACCATATGCTCTCATAATAATGCTCAATCCTCCACCACTGAGATGGCCACCAACTCCCACTGTATGACAAGAACCCGCAGGAAATCCAAGAACTCTACTCTTCATAGCAATGGCATAATATAGTTCTCCTAAAGTAGCGCCAACTTGAACCCAAGCTGTGTTCCCTGATGAATCAATAGTTATAGAGCTAAACTTTTGGAGGTCAATTATTACAAAGGCATTTCTTAAAGTTGATGCATATGAGAGGCCCTCGTAGTCATGGCCACCACTACGAATTCTTAAGAGGATATTGTGTGTTTTTGAGCATGAAACAACAGATTGAACATGGGATTCTTGCTTTGGGGTGAGGATGAGGAGTGGTTTGGGGGATTTAGTTAGAGTTCTGAGGTTTTGGATGGAGGAGTAGAGAAGGACTGTGTAGTTTTTGTTGGCTCGGGTGAAGATGAGATCGGAGGGGAAGGAAGAGGAGTTGAGGCAATTGAGAAAGGATTGTTGAGTTGAAGTGGAAGTGTTCGGGTTGCGGGAATGGGAAGGGAAGGGTAAGAGGAAGAGAAAGAGAAAGAGAAGAGTCATGGAAAGTAAGAGAGGGGATATCATTTCTTTCCTTCTTCAATGAAAGAGCATTAGGGATATTGCCTTTTTTTTATAGAGTTTTGATGATAAGAGCTTAGGATATTGTGAAGTATAAAAATAGTTTGATGTGAAGAAAGTGGACACTTATATTGTTTTACTTAATACATGCAATGATTGAGGCATTTAGATAAATTATCTTTCAAATGTCTACAATAGAAAGAACAAAAATATCACCTTCTTAGTCTTCTCTTTCATTAACAACAAAGAATATGATCATATTTAATTGATGAATAAATGATTGTAGGATTTAACAATTTTTTTTTCTTAAAATATCATTTTTTATGACCATTTGCATACATACCCTTTAATTTTTATGCATTTACATATCTAATACGTAAACTTGAATTCCTACATTTATATCGCTCCAATCTTTCACATCACACATAGAAAATATCACTATTTTAACTTTAAAATATGAAATACATATACATCTTCAGATAAGATTGACATCTGAGAGAGAGAGAGAGAGAGAGAGAGAGAGAGAGAGAGAGAGAGAGAGAGAGAGAGAGAGAGAGAGAGAGAGAGAGAGAGAGAGAGAGAGAGAGAGAGAGAGAGAGAGAGAGAGAGAGAGAGAGAGAGAGAGAGAGAGAGAGAGAGTAAAGTTTAGGCGTTTGATATGTAAATAAATAGGATTTAAGGGGTATGTATGTAAATTTTCAAATTTCTTATTGTAATGTTATGTAACGTGACCACTTTTGGTCAAATAATTTGAGAATCAATAAAATAAGTCTACTCAAACATTACAAAATTACACAAATATTATATACAATATTACTTATTGTCCTCCTCAATCAACATCTTATTTTACCAAAATTAAAGATTCATTATGAATGTGCAATATTTTATTTAAAATTTCAGTTTTTTTTCTCATTCAATGAAATTATTATAATGATGCCATCCAAACAATCTTTATGATCATATATATATATA
>NW_018164971.1:236109-242172 GCF_001263595.1 Phalaenopsis equestris | reverse complement strand
TATATAATTTCAGGACGATTTACATATCTAACACCTAAATTTTAATTTTTACATATATGCCAAGTTACCTATATATTAAAAGATAATTAATCTTTTGAAAATTAAAATATTTTTATTAAGTGATATAAAAGATTTCGATGGCATAAATATAAAAATTTATGTATAAATTAGAAAAAAACTTTGCTTTTTGTAACATTTTATGCAGGCCACATATAGTAGGAGAAATATTTGTGTATGTAATACGTACGCAGAGTTGCGTACATATTAGGTTATTCGGAGGGTGCAATTAGGTTACACTTAGGTTATACCTCTTGTAATTCTTCCTCTAACATATGTGTAACCTACCTCTACCCTCCGAATAACCTAATATGTACACAACTCTGCAACCTAATATGTACACCTAATATGTACACAACTCTGCGTACGTCTTACGTACGCAAATATTTCTCCATGTAGTTGGGTGTAAACGAGGCGACTTGAGGAGCTTGAGCTCGGCCTCATCTTGAGCTTGATTAATTAATCGATTTCAAGCTCAAGTTCAAGCGTAGTTTATTAGTTCAAGCCAGCTCACGAGCCAGCTTATTTAGCATGAAAGAGACAAAAAAAATGTATTAATTTAAGCTAATATTATAATTAAATGATAAATATAATTAAGGTTTAACATAACATTAATAAGATATCACTTGATAAAAAATGTAAAAAATCAGTTCTTAAATATTTTAAATAATTTAAAGTAAAATATTTTTATATTAGAAGTTAATTTGGATTTACTAAACTCATTTACCTTAAACTTGTTTGGCAGTGAATTTGATAAATCCAATTAAAATTTGTAAAATTATTTGGCAAATTCTGTAAGGATTTAAGAGTTTGTTAGATTTGTTTGAATGCGGGCACATAATTAAATTTTGATGTTTTTCATTATAAAAGGTAAAAATTAATTATTAAATCTAATTATATTTTATTTAGTTTTTATTTTGAATTATACTAATTTATAATTAACTATTCACTGAACTAATTGATTACTAATTTTTTTAAACTTAATTATATTTAAGTAATAGTTAAACATTTTAATTAATGATTAATTACTTATTTAATATACTAATTAGTAGTTACTTAGAATGCTATTGAATAAATAAAGTTTAATATAATTCATTTTTATTCATTAATTATTAAATAGTCACATATAAATTTATTTATATTATTATTTATTTGAAAATATATCAAATTATTATTATTTATTGCTAACTTAAATTAATAAAGAATTAATTTAATAAAAGTAAATTACAATCATAAACCTATCTTCCACTTCTCTATCCTCTTGCCTCGAAACTCTCGCCTATGCCTCCTCTCCCTCTCCCAATTTCGCCCGACGCTCCGTGCTCTCGGTTTCGCTCAATCAAATTCTCGCGATACATCGATGATTAGAGCTATCTCAAAAGTCAATGATAGGATCACGACGTACAAAGACTATCGAAACTCTCAACTTTCTCCTCCTCTAAAATCTTGCTCTAAATCCTACTCTAAATCATTTACCACCAGACAAGCCCTTATCTCGGATAATAATGAACTCAACTGCCTTATCTAACATATAGTGAAGTCACCTCATTATTTCATATCATAAAGAATCAATCTCCTTATCCAGATCAAAATGATGACCTCTCCTATCTCTTATCACAATGAACTCATTTCTCTCATCTCAGATGATAATGAAGCCACCTCTCTTATCTTAGTGATAAGTGGTCCTTATCTCAGTGAGAAGTGGAAGTATATATCAAAATTAGTACATAAATAAATAACTAATCATGACAGATGCACCGAGGGTGTAAATTTGTCGAGTCAAGCTCGAGCCACTCTCGGCTAGAGCTTGAGGTTGAGCTTGTCGAGCAATGAGAGAGAATAATATTTATTTAAGGTAGTTTTATAATAAAATGACAAATATAATGAGCAATTATGAGAGATATAATAAGAAATCACCTATTATAAAATATCAAATATATATTTTTTTAATTTTTTTATACTTAAAAGATAAAGTCTTCAAATTTAATATATTTGGAGAAGATTTTATATTAATGTTTTTTTTTAAAACAAGCTGGTTCATAAGCTAACGAGTTGAGTCAGGGCTAGCTTGAGTTGGCTTGTTAGCGTATCGAGCTCAGTTCACGAGCCACTTATCGAGCTAAGCTCAAGCCCGTTCATGAGTCGGCTTGACTCACTTACACCAATTGTCTTGGATTGTTAGAATCAGTGTTTTGTAAATTAATTATTTGAAAGAAACAGTTTAAATTTAATTAGAAGTAGACTAGGAGACAGAAAATAATAAACAATCGCACATGATCATTTGGGTACTAATTATTACTCTTAATAATTAATTATAGGAGTAATTAAGAGTTGTTAACTAGTATTTTAACATTCTGATGTTACTACTGCCCTATTTTGATTTTAAGAGAAGCATATATGTAATATTGGAGAGATCACTAGGATCATATAATGATTTAACTTAATATAATAAAAATAATATATAAAATGAGTTATAAAATGTTTGGCAGGAAGTTCATGAAATAACTATTCAGGCAAAAGAGAACATACCATATATCTAACTAATATGCAAATTAAGAAAAAAAGAGTTTATTTGTTCAATTACATAGAGTTTGGTTCAAAATTTAAGATTAATTAGTTGTTAATAATATGATTAGTTTAAAAATTGAAACTATTTATTTTCAATTCTGTTCTCTTAGTTGCTAATCATATATAAACATATTTTATATATTGGTATGTTAGCACATATAAAACCATCTTATTTTTCACAAAAAAAAGTCCCAAATTTCTTATAACAATGCTCACAAGTTTGATTCAGAAGAGTAGATGAATGCTTTGTTCATATCTAAACAGATTACTCAGATCAACTTTAGTCTTCACCTGTGAAATTACCGTTAAAATACTTCTCACCCCAAACACTAGCTACAACATAACTTGTGTTCCCTTCTCCATTAACACCCAAATCCAAATCTCTGTAATTAAGATAGGCACTTCTTGGATTTTTTGAAACATAACGAGCCATGAACTCGTAGAACTTTCTCATCCACATCAAATGCCTCTGCGTTGTTTCAACCACGTTTTCAGACCATTGAGTAAGATACTGTATATCATACAAACTTCCCTTTCTATAAGGATATGGAGTTTCAGTTTCTGAGACTTCAGCTACCATTCCTCCTAAAGGATCAATAATCATCATAATCTGTTGATCAGTCCCCTCAAGAAGAAACCTAAAGATCTCCTTCCATTCTTCTTCATTTATTAGAGTCGTTAAAATATCTGATTTGTTCTTGAAGATGTTGTGTTTGATAGTGACCCTCTATCAAGTAGGACATTTAAAGGTGCAGTCGAAGAGAAACCAACATTGTTTAGAACAGATTCAATCCAACTCATTTCAGTACAGTATGTTTCCTTCAATTCTAGTTCTGGAAAGCTTTGTTCTAAAATGGAAACAAGTTCTTGTTCTTGACCAAGGAACAAGGAGTTGAAAGTGGCTTGAAGTGTTGTTTTTGTATTGTCTACACTCACTGTTTGCAAGATTAATTGCAAAAATATTCTTTTATCGATATTGTAAGCTATATTCTGGTACGTACTGGCTAATTTTGTTGCACCTTCTTCTAGTGTTTTTGAAATGGTAAAGACTGTAACTTGTTTAAAATTTTTAATTATTTAAAAATGTAAGGATAAGCATTTTTAATGATGCAATTTGATGAGATTTTATTAATAAGAAAAAGTGAAAATAAACAATAACCAAGGAAGTGTTTGATTCTTAATTTGTATTTTCTATTGTTATTGTGAATATATAATTGCTTACACGCTAACCTTTGGGATTGAAGGTTCATTTGAGATGATTGCAATTATTTGTAAAACTTGCAATGGCATTTTGTGTGAAAAAGTTGGCTTAGATCTCAACTTTTTAATAACTAGTACTCTAGTTGATTTGGTTGTGGCATGCACTTTCTTAAAAAAAAAAAAAAAAAAAAAAAAAAAATAATAATAATAATAATAATAATAATAGTAATAATAATGAAATTTAATAAAAAAATATATGAAAGAAGATTTTAAAATAAAATGCACCCTTGAATGCATTCCTTCTAGAGCTCAAAGAACTGATCTCTACATTTTCTTGAAGTTAAAGACCATCTAAGAAAATCATTATCTATGAAAGTTATGTTTGAGGAGTTAATACCAAAATCTGATCTCTTAATCCTTATGTGCCAAAAGAGTTGAAATAATAAGCACAAATTATAATTACATTTAAATACCAAATGAGAGAAAATCAACTCCTATTTATTTACAACACCTAAATTATAATTTTTGCATACATGTTACCTTACCTATGAATGAAAAGGTGTATTACACTTTTTAAAAGTTAAAATAATGATTTTTTTTATGTGATATGAAAAATTTGGGTGGTTTAAATTTAAAAATTAAAGTTTAGGTGTCAGATATGTAAATACTATTGAAATTTGACGCTATCTATGTAAATGCCTCAAAAATTAATTTTAAAATCTCACATTTGGTGGAACTTGAACAAGCTTTATCTTATAAGAGAAAATGACTCCAAAGCTTTCTCCTCCACCTCCTCTCAAAGCCCAGAAAGACCTTCTGCATTCACAATTATAACATCAATGATATTGTCAATTGCAATGTCATAAGCTCTCATAATAGTGCCCAATCCTCCACCATTGAAATGACCTCCAATGCCCACAGTATGGCAAGAACCTGCAGGAAACCCAACAACTCTACTCTTCATAGCAATAGCGTAATAAAGTTCTCCTAAAGTAGCACCGGCTTGAACCCAAGCTGTGTTTACTGATGAATCAATAATTATATAATTAAGTTTTTGGAGGTCAATGATTGCGAATGAATCAGTAAAAGTTAAAGCATAAGAGAGTCATTCGTAATCATGGCCTCCACTACGAATTTTTAAGAGGATGTTCAGGGTTTTTGAGCAGGAAACAACGGATTGGATGTGAGATTCAACAGTCGGGGTGAGGATAAAGAGAGGTTTTGGGGATTTTGTTAGGGTTCTATGGTTTTGAAAGGTGGAGAAGAAAAGAGTTGTGTAATTTTTATTCATTGGGGTGAAAATGAGGTCAGAGGGGAAGGAAGAGAGTTGAGGCAATTGAGAAAAGATTGTTGGGTTGAATTGAGGGTGTTTAGGTTGAGTGAATGGGAAGGGATGGGAAATAGGAAGAGAAAGAAGTCGCAAAGGAGAAGAGTAACAATAAGTGAGAGAGAGGACTTCATTTATTTTCTTCTTTTGTACTTAGGTTTTGCTTGTTCTGAAAAATTTTGGGGATTACTTCCCTTTTTATAGAGTTTTGATTATAAGACTTAAATATATCAAAGTTTAAGTAAGTTCATATCATGTGGGTTGAAAGTTTGTATTATTTTATTTATAAATATGCATTGATTGTAGTGTGTGTATATAAAATATCATTCAAATGGATTAACTTCTTTAGTAGGAAGTAAGAAAAAATATATTCCTCACATGCTTATTGAGTCCTTCATAAGCAAACAAGTTGAGCATTTTTTATAGATAAATGAATGATAATAGAATTTAATAATTTTACAGGACATGAAGAAGAAATTAAAGGTGTGTTTTTCTTTTCTATTTGGAGTTTCTATGATAACATATGTTTCAAAAAAATTAATTGCAAGAATGTTGAACATTTCCTCCTAATAGGACTTGAGCCTAATCTCTCTCTCTCTCTCTATCTCTTGAAACAAATTAATATCTCCATATTAATAATAAATAAAATCAAATTTTCTTTGGTGGAAATTATTTATTAAAAATATTAATTTTGGATTGTCAAAAAGATATTAAAAAAGAAACAAATAAAATAAATTTAGTGCAAATTTTTATCAACAGAAAAATAAAAATAAAGGAAAAATATTAGATATAAGTCAAGCCAAACGCTTGACCATTAAAAGAAAAAAAAAAGCTTTAGAAATTAAGCAGTGAAAAAGTTTACAAAGCATTTGATTTCCACTAAAATAAAAGTTAAAATAAAATCATTTCTA
>NW_018164971.1:234541-236077 GCF_001263595.1 Phalaenopsis equestris | reverse complement strand
TATATATATATATATATATATATAAACAATGAAACTCAAAAATTGCTATTGGTTGCCTTCACAACATGAATTAATATATATGAGGTTATTGTAATAGTGTATGAAATGATCATGTCAACATGAATTTCTGAGGAAAACATTGGTACATGATAATATAAGTTGGACCAACGGTCAAACCGTGTCAGAATCTGGTCAAACATTGGCTGATCTACTTAGAATGAAGATCGACACTAAATCAAGAGAAAGACGTCCCATAACTTGGTCGAGTCCTCCCTACTTTGTATGAGAGCAGATGGGCACAATGAACCAAACGAAAGAAACAATTCTCCCCCGGACGAGGGAATAAGACCGATCGAAGACCGAAGCTGGGCACAAATGCGTTCTTTTGCCAAAGAACATCTATATGATTCCCACATTGTTCGACCCATCAGTGCCGAACGAATCGATCTACTATAGATGAGTGAAGGCCTTCCTAATTGATTGATCAATATGTTATTAGATGTATTTATAAACCTAAATTGCATAAAAAACCTTAATAACCTTATGGCCCTCAACTGGTCTTATATATAATCGTATGTTTTCAATATCTCTTATAATTTTAAATAGGGGAACATTTTATGAACAAAGAGTTATGTGCTCTCATTTTATTGTTCATTTCTCATTTATCTCAAGATTTCCTTTTCTTCTAAACGCTCTATTTCTTGATAGTGATTTTTTGAACAATCTAAGATTTAATAAATATCATGCTAGGCATTTACAATAAAA
Organism: Phalaenopsis equestris; assembly: GCF_001263595.1. Lineage (NCBI taxonomy): Eukaryota > Viridiplantae > Streptophyta > Magnoliopsida > Asparagales > Orchidaceae > Phalaenopsis > Phalaenopsis equestris. Next base: position 235,312 of record NW_018164971.1, on the reverse strand, counting down.
TCATTTCTAATACATATATGTATCTCTCACTCTCACTATTTCATACTTCATTCAAGCCAGAAGTATGTTTGCTCTGAATAAACAACGCTTTAAAATGTAGCTTGTTCTTCATGACATTAAAAGAATTAATCGTATGTTGGTTCAACAACAAGCTAGTAGTTGTCACTTCCTTTAGATAGCTCAAGCAAATGTTCGTGGCCGATTTTCCTAGCGCACAAAAGCCATCAAAGAATTCTCAAATGCTCCTTAAGATCCATCAGAAACCTACCAAGAGTCTCTGAAACGTCATTAACCTGTCGTTGCTCACATAGGTATTGCCTAAGGATGCCGGGAAGGACTGTTCTGATATGCGCTTGACTTGTGGAAGCCAAAGACATTGATGAAAGTATTGGAGCTTAGAAACAACCACATCTCTCTCAAGTATCCTTAAATCGTTCTCAACTTATTTTAATTTGATTGATGCCTAGTTCAAAAAGAGTGTATATACAAGGCCAAGAAATCGAAGCATAGAAAAAACAATAAGACATGCTTTATATGTATGTATATATATCCATAGATATAAATACATATATATGTATGTGTGTATATATATATATATATATATACATGCTTTATATGTATGTATATATATCCATAGATATAAATACATATATATGTATGTGTATGTGTGTATATATATATATATATATATATATATATAGTTTTGAAAAGTAATAGTTAATTTTGAAAATACGAGACCTAGTCGATCTCATATTTGCAATAGGTAAATGA
>NW_018164971.1:216671-234248 GCF_001263595.1 Phalaenopsis equestris | reverse complement strand
TATAGTAAATTAATTCCATGAAAGAAATGGACAATCAAATGTTGTTAATCACTCAAAAATAAATTCAAAATGTGGCTCGGATCGCGATCGGATTGAAAAAAATGAGCTATGCAACGAGCCAAATTTTCGGATAGAAATATTTTCAAATTTGAGGCGTGGTGGAAAATTGACGGTAGTAGAATAACAGATTCTCGTCTTAGCGTTGTACAAGAATTCAACACACACATAGATGAAAGTGAAACAAGCTGTGATGGCTCCAGAAATTTTTATGTGGATAACCCGGAAAGGGAAAAACCACGGGGCCGACCCAATTGCGAAAATCCACTATCGATTGATGATTACAGAAATATCTTATTCCACATACGAGAAATGGTTACTAGATTTTCATATTACTGCATCGACTGGTGGCGTCTAGTTGGTGGTGATCGACGATAGATCACAGAGGTCAACGGAAGTCAACGGTGGTCGAGAAAGGCGAGCGATGGTTGATGGAGGTCGACGGTGGTAGACGGCGGACTACGGTCGGCGGTCGGCGGTGACAGTCTGTGGTGGTCGATGACGATCGGCGATGATAGTGATGATGTTGGACTTGAACTCCATCTCAAAGCCTCAAGTTTTCCCTTAAGTCTCTCCCCTCATATGAGAGGTGGGGCTCTATTTATAGTGTTATTGGTGCAATTAATGCAAGAATATGAACAATTTTGATCGGGTGGTCCGGAGAGCTTCCCTCGATCGGATGAAGTTTGATAGACATTTGAGTGCCTTAATTATGTCGGAATTGAGCAATCTTGGGCTTGTTGGATTTGTCTTGTCGAGACGCTCGATTAGACTATAAACTCACTAAATTCAACATTCGTTTGATCATTCAAATGTGTCTGAAAGTCTTCCAAGAATAATTTAATCACTTGATTTGACTCGGACTGAATTGACTTTAATATTATTAGGTCCTTGTCATCGAGTCGGTCAATTTGACTATAAGTTTATTGAAATCGGAGCTCTAGTTGACTTTTTATCAAGATTTGAATATTTCTTACTCAAAATATTCTCGAGATTTGTGCCAGATGATGAAAATTTATCAGTGACGTATCAAAGATGATTTTAAGCCAACCCCAGCTCGGCTCGAAATCAGATTTTTAACAGCCTAAGTGATGTTAAGGATGTGAATTTAGCGAGTTTTGGCTCAGATCAATATCAGATTGAAATAAACGAGCTAAACTAGCCAACCACAACTCGGCTCGAAATATGATAGTTAACAACCCAGTCATAAATAGGCCCCAACATGCATCCTCTCTTTAATGATTAGACACCAACATGCACCTTCTCTTTAATGATGGCTGATACTTCGGCATTTGATTCGTCTTGAGGGGTACTTGCCAAATGAGCTTGACGAATAGACCCGACAGCTGCAACATGCAGTCGTGTATGTATAAGAATTGTTATGTTTTTTATAGGGGCTTCTACATAAATCTTCCCAACCCCTATATATTTACATATCTAACACATAAATTTTTCTTCTTATATTTATAGCACCCAAATCATCTCAATCACATAAAACATATTGCTATTTTAATGTTTACAAAGTTACACATTTTTCATGGAACCGATATAGAAATTAATTTTGTTGTCAGATATGCAAATACATAGAAATTGAGTGGTATTTATGTAAATCTTAATTAAAGATATGCCGTTCAAAATGAATTTTGTGAAAAAAGAAATTAAACTAATGATATGATTAACAGCTAATTAACGCCATGGCATTCTAAATTATAAGCTCTGTAAAAATTTTCTAAATTAAGACCTCAGCCGAGATTTGCAGAAATTAATTAACCTTAAATTCAGAGCCAAACTCTGCAAATTAACACCTAAACTCCTCTTTTGATATTTGCAAATTAGTCCCATGCATGATATTTTAGTATTTACAAAGTCGCCCTAAAAATATTTCATAAAATTTATGTCAAACATTTTTTTAATGTTATAATATTTGATGCGTGCTAGAAAATTCGCGGCGGTAGAATAACAAATTATCGTTTAAGCGTTGTACGAAAGTTCAGCACACACACAGATGAATTAGAAAAACACTGTGATGACTCCAGAAGTTTTTACGTGGAAAACCCGTTAGGGAAAAACCACGGGGCTTGACCCAGTTGCGAAAATACACTATTAATTGATGATTACAGAAGTCCCTTGTCCCACAGACGGGAAATAGTAACTATATTTCTCAAATTACAATGTTGATTGACTGCGTTTGATTGGTGGTGATTGATGACGGTAGGTGGAGGTCGACGACGGTCGGTGTTGGTCGACGATTGTCGGCGGTGGTCGTCTGAGGTCGGCGGACGATGGTCAACGACGGAGGTCGGTTGTTCGGTTGTGGTCGCCGGTAGTCGGCGGTAGTGTTGAGCTGCAGCTTCTCCTCAAGACCTCAGGCTCTCTTTAGGCTTCCTCCCCTTAATGATATGAATGATGCTCTATTTATAGTGTTATGGGTGCAATTAATGCACGAATATGAACCGTTTTGATCGGACGGTCCGAAGAGTTTCCCTTGATCATACGGCGTTTAATGGACATTTGAGTGCCTTAATGATGTCAGAATTGAGTGATCTTGGGCTCGTTGGATTCTTCTTGTCGAGTCGCTTGATTTGAGTCTAAACTTGTCATATTTGACGGCCGTTTGACTTTTCAAATGTAATCATAAATCTTATAACTGTGATTTAATGACTTGATTTGGGCTTGATTTGACTTGTATTGGGCTAGTTTTCATATCATCAGGTCTGTCTCATCGAACCGGTCAATTTGACTATAAGTTTGCTAAAATCAGAGCTCTGGATGACTTCTTATTAAGATTTGAATGTTTCTTGCTTAAAATATCACCTCGAGATTCGTGTCATGCCTCGAGATTCATGTTGGATGATGAAATTTTGTTGGTGGTGTATCAATTTTCTTTTAACAGCTCATTTAATAATAAAAAGGAAGAGTTACATTCATACCACTAAATTACTATTTATTTACATATCTAACACCTAAACTTTAATTTTTAAATACATAACACCTTATATGTGCATAAAAGCTGAATTAATTTTTTAAATGTTAAAAGGAGGTACTTTTTATGATGTAAAAAGGAATGTGCATCATAAGGCAATGAAGTAATTTTGGGACATGCAAAGTTTAGTTAGATATGTAAATACATAAAAATTGGTATTAATTTTTAAAAGTTTAGATGATGATATCTTTATTTTTCTGTTAATTTGTGATCTACCTCTGGTAAATAATTTTAATTATTATTTAAAGTAATGTTTATTATTTTATATAAAAATAGTATTCAAACGTCTTCTAATCATTCTTGCACTGTTTTTTTCCTTATAACAAAGAAAAAAGAAAACTGCATAGTTGTTTTATTCTATTATTGTCATCACTTGGATGCTCTCTAAAGATCTGTTTGGGACAATTTTCTGTTTGTTTTACGTTTATAATTGCCACCACATTTTGATTTAGGAACTGCTTTCTTTCTGTTTTGTAGAAATTTTTTTTTTTTTGGAGATTATAATTATCACCGTAGTTTTTTAAGAAGTTATTTTTTTCACAACAACTTTACAATTATATTTTTAAAAACATGGAGTCATCCTAACTAGACCCTGAGTTTTCAAGAAGGAACAAATTCATATATCATTACAATATGTTGCTTCAAAGATATTGAAATATTTCTTAATTTAAAACTAACTAATCAATGTATTATCTTTAAGAAAAAGATTGAAATAATAAATGCAAATTCATGTCTATACATTTGTTGCAAACACACACAGAGACTTTACATTTATTAAATTCAATATATTTTCAGTGTTTACTTTAAATTATAAATCACAAAACAAATTATACTAATAATCAAAGTAATCACATAATCTTATCTCTCTTTTGTATAACATATTTAATGAACATTTTTCATATAAATGTGTTGAATATATGAGTATAGCAGCACATAAAACCATCATCATCTTCAAAATTACTTGGGCTTCTTTTTTGCAGTGCTCCCAACTTGAATCACAAGAGTAGAGGAATGCTCTGCTCATTTCTAAAAAAGTTACTTGGATCAACCTCACTCTTCACTTGAGCCAATCTTCTAAAATTACCTTTAAAATACTTTTCACCCCAAACACTTGCCTCCTTATAACTTGTGTTCCCTTCTCGATTAGTACCCAAATCCAAATCTCTGTAATTAACATAAGCAACTCTTGGATCTTTGGAAACATAAGGGGTCATAAACTTATAAAATTTTCTCGTCCATTCCAAATACTTCTGTGTTTTTCTCATTCCCTCTTCAGTCCATTGAGTGATATATTGTATATCATACATGCTTCCATTTCTATGGGGAAATGGAGTCTCATTTTCAGAGACTTCTGCCACCATTCCACCTAAAGGGTTAATAATCATCAAAAGCGATTGCTCCCCCTCAAGAAGAAATTTAAAGATCTCTTTCCACTTTTCTTCACTTATTGGCGAAGTCATCAAATCTGATTTATTCTTGAATGATGTAGTGTTTGACCATGGCTTTCTATCAAGTAGAACATCTAAATGTGAAGTAGAAGAGTAACCAGCAAATTTCAAAATTGACTCAATCCAACTCATTTCTAAGCAATCTATTTCCTTCAATTCTAATTCTGGAAAGCTTTGTTCCAAGATAGAAATAAGTTCATATTTTTGACCAAGGAACAAAGAACTAAAAGTGGCTTGAATAGTTTTATTTGTGTTATCTTTATTCACTGGCGCCAATATTGATTGCAAAAATATTCTTTTATCGAGGTTGTAAGCTATATTCTGAAACTTATTGATGAGCTTTGTAGCACCTTCTTCTAGTGTTTTTGAAATTGTAAAGACTGTGACCTGCATGAAATTTTTACTAATTTAATAAAGGAAGAGTAAGTTATTTCAATGACTTAATTCAATGAGATTTGATAAATTAATTATAGCAATAATCAAGTTAGAGTTTATAATTGTCATTCGAAATAAGGCTAGACATTTCATTTAGTATGATGAAACAAATTTAGAAACTTTATAAGCATTTTTCATTGTTAAGTCTTAATTTTTATAATTGTGAATTTGAGCTATTATATATTCATTTGAAAATTTTGTCATATATTTCTTTAATAATAATATTTTAGATCTGGTGACCTACTGTTCAATCATCAAATTAAAATACATATCATGAATTTCTTGCTCACACCTCTGAGATTTAAGATTCATTTAAAATGTCTATATTTCGTTGCAAAAATAGTTGTCAAACTATTTTGTAAGAATATAAAATGTTTGAAAGTTGACATAAATATTGTATTGTTTTTATCTTCACGAAAAAGTTGAAACTCAACTTTTTTTATTGCTATCAATCAAGATCTAATTGTGAAAAGCTTATCCTTTTAAAAAATTGAAAATTAATAATATGTTGTGATAAAAAGGTTTGACAATAATTTGTAAAGCTATATTGCAAAAAAGTTGTCCAAAATACCCCTTAGATGCCTTCATCTTCGAGTTCAACCTAATCTATCTCTAATTCTCCATTGACATATATTAATAAAAAATCATTACCAAAGAAACATATTTATATGAAAAGATAAGCAAATTCCGTAAGTTCAATTTTCTGATCCCTTATTTCTGAAGCATTTGAAATGAGAGGCACAAAAATAAATAACTTTGAAATTAACAAACTAAGTTCAAAAAATATTCAAATTAAATAGAAAAAAATTTAAATTGTCAAAATAATTTGGAACATCTCACCTTTTGTGGGACTTGAACAAGATTTATCTTATAAGACAATATGACTCCAAAGCTTGCTCCGCCTCCTCCTCTCAAGGCCCAGAAAAAATCTTCACCCATGGCTTCCCTATCAAGAATTTCACCTTTTGCATTCACAATTCTTGCATCGATAATATTATCAATTGCAATGCCATAAGCTCTCATAATAGTACCTATTCCTCCACCACTGAAATGACCACCAACCCCCACAGTAGGACAAGAACCCGCAGGAAATCCAACAACTCTACTTTTCATAGCAATAGCATAATATAGTTCTCCTAAAGTAGCACCAGCTTGAACCCAAGCTGTGTTCATCAACGAATCAATAGTTATAGAACTAAGCTTTTGGAGATCTATGATTATAAATGCATCGGTTAACGTTGAAGCATATGAGAGGCCTTCAAAATCATGACCACCACTACGAGTTTTTATGAGGATATTCAATGCTTTTGAGCAGGAAACAGAGGATTGGACGTCAGATTCCTTACTTGGGGTGAGGATGAGGAGAGGTTTAGAAGAGTTGGTGAGAGTTCTAATATTTTTTATGGAAGAGTAAAGAATGGTTGTGTAGTTTTTGTTAGTTGGGGTGAAAATGAGATTAGAAGGGAAGGAGGCGGAGTTGAGGCATTGGAGAAAGGATTTTTGGGTTGAAGTAAAGGTCTTTGGGCTGAGGGAATGGGAAGGGTTAGGTAAGAAGACAATGAAGAGAAGTATAATGAAAAGTGAGATAGGAAACTTCATTCTTTTCTACTTTACTGAATCGATTTTACATGATCTTGATTCTTGAGGTATTGGGAATACTGTCATAGTTTTATAGTTTCAATTTTTAGAGTTTAGCATATTGAAGGCTAAGGTAACTTGACATATGGAGAGTGAACTTTTGTATTGTTTTACTTCTAAGTATGCATTCATTGATTGTTGATATGCATATAAAATAAAATTCAAATTGACTCATTCTTTCAATAAAAAGAACAAAATTTTTGTCATCATACTCGTTGAATCATTAAATAATAAAAATCATGAATATTTTATGTTCATAAATAAAGAACTATCAATTTAATAATATTTTAGACATGTCTAGTCTTAAGGCAGAGAAGATCAAAGGTGTTGATTTTTATTTTCAAACTCCACAATCCAATCATTTCTTTAAGAAACATTTTCCCCTCATCAAATAATACAAAGCAAATAATATGTTTTCCTTGATAAACAAGATCACTTTTTTTAGAGTTTATTTTACTTGTTAAAGAGAAGAAAACTATTTTCTTTGACCAAAAGTCATCCATCAAGGCAACCTCTTATAAGTAGAAGCTGCCAAATGGTGAAATTGTTAAATTTTAAAATTCAAAATTATGCTGATCACCTGCAGGGTGTTTCTTGTCATTTCTCATTGTTATTTTTCATGTTTACTTGTTCATATATTGCTCCACTAATTCATAATGAAATAAGGGCAGAAAACATAATGTTATTTATTTATCTTACATAATAACAAGTAGCTCATTCAAAATGAGTTTTTGGCTTCTTAGTTAAATGTGACCATTTGGCTTCATTTTTAGCCCACTCTAGTCCTCTAACGTCGCTCCGAAGCACTTCAAAATCTCATTTGCATGACGGACCAAAATTATATTTAAGATCTTCCTTAGACAACTATTTTATCTAAAATAGATCAATTGTATAGAGATTAATTGAGGGATGATAATTGGGAGGCCATGCTCGAGCGGTAGCTACCGGGAGGCTGAAGTTAAGCGATGATGGTTAAAAGACAGTGATTAAGTGATGATAGTCGAGTGATAATGGTCATTGAATGACATAATCAAGTGGCGGTGGTTCGGAGATCGTGATTTGATGATCGTAGTCGAGTAAATATGATCGTGTGGTCGTCATGGTTGGATAACAAGTTTGGAAAGGGTGTGGAGATCTATAGCATTTTAAAGTTCTCTTTGATGTTGGTCAAATGCTACCTCTGTAATCTAATCATCAACATTTGACCATCATTATCCAACCAATACAACCAAGTCATAGTTGATCCAAAAGTATCTTACGGTTGCTGCTCGGTCATTATTGCTTAATCGTTGTCGCAAAAACTGAAATTTTATTTTTTTAGTGAATAAATTCATCTAGAACATATCTTATAATTATTCTTCTTTCCAAGTTTTTTATATAAAGTTATGGTGTTTCTATGTCTCACTCTCATTTGTGTGTACAAAAACTTTGTATCAAATTAAAATATAAACTCTCACTTGATCATGGTAAATTGTCTAACTCGCAATGAACTTAAAGCTAATCCCTCAATCGAATGACTGTGAAGTTATTTAGGAATCTAATGACTTTGATTTTTAGTATTAGGAATTATTTATTTGTAAATATTTCAAGTGTAGGAAACATATTATGTATATATTTTCTTATTATTTTATTGATTGCAAGAAAAAGTTTATGCCATTACATTCTTTTATTTATTTTGAAGTAAATGAATGTAGAAACAAATAACTAACTTAGGACTAAATTTGGGATTAGGGCTGCAAGTAAACCAAGCGTTCGACAAGCTACTTGTAACTCGGCTTGCTTAAAATTCATTCAACTCTTTCATAGTTACTCGATTGCTAAATGATCAAGCTTGAATAACTCGTTGATTGTTTTATTTATGTTCATGAACAATGCCATTTAAAGTTTGTGAATAAGTTCGGGCATGATTACATCTCATTCATGAACAATATTATTTAAATGTTTGTTTTTTGGGCTAAGCGTACATTATTTGATTTCTCATTTATTTTTCCCAATAAGCTGCTCATATAAAACTCAAGTAAGACTCGTTTAAAGCTCGATTAGGACTCATTTATTTTGTTGAACGAGTTATTTGTTAATAAACTCAACAAGTCCTGACATAAACCCAGATCAAGCCAGGCTCACACAAAATGGATATAAATGAGTTTGAACAGTCTTAAAAGCTTGAATTGAGCCCGAGCCAAGCTCAGACAAACTCTTAATAAACAAGCTCGTGGTCAACCAGACACCAATTTGGCTCGGCTCAACTCATTTCCAACCTTGGTACATAATCTATACATGCAGCTTCGAGATACTGCCACACGTACGAATATTTGTTTGGAGTAGAAATTAAAGTATAGGTGAGTATTATTTGTAGCAAAACAATTTACTCTACACGTTCACTGAAATCTTTTATTTTTTTAAAAAAATTGAAATGATAAAAATTTAATAACTTATGATGTATGATGATAACAGTACCAGTTCAATTGAAATTTACTTCTTTTATGTTATCAACATTTATTCAATTCAACTATCTATATAATTACACAGCAAAATAATTCATTTTTTTTCTCACTATTTTGACATAATGCACAATCCTTGTGTATTTAAATATCTAATACCCAAAATTTAATATTTACACTTATAATACTTACAATTATGATACAAAACACTTTCTAAAAAACTAGTGATGGCTAAATATTAATTAGAATAATTATTTAAAAACAAAAATTTCCACGTGATCACCAACATCCCAAAATGCCAAATTCTTTTCCCCAACGGATCAGTCAAGAGAGATGCAACATATTTCTCTAAAGCCAATACACCTAAACATTGCATCGAAAATAATGCAGCTGTATTATGGAACATTAACATGCCCACCAACTCAATTCCTATTGTATCAACATATCTTACACCTAAACTTAAATTTTTACATTCATGCCCCTTTTCTATGCTTTTGTTCAAGTTAAAATGTTAGTATTTTGATTTGATATGAAAGATTTAGTAGTATAGATGGAAAAATATATACTTCAAGCATTAAATACATAAAAATTGGGTGTGTATGTAAATGCCCCCAAATAAAGAAAAGGAAGCTCAGCTTTATAGGAAATACTTGGCGCCAGCTTAATGAATAAATTGGCCACATTAGATGAAAAAAAACCAACATTCTGAAGCAGAAAACAGCACAGCAGTACACAAGAATTCAACGTCATACACAAAAACCCATTTCAACGTCAAACTGAAAATTTTAAACAAACCAGCACAGAATTAAGTTCCTACATATTAGAAAAATATCCCAAACCCCATCCTTCCTCCTACCAAACACACTAGAAGCAAATTAGATGAAAATGACGATATAGAAGTTCAGTTCGGTTTTAATAGAGAGGTTCACCTCAAGCTTCCGCATCCTCCTCTTCCTCCTCGTAGTCCTCCTCTGCGGTCGCATCCTGATACTGCTGATACTCCGCCACCAGATCATTCATATTGCTCTCCGCCTCAGTGAACTCCATTTCGTCCATGCCCTCGCCAGTGTACCAGTGCAAGAAAGCCTTCCTCCTGAACATGGCGGTGAACTGCTCGCTCACTCTCCTGAACATCTCCTGAATGGAGGTGGAGTTTCCAATGAAGGTCGAAGCCATTTTGAGTCCCTTGGGGGGGATGTCGCACACGCTGGACTTCACATTGTTAGGGATCCACTCCACGAAATAGGACGAGTTCTTGTTCTGAACGTTGATCATTTGCTCATCTACCTCTTTAGTGCTCATTTTTCCGCGGAACATGGCCGAGGCGGTGAGGTAACGGCCATGGCGGGGATCGGCAGCACACATCATGTTTTTGGAATCCCACATCTGTTGAGTCAACTCGGGGACGGTGAGGGCGCGGTATTGTTGGGATCCACGGGATGTTAGGGGAGCAAAGCCGACCATGAAGAAATGGAGGCGGGGGAAAGGAATGAGGTTGACGGCGAGCTTCCGGAGGTCGGAATTTAGCTGTCCAGGGAAGCGCAGGCAGCACGTGACGCCGCTCATGGTGGCAGATATGAGGTGATTCAGATCGCCAACTGGAATGAGAACATAAAACGTTTTTAAAGCATTATGCATGTATCTAGTAATTGCAGAAGGATAGAAAAATACAGAATCATACAGATAATGCGAATCGAGTACTTAATATTTTTGGGTTGGAAGATACGCTTTGGCCTTTTTTTTTTCTTCTGCTAATTAAAAAACTTATTTCCCACTTTTGGGTGGGTTAGATTGCAGAGTCTTGTATTTGTTTGGCTTCATTTAGATGGCAGCGTTATTACCATGAATCAACTTATAGAGTTGTTCGTATCTCAATATGAAAGTCTTAACAAAGTCGACCAATTTGAGTTTTAACAAGAAAAAAAAAAGGCATACTCCTATTGCTTCATGGATAATAAATGAAATTTGAATGACTATAAAAAAAAGATGAGTCTCATGAGTACAATTCCTATGTATTTTATATAACACCTAAATCTTTCATCTCACATAAAAATATCACCATTTTAACTTATAAAAAGTGAAATACACCTTTCCATACATACATAAATAGCATATGTATGTAAAGATTGAATTTTGGTTTTGTATATGTATGTAAATACATAGGAATAAAGTGCACGTACGTAGATCTTCCAAAATTAAAAAGAGAAGCAGGAAAGAAAAATGAACTGACATGTAGGGGTGGCGAGCTTGAGAGTGCGGAAACAAATATCATAAAGAGCCTCATTATCGAGAACCATGCACTCGTCGGCATTCTCAACAAGCTGGTGAACTGACAGAGTAGCATTGTATGGCTCCACGACAGTATCCGAGACCTTAGGCGATGGGAAAACTGAGAATGTCAGCATCATCCGGTCAGGGTACTCCTCTCTGATCTTCGAAATGAGCAGGGTGCCCATGCCAGATCCTGTTCCTCCACCCAAAGAATGGCATACTTGGAATCCTACGGGAAAAAAAAAACGTAATTAGTACAAATAGCTAACAGTGTTCAGCAAATTATAATCTTCAACCAAGTTCACAGTTCATACCACAAAAAATGGTAATTCCCAGAAAACAAAACCAAGTTATAGCATCAATGATCTACATTAACTAATACAGGGTGCATAGTCAAGAGGAAACTAAAAATTAGGGAAATTTACATTCTAGCACACAATTCTTTTGTATTAACATATCTCACGCCAAAACTTTCATATTTATATACATAACTCTTTGGTGTTTTAAGCCTATGGATGAAAAGGTGTATTTCACGTTTAAAAGTGGGGATAGTGCTATTTTTTGTGTGAGTGCTATGTGCGTAAAAATGAAAGTTCAGGTGTGAGATATCAATAAGAACTCTGTGCTATGTATGTAAATGCCCCCAAAATTTTATACAAGAAATCACCTACTTTTGCACTGTGTTTCAATACGATTAGAGAAAATTGTACTTAAACAAGTTAAATCAGGTATCAAATCTGAATTTAATTCCATCTTATAACTATAGAAGTGCTAAAAATATAAATCAAATTAGAAAATGCGCATGCATAAATTTTTTAGGCATTTAGCAGACATACTTGGCAGAAATTTTGTAGGCATCTAGCAGGCATACTGTGTCCCTGGAGTTTTGATGAACTTAAGTATCTCTCACAGGTACAACAAATACATGCTGAAACATAAAATCCTTAATGAATGCTACTAAGCCTAGAATTAATTCATGAAGTCATTAACTAATACATGCTGAAACATAAAACCCTCAATTAATGATAATAAGCCTAGAATTAATTCATGCAAGTTATGAACTAATACTTGCAAACATAAATAATTTTCTAAGGATTTCGCAAAATGAAAAGATTTCGCAGAACAATTGAAACTGACAGGAAAGTGCAATGCAGGACAAGTAATAGATTGGAGAGGTTAGCATATAACTCCCCTAAGGTTCAGATATATAATGTAATATTACATAGCCCGCATATGTTTAGCAAAAAATCAAAGAACTATCTGACATTATTTAAGATTTTGTGAAGATTTTACATGATAAAGTATCAAACAACCCCCTTTTTATCTTTTTTTCTCAAGAGAAAATGAGTCAATCACTATTAAACAAATTGAAGGAGGATGAAATAGATAACAGAAAGTATATTTTTGGTATTTTGTCAAACATCAAGAGGTTATATATAATTTAGCCAAATATTAGGATAAGTAAATGACAATTAGCCAAATAGAAAATATTTTGTTTTACCACTCCGAGATCCAACACGACGAGAGTTATTATGGCATAGGCAAAAGAATTGAACGCAATGCTAAGTTGCGGGAGCAACCTTTGCACATAGACAAAGATTATGTATTTAATAATTTGTCAAAACTCAAGGGGCTATATAATTTAACAAAGGACATTGGTTGAAAACCATATGATCATCGCCACCAGAACCACCACAATCATCAAACTAAGAAATATTATTATCATTGCCATCATTCCAATTAAGATTGTCTATGGAACACTGTTCACCGCTTCTATGCTAAGTGTTACATGAGATGAAAGCTATAGAAAAAGTAAACCTTTGGTACAGTACAACCTTTAGCCATGATAATTCTGATCTATCACATTCATTTCACAACTATCACTTTTTTAGCATGGCTAAATTTCATATCGAAATGTTAGAGAACCACATTCCTCCAACACTAGTGATCTGTACTAAAAATCAATTTATCAAATATGTTTGGAAGATTAAAAATACATCTATTGAAAGAATGACAATCTAATCATTCCATAATTACGATCATTCCATATAATGGTACAAAAATGCATGGGTAGATGATCTGAAGAATTTTAAAAAAAAAACTTCAGTTTAAAATTTTCCTTTACGGCTAGCGAGCGTTGTTAAGTGATTTGATTAAAAAACATATTAAGAGCTCGAATACCAGGAGGAAAAATGTTGATCCACTAAAGAGATCATACTAAACTGACAATCACAAAACAATAAAAGAAAAGTTAAAACTAGCCAATCATTCTGTATAATGCTCCTCATCATTTGGTTGCCTGTAGACAAAAACGCATGCATTAGAACCAATAAAGGAAGTTTGTATATATATACAGTTTAAAACAATATTAATTTCTGATTACACAACCAAATGATGGAATCAAGCAAACACGTCAATAATAGAAACACATTATAATTTTCAGAAACAAATGTAGCCAAAAAAAAGTTGGAAAGTATGAATCAGCAAGAAAAATAGCCCAAAAGTAAACTAAACAGCATAGATCTAATACCTTGCAAGCAATCGCAGTTCTCCGCCTCCTTCCTCACCACATCCAGCACAGAATCAATGAGTTCAGCACCCTCGGTATAGTGTCCCTTCGCCCAGTTATTCCCCGCACCCGACTGTCCAAAGACAAAATTATCCGGACGAAAGATCTGCCCAAACGGACCCGATCTAACCGAATCCATCGTCCCGGGTTCCAGATCCATAAGCACGGCCCTAGGAACATACCTTCCCCCGCTCGCCTCATTGTAGTAGACGTTGATCCGCTCGAGTTGAAGCTCGGAGTCGCCACTGTACTTACCGGTGTGATCGATCCCGTGCTCGTCACAGATCACCTCCCAGAACTTCGCCCCGATCTGGTTGCCACATTGTCCACCCTGGATGTGTAGAATCTCCCTCATCTTCTCCTACGCAGATCTGCACGAAGGACAGGATTAGGGTTTCGTCTCTTAAGACGAGAAGAAATGGAGGCGAACGGAGAAGAAAGAACACTGAAGAGATCCAAGATTTGAGTTATTTTATCAGAAGGAATGGAAGTCTGATAACGCGTGGTGAGGTTACCTCCATCGCGAAGCGGTTTTACGGACGAGTCTTATTACGGCCATCCGAGTATCATTTTTATGCGGAGAGCAAATCTACCGTTCATATGGGTAATTGATATCAGTAATTCAAATATTTGCTGTCCTATGCGGACGACCGCAATGATTTACATCAATGTGTTTGCTGTATTCACGATCTTATTGATTTTGGCGGTTTACTTGAGCCGTCTGTCCTGCAAGACAATCCGGTCCAAGGGCATTCATCACCTAATCCTTATGTATTTACATTTCGAACTGCTGGACATTCAAACTTTTAATATCAAAGCAAATTTATTTTTTATGCATCGATTTATGACATCCAAATATGATCAATTTAAATATGCAATTTTAACAGCTGATAGAAATGTAAATACATAGAAATTATGTGGTATGTATGCAAATTTTCCTTTTTGAAATTAAAATGATAAACAATGATATGGCTGTAAATTGACTTCAAAATTAAATTATAATTTTATCATATAAGATAGAAATGAATAACAATCATAAAATAGAAAAAATATGACAGCTTCAATAATTATAATTCATATATAGATATATTTGATACAACATCATCAAATTTCAATAGCCGTTAGAAACCTCTAAGTTATGGCACGATTCTCAAACACCTTTTTCAGCAACATATACTCAAATTTTGATAAAAGTAACCCGAATGTCCAATTTCAACAAAATTACAATTAAACTGACGGATTGAAGACTCAATGATACTAAAATTAGTCAAATTTGAGTAAAACTAAGCTTAGATCAAGACATTAAACCATTTTTAAAAGCTTTCAGAGCATATTTGAAAGATCAAACAGATTCTAAAACGGGTGAGCTCATAATTCAATCAAGTATATCAACAAGACAAATCTAATACGTCTAAGAATGCTCAATTTTGGCATCCTTAAGACAGTTTAATGTCCCTCAAATGTCATATGATTGAGGGAATTTCTTCGAGTCTTTCGATCAAAATAGTTTATATTTCTTCATTAATTGCAATGAAAATTCTATAAATAGATCTCCACCCCTCATGAGAGAGGGATGAGAATTTGAAGTCTGAATAGAGAGCTTGACACCTAGAGAAAGAGCACTACTCTTACAGCAGTCGATCGTGACGACACCAACCACTTTCGACCACCACCTGTCGCCGTCCATTTCTTGCGACAAGATTCTTCACGCACCAACATTGTAAATTGAATGATTGGGTAACTCTTTCATGGATAAGAGATTTTATGTGCAACCACTAGTTTATATTAGATTTTCTTCAATAGGTCTCATGGTTTTTTTTCCATTTATGGATTTTCTATATAAAAAATTCTATTATTTCTACCTTGTATTTCTTTTATCAGAGTGTGCGTGTTGAATTTCCTTATGATACTAAGACGATAATCTATTACTCTGCAGTCACAAATCTTCTAACACACATCAATATTAATTATCTATAATTTATTTTATAGAATTATATTAAGATTAGCATTGGTATAATATGTTTATTGAGGAACATTTAAAGTTGATATAATTTAATTCGATGTATTGTAAAATAAAAAAGAATAAAATGTGAAATATAGGTGATTTATGGTTTTTTTTTTTTTTAAAGCACCCGTCTAAATATCAAAAATATGCATAGTTACATCAAAGGTGTAAATCCAGATTGGCAGATTCGATTGGAGTTTGACTCAACCCCTACTCAAATATCATACGGGTCTGACCTGTTTCATATAAGGAATAACAACTATTCAGTGCTAAAATCTACTTTCAGGTCAATTCCAAGTTGGCGGATCATTTTTTAGTTAATTACAGGTTGGCGAGTCATTCTAAGCTATTCAAAACACTCAATAGAAAGATATTCAACCTGAACCAGACTCAAAATTTATTTGAGCCAAACTGAACTCAAATTTTTTGAGTCTGTGTTTAGGTCGAGTTCACATATCATGTCATTTTTAGAGCAAATCTTATGTACGGCGACTGCAAATTCGAATGACTGTCATAATGAACCGTCGTGCGATACACAACAGTCTGACCACACCCGAATCATCGTCCCCTTAAGTCGCATATCTCTAACCAAAAAGAAATTTAAATTTGAAGACAAATTAGATTGGTGCCCAACTCATTTAATTATCAAACAAGTTGGAAGGAGTGCCGGGCCAACAAGATCTTGAAACTCCATAATTTTAAAAAAAATCTTATCCTTATCATTTACTATGTATATAAATCTAATTAAAAAAAGGGAAAAGAGTTGCACGGTTGCCACTCAAGTTACAACGTGAACCTCAAAACTTCAGTTTTTATATTCATACGACCTTACCTCATATTTGTGTGATATAAATATAAAACTGGGTGGTATTTATGTAAATGCTCCCTTAAAAAATAAACAATATATAAAGAAGTTGGAGAAAGCGAGTGGAGAGCAAGTTGCTCTGGATCCCAAAGGAGGGAATTTGGGTTTCCCGTTTCTTTATAAGAAATTAATTATGATTGCAAAAATACTTATTAAGTGACAAGTGTTTTAGCCTTTTGGATCATCAAATAAGGCATGCCATACTCAATTATTCTAATTAAAAAAAGCTGTCGGAAATAGGGCTATAAATGAGCTCGTGTTCGAAATGGATCGTGAACAGTGTGTTCGTGTTTGACTCGAATGATATTTTTTGTTCGTATTTGGCTCGACATTGGAGAAGGAGATGAGTAGGAAGAGGAGGAGAGTCCTAAGCTCTCGGAAGATGACTCGGAAGAGGAAGAGATAGACGAACGCAGACAACAAACCCTGAGCTCAACCGCCGAAACCCTTTCGTGATTTTGAGAGAAGAAGGAGATGACTCGGAAGAGAAAGAGAACCGAAAGAGAATTTTCGAGAGCAGACGAACAGAAACGGCAAATCTTAAGCTCTCACCACAGAAATCCTTTTGCGATTTTGAGAGGAGAAGGAGATGGCTTGGAAGAGGAAGAGAGCCGAAACAGATATCTCAAGAGCGTAGGTTGGACGGGATTAGGGATTTAATGTTTCTTTAGTAACAGAGTTATTTATATTACATTATCATATTTATATAACTTATGTAATAAAAGTAAAAAAAATTTTATTATTATTAATTTATCATATATTATAATTTTATAGGATTTATTTTTTAAAAAATATAATAATTTTTCTTTAAATTTGATTGATTATAATTTATAATAACTAATTCTATCAATATTTATAATGTGAC
>NW_018164971.1:210555-216626 GCF_001263595.1 Phalaenopsis equestris | reverse complement strand
ATATATATATTTATTTATTTATTTATTTATTTATTTATTTTTGGGCCAATTTGAGCCAAACACGAGCCGAACACTAGCTGTTCACGAACGAAGAGCCAATTTGATAGCCCTAGTTGGAAGATATGTTTGTTAAGTATATATCTTCAAAATGACTTCTTACAATTTATTGGAAGAATATATAGATGAGAAATAGAGGTTGTGGTTGGTAGAGCGGATTATGGATGTCAATAGTGGGGACAGTTTAAAGCTAATGTCCGTAATTAGCAACGGTGATCAAGAGATAACAACCGAATTATAATGATTGGATGATGATGATGATCAAACAAGTTGATGATTGCAATTAGATGATATTGATCGAGTAATATTGGTTCAACTATAGACATCATTCAATAATGAACTTTGGCCATTGCTACCGCTGTGAATTGACAATCATGGCCTTAAAATTCTTCCAATTTCTGAGGTACATCAATTCAAGATCCCTTTAAATGTGAAATAAGAATCTATTTATATTAAACTTTTTTGTGATGAAATTTTGATTACTTATAACAAAGTTCTTAACACTATAGAACTATTTAAAATAACCCCCTTAATCCTTTATAATTTTTTGAATATTTGAGTGTCTTGATAAGAAATTAATTATAATATTATATATAATATATTAAAAAATAGTTTTTTAATAATTTAAT
Source organism: Phalaenopsis equestris (assembly GCF_001263595.1). NCBI lineage: Eukaryota > Viridiplantae > Streptophyta > Magnoliopsida > Asparagales > Orchidaceae > Phalaenopsis > Phalaenopsis equestris. The sequence goes on along the minus strand of NW_018164971.1, from coordinate 215,940 downwards.
GAAAGGCCATGTAAAAGATTAAATTTTAGATGAAACACACATCGATTGGCGGATTTTGAGCTCCTAATTAAATTTCTTTAACTCTTCCTCCACTAAATTCCATTTATTATGAAGCTATTCCTCTCGATAATTCGTCTTTTTGAGAATCGAATCACAGCCGTCTCTTGGTGCAGAGCGTTTGATTTGAGGATTACAAGGCTTTACAGCCCGTTGGTGCGGCCCACCACGTGAGGCCTCGTGACAACGGTTGCAGAGCGCACAGAGCCAAGAACATGCCCAATAATTCTTTTAATTTATATCAACTAAGAAAATGAAAAAAAATAATAAAATAAGCTGATAAAGTTCTGTCGTTGTTGGATATTTTTGCTTTCCGCGCTTTAAATAATCGAAGTTAATTTCGAAGAGGCGAATACATTTAGGGTAATATATTTAGGGGGAGTTTGTGCATTTTATTCTGAAATGAGGGCAGTGGATTGACTGCAGGGTTCGATCCGCTACCTGCGTTTAGTGTAAAAATGAAACTGCGTTTTCAGATAAGCGAGTAAAGCGAGCGATCCAAAATGTACCATGACGTTTTCAAAAACACCCCCGCATTTATAAGATGCCCCAAACGGGCCCTTAATATGGTTTAATAATTACTTTAATTATATATATTTATAATGCTCACTCCTTCCATCTTTCTTTCCAACGGTCATCTTTTTTCAAAATCTTGCTCTTTCCTCATAAATGGGATCGTGAGTTTAGTCGGTCAAATCGTGCTCAAAATAATAAAATAAAATAAAATATTAAATTCTTAAAAATTTATAAATTTATGTGATATATTATCCTTTTTTTTTTCCCCCGGTCATCTTTTTTTTTCAAACGCACTAACGGTCTCTAATTTAAAATTAGATCCATTTATTCTTGATACCATACGGTTCATATAGTTGAAACACTTTCTTGACTATAAATTTAAAGACATTAACAGACAAATCACACAATTTCTATATATTTACACATCTCCCAAGTCTCCAACACTTTGTCCTAATAACATTATAGTTGAAATTGAACATAAGAAGCATTGTGATCGACTATCTTAAAATTTTGATACTAATGGTTATTGTGCAACGTGCTTAAAGAGTGTAAGGATGTAACAGCCATTACATTTAAAAGTCTATTGGTGTCCTCATTTTAATCATCTTGATAATCATGCACAATGAATAATTATTAATAGAGAGTCTATTTGATGTGGTCGCAAGAACTCTTTTATAAATATGTTTTTAAATTTACATTTGGATGTTGAATTTTTGTTGTGTGTGTGCGTGTGTGAGCATGCATTCCGTGACCCGTTGGTAGAGCGGTCTCTCTAAAGGTCATAAATCCCCTCAGGTCACAGGTTTAAATCCTCTCGTTTGTATGGTATGATTCTCAAATATTTAGCACACCTAGAGATGATCAGGGCTCGTCTAATAGTCTGAGAGAGAGAGAGAGAGAGAGAGAGAGAAAGATAAAACCCTCATGGTACAGTCTCAATTAGAGCTATCAAGACATACGAAGATCTTCTAAACTAACAACTTTCTCCTCCTTATGCACCGGTCCTATCTAAAATCATTAAGGAAGGTAACACCTTATCTTTTTCTCTTCATCCTACCTACTTTCACACGCTTCAGCTTCTCTGAATCCCGTTAATCAGTCTTCCAACGCAATTTACCAAATCCCAAGTTTAAGGCAAAACAGTGAAAACCGAGATTTAAGAACCTCTAGGATTTAATGATGTCATTTTTTGTTGTGTAACAATATTTATATTAAATCCCGTTCAATTCCAGCTCAAATCCTTCTACCAAACAACTACAAGTCTACTTCCACTGTTTCCCCTCTTTTGCTCATGATACCGACTTCCTTACAACAAGTATATGAAATTCTGAAAGTGACTTGTGATCATAAAAATTTCTCAAAGAGAATAAGAAAATAACAGCTAAAAAAAAGTGATAATTGTAATTATTTTCTTAATATTGATAATTATATAAGTGGGGCCACATATGATTAACATCACTGCCAATATAAATATTTAAGAACCTTAGACGTCTCGTCCAAGTCATTTTTGCTTCCATCGGTGGGAAAGGTAAGAGGAGAGTGCGTGCGTTTGGTGCCCGGTCATTGCTCGTATAAAAAATTTGGCAAATATAACTACCAATGGCAAAAGTTTTTTATGTTACGTGAAAACTAAGGTTGAGAGGTTAGATGTGTAAATAAATAAGAATTGAATGTACATATTGTTATTGTTAAATCTTTTTAGGATCTCATATTATTTGCAAGCTCATAAAATTTGATAAAAATCCCGTACTTCAGTATAAGGCGCTAGAGAAGATGGTCGATGTGTCGCTAGAAATAAGAAATAATTTGAAGGAATGGTCTTTGGTTCGAGGAAAGAGCACATGGATTGGCCTCTCGAGGGGAGGAAATAAATAAAAAATAAAATTATATTTCATATAGTACTATGCCTTTACTATATCCACGGTGTATCAATGACAAGATCGTGATTAAATAATGATGGACACGCGTTTTTGTATGCAATGATGATCTTCTTGGGCAGCATATTCGTCCCGGGCTAGATCGACCACTATGATAAACAAGCTCAGTTTGAGAAGGACCTGATTTTCAAATATTGGCCTTCGAAGCCCATAAGACTTATTCATCCTTTCATCATATCTCTGAAATTAATATAAAAAAAAAAACCTTTTTTAAGTAGATGGCCGTATTTGCTTAAACACATATGTAAATACTTCTAATTAAATTAGTATTGGATGAACAACTGTTATTTGCAGATCAAATTTAAAATAATCCCAAGTAAGAGAGCCTGGCTACCTGCCAGATTTTACAAAGCATACATGGTAATTATATTGCACAGAAAACCGCGTGCTATTTCTTTCATGAAAGCATGAATTATATTTTTAATCGAATTACGCGTAAAATTTTATAAAATAATGTGAGAGGAAGCTATATGTAGCAACTTGTGGTTTATATAATTCATACATAACTTTTATGTAACCTTTATATCACAAATAGCTCATGTTCAACACAAGCAAATGTCGAATCAAGATTTGTTTGTGAATCATGCACGAGAAATAACGGTTAAAAATTTTGCTCGATATGAAAAATGTTGAATGGGTTAGTAATTGTTTGCTTGTCATATTTTGGTGTTTTGATTGTATTTGGTTGTTGGATTGACATTCAATCTTTTTGTAGGTGGTGTACATAGAATTTAATTTTTTTGAAATGTCTACGATGACTATTTTAACTGTTGGAAATATTGCAGGTATGTGACAGTGGTAACAACAGCATACTGCTGCCAAGCTTTGTCCTACGGTGGCAGTTTTAAAATGTCTGTGGTGGCGGGTTAACTCGCCGCAAGTAGCCAAGGTAGGTCAAAATTACGTATCAAAATTTTCATAAAATGAAAAACATGAAATTAAAATCAAATCTCAATCTAAAATAAAAACGCAATCATAAAATAATTTAGAGTCCCGTAGGGTGTCTTCCTATGTCTCCAGCCTCCATCTCTCGCAATTGAAAGAACTCTTCAAAACTTGAACCAATTTCATATGGGTAATCATAAACTTGTTATGGTATGACTCATATATCATATAGGGACAGATGTTGGAACGAGGCGGAGCGAAAGAATCTGTCTAAATTGGAAAGTTACGTTATGTGGGTTGGGGTTATACGGTACAAGAGTAATTTGGGAATTATATATTGTACTGTAGGGTTTACTCTAGGATTATAAATAAACCTGTTTGTAATCTTAGGTCTTTGAGAGAGCTGAATCTTGTGTTATGCACTCTTTTCTAAATATTGAAAAGGAGGTCGCCGCTCTGCTTCAGAGGATGTAGACATTTTTGTCGAACCTTGTTAAATATCTGTGTTCTTCTGTATTTGTGTGGATTTTTTTTTTGCCCTAATTTCTCAACAAGTGGTATCAGAGCGAGGTTCGAGGGCAGGGAAGAAAAAGTTTCAGTACAGCAGTAGAAGAAGAAGAGTTCACGAATTCGCGGTACAGCAGGAGAGTTCGCTAGTTCCCGACTTCGGTACAGCAGGAGAATTCGTGAATTGCAAGAAGTCGCGATTGGCGACGGCAAGGTTCTTGCGGAAGGCGGTTGGGCAAAAGAGAGGAAAGGAATCTTTCCTTCTATGCGTGGATCTGAAAAGGAAGGAAGTTTTGCAAAGGAAGGTTCGACGCATACGTGAAAGGAAGATTCTTTTGGAGAAATTGGAAGGAATCTTCTCATTTGTTTCCTTTGTTGGCTCGATCCGTTTCTTTTGGAGGCTGTGAATAAGAAAAAGGAAGGAAATCAATAAATTCTTTTCCCGCTGGAGAAAGGAAAATTTTTGAATTTTACTTAATTAAAAGAAAATTGTTTTTTAAGTAAGTTGATTTAAAGAAAATATTTAATTAAGGAAACTTAATTAAAATTTTTTTTGTTGGATTTGCGGAGGTAAGATTTATTTCGCTGGAGGCTTAAGAAATGAAAGGATTTAAAATTCAGTTAATTAAATGAAATATTTAATTAAGGGAATATTCAATTCTTTTTTTTTTTGAAAGATTTTGTTACTTCTCTGGGAAACTTAATTAAGCGAAAATTCTTTTTTTTGGAAACTTAATTAAGGTATACTTAATTAAGAAATCTTAATTAAAGGATTATTTAAAAGGATTTGTGGCAAAATCAAAATACAATTTCTGGCTCAACAAGGAATCTTGCGGAGAAGAAAATTTGAAAGTATTTTCTGAATTTCCTTGGCTGGAGAAAGAAAATCTTGGCTACAGCGCAAAAAAATATAAAATTTTGCGGATTGTTCGCAAGGCAGACGGGCTCGCGGGAACGAACATATGTGAAGCAGTTCGGATAAAGAGCTGCGGCAGTTTGGTGAGTTATGCTTTGGGGAGTTCGCGGTAAAGGCGGCGTCGCGACTTCAAGGCGGGACAGTTCATGAATCTTCGCGACATTAAGCGAGGTGGAGTTAGCGAACAGGAGTTCGTGTGCAGTTACCGCGAACAGAAACGTTTGCAAACAAAGGAGTTTGGTGATGTTTGACCAGCAGAGTTTGCAAGTTCGTCGCAGGAGGATTTGTGACGGGTGGAGTTTGGTAGGGTGCTGTCGAGCGAGCAGACGCGATTATTCTCGAACAGTGGTTTCACGGAGGTATTTCGCGAAGGATTTCGCTCACGGGACAACAGTTTAGCCGAGGTGCTAGCGCGAACAGGAAATTTGCTTCAACCCACATTTGTGCATAAGAAACTCCATGATATTTTTCTCCTAAGGGGCTGGATATTCGCAAGGTGAAGATTTTCTCCTAAGGGGCAGGATGTTCGCAAGGTGGAGATATTTCTCCTAAGGGGCTGGATATTCG
>NW_018164971.1:204947-210522 GCF_001263595.1 Phalaenopsis equestris | reverse complement strand
GGTGGAGATTTTCTCCTAAAGGGCTGGATATTCACAAATAATATGTTAGGTATGACTCATAATACCAGAATTTGGAGTCTCTTGGAATGAAGAGACGTCTCTTGGAATTAAAGGGGTGTGTCTCTTGGAATTTAGTGGGTTGAGATCAGCGAGGGCGCAGCAAAGCATGATGACCCAACCCACATTGGAGCAGGTGTAACTCCCTGGTATCTTTTCTTCTAAGGGGCTGGATATTCGCCAAGGTGGAGATTTGTTATGGTATATCTCATATACCATATAGGGACAGATGAAATCGGAGCGCAGCGGAAGTATCTGTCCAAATCGGGAAGTTACGTTTTATGGGTTGGGGCTATACGGTACAAGGGTAATTTGGGAATTACATATTGTACTGTAGGGTTTACTCTAGGATTATAAATAAACATGTTTGTAATCCTAGGTCTTTGAGAGAGCTGAATCTTGTATTATGTACTCTTTTCTGAATATTGAAAAGGAGGTCGCCGCCTGCTCCTGAGGATGTAGGCATCTTAGCCGACCTCGTTAAATCTCTGTGTTCTCTGTATTTGTGTGGATCTTGTTTTTTTTTTGCCCTAATTTCTCAACAAAATTCTATATGATCAAGAACAAATCTTTATGCATTTTGAATGGGATGACTTCAAGAGTGAAATTTATGATCATTTAAGCTCTATTTTTTTAAAAAATAAATTTATATCAAATTGAACATAATGATAATCTAAAACTAAAAATATATAAAATGATTTTATGTAAATTCAAATGAGTCCAGATCAAGCGTTTGCAAGATAATCGAAATATTTAAACCATTAATTAGGATGTCAAATGATTTCTAAATTTGGTAATGCTTAGACTCAAATCAATGAGATAAGTACAACAAGCTTAAGATCATTCAATTCTAAGATTGTTAAAACACTTAAATACTAAAAAACTCTAATATACAATCAAATAAATCAATCCTAACCACGGGATAATTTTTTTTTTTTTTGAGAGAGTTAACTAAATAAAAGAAAATATTCCTCTCAAAAACTATAAATAGACTCTTCTAATTCCTTATATAGTTAAATAAATAGAATGGACAGCTGCAAGCAAACATTAATTAATATAAAATATATTGCATTAAATATAACCATCACTTAATTATTTAAGCTAAATCAACACACAACATTGAGGCACATCATCATTACATAACACTACTAAACAAACAACATATTAAAATACCCAAACAACAACAATACAAAGATATGCCATGAATAAGCAATAAATTGAAATAGAGGTAGGCAGGCAAGCAAGCAAGCAAGCAAGAAAGAGGAAATATGTTGAATCTCTAGTTATTGTTCATCCAGAACTTGGCCTGCAGTATTTCCACCGTCTTCTCATCAAGCTGGAAACTCCTCTCCAAAACATAGCGATAGATAGGCGGCTTCGATCCAAACACCGCATTCGCGATCGTAATCACCCCTGGATTCTGGCTGCTGAGCGCCGCAATGGCCACCGCATCTCCATTCCCATTATTGAGCTGAAAGTGGATGAGACCTTGCGGAAATACAAAGACATCTCCCTCATTCAGAACCTCCGTGTAGAGCTTATTGTCCGGATTGGATGTCACGAATCCAACAAAGAGAGAGCCCTTTATGACCACAAGTATCTCGCTGGCTCTCGGGTGAGTGTGGGGAGGGTTGAGGCCGTAAGGAGCAAAGTCTATGCGGGCGAGGGAGATGCCGAGAGTGTTTAACCCCGGGAGTTGCGTTGCTGAGACGGGCGTCACCTTTGATCCCAGCTGGTTCGTCGTGTTGCCCGGTTTGTTCAAGCCTGTGAAGAGGAAGTCCTTCGCGCTCACTAGCTTAGGGTTTTTGCACACCAACCCGTTCAAAATAACTGCATGTTCGACATAAAATGTACGTATTTTATTTGTAAACATGATTATTTAGCATTTATATATATTAGATGATTTATATGTATACTTATATATTTGCATATCTAATACCTAAACTTCTACTTCTATAAATATGTTATTTTAATGGTGCATTAAAAGCACATATGGTAGTAATTAAAATTACAAGTGCTCCTCAGATGAAACAATACCATGAAAATTTAAAATCATTTCAATAAAATAGTAAAAATTAATGAAGCATGTGTGAAATGTATATATATATAAATCATACTGTTGGAGTTGATGTCTGCAACACAGAAATCCTGGAGTTGCGGGGGATCGGTGGCGATTACAAAAGATGTGGGCAAAGCGAGCAGTGCAATGAGCAGCAGCTGGAGCTCATGAGATAAAGCCATTTCCTTTATTCCTAATAAATACTTAGCTTTTATTTCTCTCTCTCTCCTTCTAGCTCTACCTTGCTTGTGGTGAATTGCCTATGGGGTGTATGATCGATCAGTATATATATAGTTTTAGAGAGATCACATGAATGTTAGTTTCGTGCATGGTTTTTGAAGCAGTCATAGACTGAACAAGTCTACTTGTCTTGGGGTTAGGTTTTGCTAGATTTCTATGGTTAGTTGATGAAATTTTCATAGTTAAACTATTAAGAAGACAAAAAAACATATGGTGAAATTGGTTAGGCATTTGAACAACAACCATTAAAAATATAAAAATATTGATATTTGACATACAAATTCATGGAGATAACTATTTTGGACGAGGTCCTACGTTTGCTTGTATGCACTTTTGTGTATATATATATAAATATAAAGATTTACATATATACGATTCAATTTTTATATATTTACATGTTTAATACATAAAGTTTAATTTTATATACTTGCCGTGAAAATATGAGTTTCACTTTATGCTTTTTAAATGATATGAAAATTTTGTAAGATGGCATTGAGACCTGCAATACTCTGTGACACAGAATGTTAATCTTTAAATGAAAAGCATAAAATTAAGTTAAGTATTGTCGAGATGAGAATGCTTGGTGGATGAGTAACTTTACACTTATAGATAAAATGTGAAACGATTGTTGGTCATGTTAAACGTCGACCATCTGATGATCCATTTAATAGAGTATATGTTTTAGATTCTATTTATGTTAAGAAAGGCAGAAGTGGACCTAGAAAGATTTAGCATATTGTATAATAAATGATCTTAATTTATTAGAACTAAATGAAAATATAATACTCAATTGAACACAATGGAGAAAAATGGATTCAGGTAGCCGACCCCACTTAGTGGGTTAAAGACTTGTTGTTGTTTGTGGCGAGACCTAAAATATTGTATGGTACATAGTGTTGGCCTTTAAAAGAGAAGAATAAAATTAAGTAATGTCTAGATGAGAATGCTTAAGTAGATGAGTGGCTTTACAATTAAAGACAAAATGCAAAATGGGTATATTCGTGAAAAGGTTGGTTTAGCTCCTGTGGCAGACAAAATTAGAGAGAATCATCTTAGATGGTTTGGACGCATAAAATGTCGACCATCTGATGAACCTTTTAGGTGAGTAGATGTTTTAGATTCGACATATGTTAAAAAAAAACAGAGATAGACTACCTACAAGGAAATGGGCATATTATTTAAAAATTATCATAATTTATTAGAATTTAATTTTATTTGAACTTAATGACAATATGACTCTCAATAGGACGCAATGGAGAAAAAAGCTGGTGGAGAGGCCCTAAAACTTCACACCACAAATCTCGCGCGCAGAGGAATCAGACGAACAGAGAGAGACGAGGTAAGGAATGAAATCAACAGAGCCGATAAAAGTTACCAGAGTCGAAACAACGATGGCACCGGAGCAGAAGCCACGTAAATGATCGGAGCTGGAAGCCTCGCTTATGTGAATCTCCATTGTGATTCCGAAGCTGGGGAAAACCTAGCTGATCATCTGCCTTTCTTCTCAAACCTTGAATGTTTCAGAGTTAGGGAGGCTACTTATGTTGATATAGCTGGTATGGGGGTTGAATCTACAGATAGTTTGGTTTTCCCCCGGGTTTAAGAGTGACAAATTGCTCTAATTTTCTCTGATGTAGACATCTCCAACCTGGCTGAAAAGAATAAATTTACTCTCATTGGGAAGTTACAGCTCAGACACCCAAAAATGGAAATTATTAGAAAGGTCTTTGAAGACTTCAAACTTTTGGGTGTTTGGAAGGTCAATCTTTTTTATGAGAGACATGTGATGATACAATTGTCTAAAGAAGATGGTTGTACTAAAATATTTTATATGAAGTACATTACAATTAATGAGAAATCCATGAAATTGTTTAAGTAGTCTCCTGAATTTGATCCCTGCCAAGAATCCCTTATAATTCTAATTTAGTTTAAACTATTTGGACTAAAATTACATTACTTTAATCACAAAGTCCTCTATTCTATAGGAGCGGCTCTAGGGAGACTTATGAAATTAAACATACCCATCTTCAACCTTTCTAGGCTTTATGTTGCAAGGATTATTGTTGAGAGGGATATCACCCTCCCCAATGAGGAAGAAATATGGCTTGATACTGCACATAATGAGTAATGACAGTTTATTGTCACTGAACAAAAAACATATTATTGTAATCACTGCAAAATGTTTGGGCACACACCTACCAAATGCTTTAGACTTCATCCCAATTTGTGATCCCACATTTCTGTGCATTTGAACTCTTCAATTCCTAATCTTGATGACCCTCAAGTTGTAACTAGAGAGGGGGGTGCTCAGGTTCCTCCACCTGCGACGCATGGAGATAGTGAAGATGCTAATAATAACACCCAGGTGGAGGCAAATGTAGAAAATATTACATCAAGTGAAGAACTTCCAGAAATGTTGAATGATACTTTATCTCATCAATATGTCTCTCACCAAGCAGTTCAGCCGGATTTTCCCAATGTTATTGAGAAAGCTTTTTCTCAAACACACAAATTATCACATTGCTACTAATCATTTGACTGTAGTAGATAATTCCTTCATTGTGATGAAACTACCTATTGCGAGAAAAGGGGGTTCTCAAGTACTAGAGGAGTGTCAAGGTCAAAGTGTGCAGCATGTTGAATGCTCAGCAAGTTACGAAGCAAACTACGCTACAAGGTGAAGATCCACTAAATGCTCATATGGGACACACACCGGAAGATGATTGGCAAGTCCAAAAAGCTAAGAAAAAGAAAAAAAGAATAATAGAACTCAAAACATTCCCATGATGACTGCTTGATATTGTTAAGTGGAAGCTCACTTAATAGTACCTTGTTGGATTTCTTCCCTAGAACCAAGGGGGAGGGGGAGAGGTAAACCCACCCACCATGTTTAATACTTAGGAGTTATTTTGTGTTTGTTTGTTTGGTTCACATACAGACTCTATGCTCCATACAAAAAATTATCTCCCCATATAACCTCTCAATTATATATATATATATATATATAGCCACCTCCCCATATTGACCTTTCAAGCATTTACTATTTTTTTGGCAAGATTTTCTCTTTATTTTTTGGGGTATACTTGTACATTTTTGGTTACCTTTTGTGTGTATTGTATATCTTGTGAGTGGGTCCCTTACACTCACTTACTAAAATCTTTGTATCTTACTTTTGAATTAATGACTTTGCCTTCTAGCCTTTTATAATATATATATATA
>NW_018164971.1:194471-204857 GCF_001263595.1 Phalaenopsis equestris | reverse complement strand
GAAGCATTCTCATTATATATATATATATATATATAATTGCATGTTTGTATAATTTTTTTAAAGTAAATATTCACTTAGTAAATAACTCGTCTCAATAAGCCAATCGTTGAGCAATACAAACGTAAATCTTGACCACATTTTTATATTTGGAATGCTCAAACTTATCTCATTTACACATTTATCACGATACAATGAAATGGTTGACTAGATTAAATTGATTTGCTGTAATTAATACTATCATTTGGGCTTAAAGCCTATTGTCTATTTGGATATTGTAAAATTAATACATTGTTTATCTATATTAATTGTTATCTCCTTTGAAATATGGAGCACATAAGAGGAGCTACATTTGATCATTTTATAATTAGATCTGATATAATGGATAACATATAATTTTCAAAGATAAAAATATTATCCTATGATAGATGAAATCACACAAAAAAAAAATATTTCAGGATTTGCGGTCTACTTCACGTGAGAATATAAGCCAAATCTGCGTTTGACTTGATTTATTTATTCTAGAATATAACTTTTTTGAGTGAGCAAGCCCTTATAGTTAATGCATCCTAGAAGAAGTCATCCCCACAAAAAAAAATTTATTAAAACACAGGCTCTCATGTTTTTATAAATTTTTATATGGATATTGAAAATGTGCCAAAACTTAAAATGAGGACTTCTAGTGGTGGTCTAGAGGAGAAGAGTAAAACAAAAGATAACTCAAAAACAAAAAACCAAAATGCCCACTTATTTGTTGGATTCAGCGATCTGAGTCAAGGCCAAAGTCGATCGAGCTATGAGGAGGACAAAAAGACGTTTAGTTGACCCAAACCCAAACAATTCAGAGTAAAATGAGACAAACAGACATCCGAGCTAAACACTAAAAGAAAGTCAATCCAATATAGTAGCCTACATTCTAGTTGGCCCGATCTGAAGAAAGATACAGTCTCACAATATCACTAATCATTCGACCCGATCTGAACAAAGATACAGTTGAACATTAGTTGTAGTATCACTAACCGTTTGACAAAGACGACCACAATATCACTAATCATTCACAATATCACTATCGCAGGTTATTTAATGAGGAGTAAATCCATGCCTTCTAGCCCCGCGATACTCCTCATTAGGGATCAAGAATTAAAAATGCAGCAAAGAGCCATATAATTATCCATTATGTTCTCTTTGTTTAGGAGTGACTTATGTATGCTCAATTCTTGCGTTATGAGCATGGATGTCAAAATATACCCTCAGATAGATAAAATGGAAGTTACAATGTTGCAGTCACGAATGTCTCGACACCGTTCAAGAACTCCTGGGCGAACTTTTTTCTACCCGGTAACGTCTGTTGTACATCCAAGATCATGATGTACGAATATTCATGTGTACCTTCAAACCTGAGAATAATCAACATATTGCAAAGATCATTTAACTGAATATATTATATTTAATTATTGTAGAAGATCTAATGACAGATTTGTAACCAATGGTGATCAAATCTGATAATAGTGAAAACATTTTAAAAGGCGTGAACGTTTTAGGCAACATTGAAGTTTGAAACATTAACAACCTACTAAGATCGATAATCGACGAATATTTATCCATATTTTACCTCTAATTTTGGTCGTCACTATAGCTACATTATCCTTTTCACGAGTATATCTCTTTCACATTTCCTCTACAAGTATAAATCCACTTATCCATCTATGTATGCTTCTATCAGCAATGTTTAACTAGATTACTTCCACATTTATAAATAATACTTAGATGAAAATATTTTATATGGTGTAAGAGTGTTGTTCACTTCATCATCCAAAGAGAAATCTAATTTTCATTCCCATAATGGAAACTTACTTTATCATTATGTTCATGACATCACATAACAAAATGTTTGAAGTGAATTTTCATTCTGGGAATGAAAGTTAGATTTCTCATTAGAGAATGAAGTGAACAATACTCTTACATCATTGGAAATATTTCCTTCCTAGAAATTATTTAAAGGCTTGAGAGTAATCTAGTTAAAAGTCGCAGAGACGGGGATGCTAAGATTTATGATTGATTTTTCACTTAAAGACAAAATATGACACAAATACATATGTGCAAAGGCTAGTGTAGCCACAGTAACATACAATATTAGAGGGAGCCGTAACGGATTCTGAATCAATGTTCAACCGATTGATGATCTTCAACGGAATTAACATTACTAAAATGTTAAATGATTCTACTTGTAGTTGACCCAACAACAGAGTTGTAATAGAAAGTGTTCAAATCTGAATATAATCAAAACATTATAAAAGGAGTAAGTGTTTTAGATAGGTTGAACAATGACAATCGCTCGAAAATTAAATAATTTTAATTTTGGCTTAGTTAAAGAGAGGATCGAAATAAATTACCCAAGTTTGAGTCAAAAATTTGCCATCAAATTTCTTTCAAACAACCATAATTAAGCTTGAGGTTAGAATATTAACAGGCAGTTAGGCTTGTTGAAGTTCGATAATTTGTTTAAATTTTTTAAAATTTTAAGATATAATATTTTCTATCAACAAAACTCCACCAAACCTTGCACGAATTTGTTTCTTTGACATTTTCTTTTCTAAGTAAAAATTCAATCATTAATAGAAGCATTCTCATTTCCACAAACATCATACGTGATTAGCTGCACACCTGAAAAATATTTCTTAGAAGGAAATTTTTCATATGATGTAACAGTTTTCACTACATACTCTAATGCGAAATCTAATTTCAATTTATAAAATAGAAATACGCTTCGAAATCTAAGTTGTCGGTTCCAAAATGGAAATTCACTTTAAAATGTCACGTGCATTCCCAAAATGGGAATTGAGATAACGGAAAATAGATTTGAAGTGTGTTTCCATTTTGGAACTGATAAACTAGATTTCAAAGTGAATTTCTATTTTAGAAATGAAAATTAGACTTTGCAAAGTAAGAAACAATGAATACTCTTTACATCATATGAAATATCGTTTTTTAAGAAAATTTTTTGAGTTGTGCAATCAATCACATAAGATGATGCGGGAATGAAAATAGTTAGTTTTATGATTGGTTTTACAATTTGAAATAAAATACTAAATAAATATGCCCGTGAAAGAGTTAGAATAGCTAGATTTGCACACAATATTAGAAAAAGACGGCTTAGCAGATTTAAGAATCTTCGACATACTTAACATCAATATAATGTTAAACGATTCGATTTTGATCTGAGAGGAGGTTGGTTCAAAATAAATTCAATCCAAAATTAATTTTCGAGCGATTGTTATTGTTCGTTTAGTAAATTCGGATTTACTAAATCAACTTATTAGTCAGTTTAAACAAATATATCCCACAAGCTTCAACCTTTTTGAATCTTGTAAATCATGATTCCTGCTTCTTTTGGTAAATCCCGGATTTAAGGCAAAATGGAGCAAAAACGGAATTTAAGAACCTGTAAAATTTAAAGCGGCATCTTCTGTCATTTGGCAGGATTTGTTAAATCCTTTATAAATTCAATACCAAATATCCCCCAATTAAACTCTTTCCTTAGGGTTTGTTTAGTTGCAAGTAGTACTTAGTTTCAGTAGGATTGAGTAAATCTTGTAAATCTTGTAAAACCGGATTTATGAAATCTTGAAGAGTTTAAATTCTTAAATTGGAATGTTAATAACTAAATCCTAGTAAATGCGTAGAAAGTGTTTAGTGAATTTAATAAGATTTACTAAATCTCACAAGCTTCAGTTTCTCTACAATAACAATAATAAGAAGCTTTTATCACAATAAGTGGGGTTGGCTTCCTAAATTCTCCATTGCGTCCTTCACAAGTTCGAGGGCATAGCGAATTTCAGCGGTATAAATAATACTTTCCGACAACTTACAAACAGCTTCAACTCAGTTGATTGTTAACATTAATACTGACGACACTGACCGTTGGTTACTAAAAAAGCTCATTGATTAACCCCCTGCCAATGGCGGGTTCGTAAATAACCTAAGACATGTGACCGTCATTTATTAAGTGCTTTTAAACAACACTGAAATGCGTCGATTATAATAAATACCGTCGGAAACTAATCAACTGTTCATTAGCGACGATATGCATGTTATTATATCATCGGAAATAATTTAACACATAAGCCGTTGTAAAACAGTCAGAAAATATGACATTTTTCTCAACAAAAATATAAACAATTTGTTTTACTATCGGTTATAGTGTCTTTTCCAGTTTTATAAAATACGTTTTTATTTTTTTATATATATATCATCCAAACTTTTCATATCACTTAAGAAACAACTTCATCTTAACTTTTAGAAGGTGAAATTCATATTTTCATGGCAAGTATATAAAATCAAACTTTATGTATTAAACATGTAAATATATTAAAATTGAGTCGTATATTTGTAAATCTTTATATTTATATTCATACACACGCGTGCATAAAAACAAACATAGGACTTCGTCCAAAATAGTTATCACCAGGAATTTGTAAGTTGGACATCAAATATTTTAATTTTTCATGATTGTTGTTCACATACCTAACCAATTTCACCATATTTTTACGTCTTTTTAATAATTTAACTATGAAAAATTCATCAACTACCCATACAATATCTAGAAATCTAGCAAAACCTAACCCCAAGACAAGTAGACTTGTTCAGTCTATGACTGCTTCAAAAACCATGCACGAAACTAACATTCATGTGATCTCTCTAAAACTATATATATACTGATCGATCATACACCCCATAGGCAATTCACCACAAGCAAGGTGGAGCTAGAAGGAGAGAGAGAGAAATAAAAGCTAAGTATTTATTAGGAATAAAGGAAATGGCTTTATCTCATGAGCTCCAGCTGCTGCTCATTGCACTGCTCGCTTTGCCCACATCTTTTGTAATCGCCACCGATCCCCCGCAACTCCAGGATTTCTGTGTTGCAGACATCAACTCCAACAGTATGATTTATATATATATACATTTCACACATGCTTCATTAATTTTTACTATTTTATTGAAATGATTTTAAATTTTCATGGTATTGTTTCATCTGAGGAGCACTTGTAATTTTAATTACTACCATATGTGCTTTTAATGCACCATTAAAATAACATATTTATAGAAGTAGAAGTTTAGGTATTAGATATGCAAATATATAAGTATACATATAAATCATCTAATATATATAAATGCTAAATAATCATGTTTACAAATAAAATACGTACATTTTATGTCGAACATGCAGTTATTTTGAACGGGTTGGTGTGCAAAAACCCTAAGCTAGTGAGCGCGAAGGACTTCCTCTTCACAGGCTTGAACAAACCGGGCAACACGACGAACCAGCTGGGATCAAAGGTGACGCCCGTCTCAGCAACGCAACTCCCGGGGTTAAACACTCTCGGCATCTCCCTCGCCCGCATAGACTTTGCTCCTTACGGCCTCAACCCTCCCCACACTCACCCGAGAGCCAGCGAGATACTTGTGGTCATAAAGGGCTCTCTCTTTGTTGGATTCGTGACATCCAATCCGGACAATAAGCTCTACACGGAGGTTCTGAATGAGGGAGATGTCTTTGTATTTCCGCAAGGTCTCATCCACTTTCAGCTCAATAATGGGAATGGAGATGCGGTGGCCATTGCGGCGCTCAGCAGCCAGAATCCGGGGGTGATTACGATCGCGAATGCGGTGTTTGGATCGAAGCCGCCTATCTATCGCTATGTTTTGGAGAGGAGTTTCCAGCTTGATGAGAAGACGGTGGAAATACTGCAGGCCAAGTTCTGGATGAACAATAACTAGAGATTCAACATATTACCTCTTTCTTGCTTGCTTGCTTGCCTGCCTACCTCTATTTCAATTTATTGCTTATTCATGGCATATCTTTGTATTGTTGTTGTTTGGGTATTTTAATATGTTGTTTGTTTAGTAGTGTTATGTAATGATGATGTGCCTCAATGTTGTGTGTTGATTTAGCTTAAATAATTAAGTGATGGTTATATTTAATGCAATATATTTTATATTAATTAATGTTTGCTTGCGGCTGTCCGTTATATTTATTTAACTATATAAAGAATTAGATGAGTTTAATCATAGTTTTTGAGAGGAATATTTTCTTTTATTTAGTTAACTCTCTCAAAAAAAAAAATTATCCCATGGTTAGGATTGATTTATTTGATTGTATATTAGAGTTTTTTAGTATTTAAGTGTTTTAACAATCTTAGAATTGAATGATCTTAAGCTTGTTGTACTTATCTCATTGATTTGAGTCTAAGCATTACCAAATTTAGAAATCATTTGACATCCTAATTAATGGTTTAAATATTTCAATTATCTTGCAAACGCTTGATCTGGACTCATTTGAATTTACATAAAATCATTTTATATATTTTTAGTTTTAGATTATCATTATGTTCAATTTGAAACAATATTTTTTTAAAAAAAATAGAGCTCAAATAATCATAAATTTTACTCTTCAAGTTTTCTCATTCAAAAGCATCAAGATTTGTTCTTGATCATAATGAACAATAACTAGAGATTCAACATATTACCTCTTTCTTGCTTGCTTGCTTGCCTGCCTACCTCTATTTCAATTTATTGCTTATTCATGGCATATCTTTGTATTGTTGTTTTTTGGGTATTTTAATATGTTGTTTGTTTAGTAGTGTTATGTAATGATGATGTGCCTCAATGTTGTGTGTTGATTTAGCTTAATTAATTAAGTGATGGTTATATTTAATGCAATATATTTTATATTAATTAATGTTTGCTTGTGGCTGTCCGTTATATTTATTTAACTATATAAAGAATTAGATGAGTTTAATTATAGTTTTTGAGAAGAATATTTTCTTTTATTTAGTTAACTCTCTCAAAAAAAAAATTATCCCATGGTTAGGATTGATTTTTTTGATTGTATATTAGAGTCTTTTAGTATTTAAGTGTTTTAATAATCTTAGAATTGAACGATCTTAAACTTGTTGTACTTATCTCATTGATTTGAATCTAAGCTTTACCAAATTTAGAAATCATTTGGCAATCTAGTTAATGGTTTCAAGATTTCAATTATACTGCAAACTTTTGATCTTGAATCATATGAACTTTCATTGAATCATTTTATATATTTTTAGGTTTAGATTATCATTATGTTCAATTTGAAACAATATTTTTTTTTAAAAAAAATAGAGCTCAAATAATCATAAATTTCACTCTTCAAGTTTTCTCATTCAAAAGCATCAAGATTTGTTCTTGATCATATTGATTTTTTTTTGGCAATATATCACTTGTGAATTTGAGGCTAACTACAAGCTATGCAGACTTCAGTTTATCAACGATTTTCATGCTTGTGTTCAAGCCTATGATCTCAAGATTTTTTAATGCTAATAGATTTTAAGGCTAGCTAATTAAAAGTCTCATAACTTAACTTGTGATTTTCAAGGTTTGGTATAACAAATAAATATCAGAGTTGAGCACAACTTATATATGAGCTTCATGGGCATCTAAATCTCAATCTATTATTTATAAAGTTTTTTACAAGCTCTTAAAATTGACTTGTCATTTTTTTTTCCTTAAGTGAGTTGAAGAGTGGGGTTGAATCTTCATGAACCCATTATGAGGATGCTAAAGATAAGGAAACCTTATAAGAGTTATCTTAGCTTTGTAGATGCTAGCAATGGGCAATGGTGCTCCTTGAAGTTGGAAAAAAAAAAAAACAATACATTAGTGAACAAATAATTGAAATAAAGTCTGAGAATCATGTGGAGTTGAAACCAAGATATTCAAGGGTTGTGATGAAACAATTTCATCTATAAGAAATTGATTTGGTAGGCATGGTATGTTGGGTGATTCTACAAAGATATTCTAATAGGGAATGCTTAATTAATGACCTTGCACTTATCTTGCGTCACTTAAAAGGAACATCTTGTCCCCCAAATTAAAGCAAAGAGAACAAAGAAATGAATGTTGAACAATCAAAAGTTAGAATATTTAGAATAGATGCAATTTGGATCCCTCTGGAAGTGGCTAGGTCAACCAAAGATTAATAATGCATTTTCCAACAAAAGAAGAAATGTGTCTGGTATTACCATAATAACCTTATTGCATAAGAAATACAAACTCTGACTTTTTAGAGAGCCTGTTACTTTGTCATGGTTAAATTAACATGATAAATAATTAATATAAAAAAAATGTAGTTTTTCTATTGTAGAGAACCAAGAATTAGTACGTACTCAAAGGGTTTGAATTTTCCACACTCTAAACACCATGACTCAAACCTAGTAGGTCAATAAATCTACATTTGCAAGACACTTCGGTTTTTCATGTAATGCTCAGACTTCACTAATGCAATTTTTAAATTTTATGAGTTCTACTTATCTTTTGCAATATTATTTTTTTTCATGTATAACAATATAGGAAAGTTTATTTTGAGATTGTTGACCTACAAAATAGACCCACCTATTAAAATGAGTAATATATCTGATATGGTCTATACTTATTCATTATGAAAGAAAATTTTACTTGACAAGAGCAAAAAATTTCTACACGATAAAATATTATTGTAGCTCAACTTAACTCTCACATAAGAACCTAAGAGAATCAAGTCATAGGATATCAATGAACTCCAAAGTAAGAGAATATTATATGTAAAATCTAATGAGAATACAAATGAAAATGTGAAGCCATTGAAAATGGAGCTATAAATGTGAGAAAAACTTAATTTCATATTTTGAAGAAATGTCAAAATTGACAATATTATAAGAAGGGAAGCTTGCAAAATGTAATAAAAATTTTAACATTATGATGCAATCATCTTAAGTTCTAATAATTTTAAAAAATGTATCATGACATTTACTTAATATTAAACTTATTTGTCTAATTTATATGATAACAAAATCACTCAATACAAATGATCATAACTATTTTATGTTTATTATTTTCATATTTATAACTAACTAGGTGTGTGGATAATAATCATGGTCAGTTGATAATACCTATAATAAATATTCCAAATATGTATCAGAGTATTGTCGCGAGGCCAATAAATAAGCCTTCTTTCTAACTATACGAGCCTTGTTTCTTAATAATAATAATAGCTTAAGAGGATTTCTTTCATCCAATGATAATTTTCACTAGGTATATATTAGTAGAGTCAGGTACACTACATCTGATAGTACTTACCACAACATTAGTAGGGCCAAACACATTACATATGATAATACTAACTGCACTATTTGTTGCCGTATCAGAGAAATAATGATGTTCAAATCCTAGCTAACAAGCAATGCACTACAATATATGATGAAACGACACAAAATTTGTAATGCATGCAACCTAGGAAAGTCATCAACCCATCAACGCATACCTCTATTATATGATGTTCATATGTGGCTTGTTATGTCCTTGTGGTGTCTCGTTGTGTCCTGCCATGTTTGGGCCGTGTCCGAGCTCAACTTTCCAATTCAAAAGAAGGAAGATTTACATAAATAATACTCAATTCTTATGTATTTACATATCTAACAGTTATACTTCAATTTTTACATATATATATATATCTCTCCATAAATTATTTCATGCCCCAAAAAATAGCCATACTTTTTTCTTGGAGAAGTCGGTGAGATCTTCAACTGAGGCAATGTCAAATATTTGGAACTTGTTTTCTCCACCGACATGACACAATTTCTATTGTCAATAATCACCATACTTCAACACACAAAGATCAAAAGAATAAATAAATAAGCAATGGCATGTTGGTGACTAACAGGATTGCCCTCCACTCTTCCTTCTCCAAATTATGCAGTTTAGCATATATTGCTTTGGTCTATAACAGACAAACCTAAAGGAATAAAGGATGCCTTCAGAAAGGCAGCCGAAGGTAAGCCCAACCATGTCTTTGTCCAAAGTAGAGATGCTCCACAATGAAAAGCAAAAGAAAAAATTAAGATAAGTTCAATGAAAAAAAATTGGCATTTACATTCATACCATCCAATTCCTATGTATTTATATGTATTTTTTACATTTATACCTCTTAAATCTTTCATACCACATCAAAAATATCACAATTTTGTTCTTTTAAATAGTGAAATACACCTTTTCATGGAATAAACATGGCGACACAGGTGAAATTAATGTACGAGATATGTAAATACGCAGAAGCTGAGTGGTATGCATGTAAATCTTCCAATTAAAAAAAGTTAGGAATTCAAACAATATTGAGTTGTTAAAATAGAGCAGTAAGACCATGCTCTCTTTTTGAGCTTTTTGTTGATGATGAAGGAGGAATTCAAATTGAATCCTATTAGCTAGCAGTGCATTTGCATTAGAAGTTCTTCTTGTTCTATTTTTACAAATATACCATTTACATCCATAGGTCTTATTGGAGAGAGAGAGAAATTTACAAACATGCCGTACAATTCTTGT
>NW_018164971.1:182068-193206 GCF_001263595.1 Phalaenopsis equestris | reverse complement strand
TATATATATATATATATATAGTCATCAGTTATAAGTCCCCTCGGGTATTGAGTTTGAATCCCCTCAGACGAATGATGCTATATGGGGGTAATACTCGAGTGGTTTGACGCATGCGTCCAACCTATACCTAACAGGTTGCAAGCCAGAAGTGGTTGGTTGTTCTGGCCGTCAACCATTTCAAAGAATGATTGGAGGCTATTACCTCCGACCACCCTCGTGTGACCAACTTTTTGAGGACTGCCCTCACTGCCGGTAAATCGTCCAGAGGGAGATTCAAATCCGTGGCCCAAGGGGACTTATGATCTTCAAAAAGACTGCTCTACGAACAGACAACGACTGACGGCATATATAAATATAATATACTGATTGGCATGTACATTATATGCAGGATGAATACATAAAAATTGAGAACGGAGGCTATCATATATCCGCAAAAGCCTTAAGGATCGTATGGGGCAATGATAACCGTTTCTGGGAATGGATTAAGCTATCAAAAGAAGACTCTTGGTATACATATAATTTCAATTCTGCATGAAATACACATTTTTTAAAAGATACATTTACATATATACCACACAATTCTTACATATCTACATACCCTATCCCCCATACTTTCATATTTACATTCATAACACTCAAAACCCTTAACATCAATATAATCACTTCTACCAACTTTTTAAATTTCACATGCAGCTTTCCATGCATGTTATATATGCAAATCCATAAGAATTGAAGTATAATTATGCAAATGACGACAGCTTTGAGATTGGTGCGGAGCTGATTCAAGTGAACTGGATGGAGGTAACCGGTTCCCTAAACTTGGAGAAATTTCAGCTCGATCCACTGAAGACTTATGAAATAATTTACGTAATAAAGTTCAAAATTGACGCATTTGGCTGGCGTTCTTCTCCCATCACATTTGAGCTCTCCACCTCCGAAGGAAAGAGCAGCAGAAACGAAGTATATTTGGAGAAGCACATAAAGGAGGACATAAACTGGAATGAGATCTGTGGAGCAGAGTTCAGCTTAGCTTCTTCAGAAATGAGGGGGAAGAAGATTGAGTTTGGGATGAAGGAGGTGAAGACTGAGTGGTGGAAGGGAGGAATAGTTCTGGAAGGAGTGAGGATTAGGCCTAAGATTATTGCTAAATGATGATTAATTTATGATTAACTTATGATTAGTGTGTTGTTTTACTGTAAGTTTTTTGCTGTAATTTTTTTGGTGATGTGTGTGAGTTTGTGGGCTTGGTCTGGCTAGCTGTTTGATTATGATATGTAGTGTGTTGTGCTTTGTTATAATATGTTGAGTTTATTTATTTATTTATTGGGCATGGATAGATATAGATAATCCACATTCTTAAATTTCACCTCTATTCATAAATTTATAGACTTTGATCATAATACATAGTTAACCATACAAAGACAATATAATAAAACATAGATGACAATACACGACATTGTGACATATCTTGTAATTCTATAAAACTTGAGCTGTCGAATAGACACGCTGCCAATTTTGTTAATTGAACATATTCAATATTAGGACATCATAATTGAGCAGTTTATTTTTTCAAGAAAGATGAGCCGAAAGAGCAACATGTAAGATCGAATCAACAATCTCACGGTGGGAAATAATACCCTCAATTACTATGTTGTGAATAAATGCACAGTTTAATATTTATTTGACTAACACTATTGATGTATTGACAAATAGTACAACCATTTTGCCTTGTTCTATGAGTAAATACTTGATTGTCTAAGAACCCGACATAGTAATAGAACATATTCATAATTACTCAGATATTTCTGTTTATTTGTTTAGAATTAATTCCTTCTTTTTTATATTTATATACCATTCTAATCTATTAAACCCATATTTATGTACAACCACATATGCTACCTCTTGCAGAATGTAAGTACTTAGTAGAATAGTATTGTATACCAATAGCACAAAAAAAGGCATTTACATACATGCAACACAATTCCTATGCATTTACATATCAACACCTAAACTCTGCATTTTTAATTTTATGCCCCACAAATATACATATATTTTTCAAAAAGGAATGGCCGGAGACGATCATACAAGCCCCGACTATCCCTCGTGCGCCTAAGAATTCGAGTACCACACTCTACATTCGGTGAGAATCGAATCCCAGATTAGAGGAGACTTACAACTAACAAGCAGAGGTCTGGCCAACTGATCTGAGTATGCGGCACATATATGTATATATATATATATATATATATATATATATAGTGAAGTTTAGATGATAGATATGTAAATACATAAGAATTGGGTGGCATATATGTAGCTAAATGCCAGTAATTATACATCCCTATTAATGCATCGAAATTCACCCTATCAAACCCCACTAAAAAGTTTATATTAAGTCTTTAAGATGTCAAAATGTATTAGATTTATTTTGTAATATAGCTTTTTAATATATTTTTCATCGATTATTTAATTCAATGGCAGAATAAGTTTAATATTCATCTAAAAAATTCAATCAATATATTCCAAGACACTTTTTTCTTTCTCAAAATTGAATGTCAAGCTCATTCTAAATGCCAGAATCATTTCTCAAACCTGGAACAAACAAAAGCGAGCAGAAGATCCACAACAGAAAGCATAATAATAGTAAATTTATAATTTAGTAAATAAATGCCCATTTCATAAACGAATTGGAGTTTCTACAATTAATAAAAATGATATTTTACCTTTCTAACCTAATCACACCCAGGAATTAATTTAGCTTTCTACCACTATACTGATCATTCCCTAACGTTGTGCATAGACTAACATTTATCCCTTCTAAGGCTGTAGAGTAGATTCTCTATGTTTTCTATCTTTTTCTTATCTGCTGATTATCTAATTAGTAAAGGAATTTATAAACCTGGAACGATTTGAAGAGCGATTATCAACTGCAAGGTACCGACTTTGGGCTCGTCGGAGTCCGATGAATAACGAAATGATCAACAATCCTCACGGATTTGATCGGATCGACGGACGAAGCCGCCTTCCATTTGCTGGGGAATTTCCTCAAGTAGCTCAGCTGGAGTGGTGGTTTTGGTTCAGCATCCCAATCTGGATCCAGCTGCCACTCTTTCGGCACCTGACAAAAAATTTAGCGCAAATGAAATCTTAGTTTGCAAAAGCAAAAGGCTCGGTGAAGACAGACAAATTCAAAATTAGTTTGGGGCATTTACGTGCATACCACCCAACCACCCAAATCTCACATATCACATCAAAAATTCAAAATTGCTGACATCTTAACTTTTAAAAAGTGAAATACATCTTCTCATAAATAGGTAAAGTGGTATAAATGTAAAAATTGAAGTTTAGGTGCTAGTATGCAAATATATAAGAATTGAGTGATACATATGTAAATCTTCCAATAATCGAATGTCAGGGGTGAAGTCAAAATGAGGTAGATTCCGAAAAAATTTTTGTGACTTTTACATACATACCATCCATTTCTAATGTATTTATATATCAAACACCTACACTTTACTTTTTTACATTTCTACGGCCTAAATCCTTCACATCATAACAAAACTACCACCATTTTAACTTTTTAAAAATGAAATACACCTTTCATGCATACTTAAAGTAGCATAAATGTATAAATTGAAGTATAGGCATTGGATATGTAAATACATAAGAATGGTGTGATATGTATGTAAATCTTCCAAAATTTTGTGCCTATGTCATCAGCTTATCAAAATAAAAAGCAATAATTGTTACCTTATCCACAGCAAGGGTGAAGACTTCTAGGTCACCACTTTTCGTTATATGGAAACGGGTAAAAGCTTTGTAATTTGCGATGCGAAGGGATGAGAAGGCTTCATCAAAATGAATGTGGAACCAATTGATACAGATGTACAGATAACATCCAAATATCAGTGACACAACCGGAGTTGATAGGACCCAGAAATAAAGAAAAGTAGAAGCATAATAAATGACAGATGCCCCCCTGGAAAGAGACTGCATTCCTTTCTTGCAAATTGTTTTTCTGGAGACAGCCATAACCTGCAAAAGAAAAAAAAAATGGGAGAAGAGAGCAATGAAAAAGTAAGAGAGGAGCGCAGGTCAATTATGGAATGTCGAAGGCCACCTCTGGAATGTCGAAGGCGGACATTAGGTACTTTATGCATGCAGGATAGAGTCCGAATGTCCACTTTTCCATGCGAGCACGTAGTCCGGTTGGATCGGGAAAGTGCTCGCTTTCCATGGATCGATACCAATCATAGAGTGTGTGGTAACCTGAGAAGTTATTGTTTTTAAATTATGTTTAACAATTAAATTTACACTGCTGTGTGTAGACAGGAAGTACTGTAATCTGGTAACTGGAGATTTGGCGAAGAAGAAATTTAACAAAAAAAATAGATACATATTACTTTTCATACAACATAAGTCTTTATCCCACTAAGTGTGGTAGGATACGTGAATCATTTTTCTCTGTTGTGTCCTATTGACTGTCATTTTTCATTTAATTCCAATAAATTAAGATCATTATTTAGATGACATGCAAAAGTCCTTTTAGGCCTACCTCTACCTTTTTTAACATCACTCAAATCTAAAACAGCTACTCCCTTAATCGAGTTATCAGTGGTCGAGGATTAATATGACCAAACTATCTAAGATGACTCTCTCCAATGTTGTATGCCACTAGAGCTACACCAACCCTTTTACGGATATATTCGTTTCACATTTTGCCTATAAGTGTAAAACCACTCATCCACCTAAGCATTCTCATCTCTGCAAATCAACTTACTTTTATGCTTCTCAACATTCTGCGCCATAAAGTATAGTAGGTCTCTGCTACACCGGCCCTTAAGGGCAATCTTTTATGTGCCTAAGGGCAATTTTGTCTTTATTAGCTTAAGAGCAATTTAATTATTTGTCATTTATTATTATTTAGTAAAATATGACTAATATGTTTAGGGTTATGGTGATGCAAAAGATTGTCATATTAAATATTATGGTTATAATTTGGGAAAGACTTCCTACCTCTCAAATTGTAGGATTTGGGAGATATCGCCCACCTCTTGATTTGTAGATGCTTATATTTATGTATTCGTAATGTATTGTTTTGATTTTGGAGTATTCGTGAAATAGAATGTTTGCCCAAATTTCTATGGAAAATCGTGTCAAGTCGAATCAGTCTCAACACCATCTTATAAAATTTTACTTTAAGTATAAGTGGCATTTTTCTATCACATAATAGTCCTGATGCATTCCTCTATTTCAACCATCCAACTTGAATTCCACTAATAAGATCTTCATCTATATCATCATCACCTTGAACAATAAACTGATATGTCTAAAACATTCACTCCTTTTAATGACTTGATCACCCATTATTACAACCCCACCACTAGATCTACTACTAAAATTATATTCTATGTATTCAATTTTAGATCTACTCAAACTAAAGCCTTTAGACTATAAAATTGACTTCTATAATTCAAGTTTTTCCTGAACTCTTTCTCTTGTCTTATCCACAAGAAGAATATCATCAACGATCAATAAACACCAAGGTACATCCTCCTGTACTTGTCCAGTAAAAACATCCATAACTAAAGAAAAAGATGTGGGCTTAAAGTAGAATCCTGATGTAATCCAACTGAAATTAGAAAATACTTGGTCAATCCTCCCCCTATTCAAACAAAACTAAAAACTCCAATATTTATGTATGTATGTATGTATGTATGTATGTATGTATCTATAATTTTTTTTCCACAAAGAATGGTTGGAGGCTATGATACGAGCCCCCAACCATCCTCAATCCCGCACTGCAAGACAAATACACTCAAGCGGAATTAAACCCATGATCCCCCAAAAAGTCACGGCGAGTGGGTGCCCCATGATCCCCCAAAAAGTCACGCGCGCGCGCGTGACACACACACACACACACATATATATATATATATACAAACATACATATATAATGACTTGAATATAGATCATATCAACATCTTTCTTTTCTATAACTCACCAAAATACTCTTAGAATCTTATAGTAAGATTTTTCTAAAAAAAACAAATCATATGTAGATTCTCTTTATTTTTACTTCTCCATCAAAGAGCTCAATAAACGTATAGCTTCCATAGTAAACTTGACCAATGTAAATCTAAACTAATTTTGAGAAATTTTTGTATCATATAACCTATGTTCAATTACTCTCCCATAATTTTATATATGACACATTAACTTAATTCTTCTATAATTTTCATACTTATAGACATCCACTTTATTCTTAAAAATATAAAACAAAAGCCTATCCCCCACTCCTCAGTCATCTTTTAGTTTTTAAAATAATATTAAAAATTTTAGTAAGTCAAGAAATTCTCAAATCTCCTTAATATTTTCACACTTCTATTAGAATATCATGAGTTACTGGTGATTTTATTTCTTTAAAGTTTTATCAACTTTTGTTGTATTAATATGACGGTAAAATTAAAAAGTCTTACTATTATTAACAATATTAAGATCATTTAAGCTAATCGTATTTTCAAAATCTTTATTGAAAAGTTTATCAAAATATCTCACCCACCTTTATTGAATATCCTCATCTAAGAAAAATATTTTTTAAATTTCATCATTAAAAAGCTTTACAGAACTAAATCATTACTTTTATTATCTCTTCGTTTGGCCACTTTATAAAAATATCTTTCATTCCTTTTAGTATTTAATCTACTATAATGATCACTAAAAGTATAATTTTTAGCATCACAGATTGTTTTCTTAGACTTCCCATGACCACCTTTTTTTTAGTTCTTAAGCATTTAAAATTAAACCAACTTTTATAACAAATTTTTTTATATTTTATATTTTCTTGCACTTATTATTCCACTATCAGCTATTTTTATTTATACGAATTTTTCCCTTCACCTTTCCGAGTACATCTTTTGCAAATTGCATAATATCGTTTGTCACTTTATCTCACATATCATTAACTTCTTCATGAACATCTAAAATCTTAAGATCTTAAAGTTTACCAACAAAAATAATTGTATTTGTCTTATAAATGTCCTCACCTAATTCTATGATAATATTTTGTTGTATTTTTCATCTTCCATCTCTTCATTTTAAAATCCAAAATCAATAATTTATGTTGTACACTTAAATTTTTACTTAAAATAACCTTAAAATTTTTACACTCTCGACGATTTATTTTTTTCGTAAGAAAAAAATTAATTTGTGTTTTATTAGATCTATCCTTATAAATGATAATATACTCATAAATTTTCTTAAAGAAAGTATTAACAATAAAAAATCATAAGCTAAAACAACACCAAATATGATTCAAACTTCTTTATTAGTCACTCTAAAACTCTAGCCACCATGAATATTTTTAAAATCTTCTACCATTCTACCAATATGCTTATATAAATTTTCTCCAATAAAATTTTTTTCTTCAAAAGATATCTTTTGTATTAATTTTTTTAGGTCATTCCATTTTTTTTAACATATATCTAAATAAACTTGAGAAGTATAAGCCCTTATAACAATAAAAAACTTAGTATCAATAACAATCATTAGAGTTATAATTATATCTCTAATTCTATTAATTTTTATAGTATTATCTTTCAAACTCTTATCTATAATTACACCTACATCATTTCTAGTACGACTCTTGCCTAAATACCAAAATTTAAAATATAAGTTATTAATTTCCTCAATTTTTTCTCCATCTCATTTAGTTTCATGAATGTATAAGATATTTATCTTCCTATGAATCATGATATCTACTAAATATTTATAGTTATTTTCTATTATTTTGTTTGTTCGGTATTTTTTCTTTTATTTCATATCATAAAGTTTGTTAGAACTTTCCCTCTTTAATCTACTAACTGGGTTCTATCTCATTATATAAACTTAACTTCACTCCACCCTTTGGAATAAAAAACTTAACTTCTTCACGTGTACTTAAGATGTCCATGTTTACCATTTATAAGAAAGGATGGGTTCGAAGACCATCATCATAATGATATTGTCAAACTCTAAAATTGGACCTATGCTAGCAAGCCCCAACTTCCATTTACATATCAAAAGTTTTGAAGAAATAACTCCAGTTTAACTTTTCATTTTACTATGGGTTCCACAAGATAAGAACCACTCTATGAATGATTGTTAATTTGTATGTCGTGTTGGCTCAAAATTCACTCGTTAACTCATAGTTGAATAAAATCTATAAGCTAGATTGAAATCAAACCCATTCCAACCACAAGCCAAACTCAAGCCATCTAGGATTTGATTGAGATGACCAAAGTCGACGATAGATGAATGTGCTCTCACCCCTAATGAGAAATGTGCTAAAATAAGCATAAGGTTATAAAACTAAATAAAGTTTAAAAGCTAATAAATTGAGAAATAATATAATAATAATTAATTATATCATATGCAATCCTAGTAAGTATAATATTAACAATTATTACAATAAAGCGAAACTCAAGTGCAATAATTTTCAGTATCTTTGATCAATTATTCATAATATAAGGAATATAGACGAGAATATAACTTATATAAAGTTAGGAGGACGGGAGGGTTAAAATAGAGATGTGCCTTCATAGCAATTATGTCATGAAATACTACAAACTATGTAATGAAATAATTTTATTAAAAATAAAAAAAAATAAAAATCGCAATTAGATCAACTATGTTATATGAATAACATTGTGGCAATAAGAAAGTTATTGATAGTTAAGGTGAGCATGATAAGAATAAGAATATTAACATCGACATATGGAAAAACCAGAAAGAGTATATCTACAGATGATTATACTCAAGAAATCGAATTGAAGATAAAGTAGTTATAAATAGATTTAGGAAATTTGCATATATATACAGGATATTAAAAAAATACTCTCATTAGATTGGAATATATAAACAGTTTTAAAGAACAGATATACCTAAGGCAAAATTGGTAAAAGTTGTTCAAAAACCAACTCAAATGAATGAAAAATAAGGATTCATGACACCAACTTAAATAATTAGGATAAATAATACCAATAATGATGAAAAGATATTTTTTCACATGCCCCCTATTTCTAACAAACCTGAAACACTTAAACTTTTGTTTCAAGTGAAATTATCATGCTTGTAGCATCATAAAATGCTTGGAGTCTTTTACTCTAGTTCTATGTACCTTTCACTTTCTCATAGAGCTAATCTGAAGCTAACCAAAAGAAATCATAGTTGATAATGAAAAATCAAAGTAAAAAAAAATGCATAAATAAAATTGAAACAAAAACAGCATATGCACACAGGCCAATAAATAAATCCCAAACTAGAGCTTTGCATTAAAATTAAGTTCATAATTAGTAGAAGCATTCACAAATCTCACAGCAAAAAAGCAAAATAAAACTTGGTTGGCCACTTCACTAGTGAATTTTGTGAGTTTTGAATAATTGCGTTTTCTCGCTTGAATACATAGATAATTCAATTATAAATAGGTGAGTACAAGAGAAACAAAAAGAGGAAAAAAATCTTCCTACAATAAAGTAATACCTATAATTATGGAATAAATATAAATACCAATAATTAAGGAATTACCCTTTTTATATTATGACTTAAATATAGCAAGTAATAGATAAAATTAAAGTAAATAATAATGAGGAGTGTAATTCCACACTCCCCCTCAAGGTGGGTTGTACAGATTGTACATGCCCAACTTGTTGGTTAGCTCATTAAAATTGAACTTAGGGAGAGCCTTCGTGAGAATGTCTGCAGTTTGGTCTCTAGAAAGAGTATAGACCAATTCAATGATTCAATTGTCCACCTTCTCCGACATGAAGTTCCGATCAATCTCAATGTGTTTCGTTCGGTCATGATGAACAGGATTCTTTGCGATACTGATTGCAGCTTGATTGCCACAGAACATCTTGATAGAATTTTCTCCCATAATTCCAAGCTCCTTGAGAAATTTTTTGATCCACATTCCTTCACAGATACCAAGTGTCAGTGCTCTGTATTCTGCTTCTGCACTACTCCGAGATACCACCGATTGCTTCTTGCTTCTCCATGTCACTAGATTACCGCATACATAAGAGCAATACCCAGAGGTTGATCGTCGGGTGAGTATATCTCCTGTCCAATCAGCATCAGTAAAAACTTCTACCTTTTGACTATCATTCCTTTTGAATAATAATCTTTTCCTAGGTGTCATCTTTAAGTATCTAAGATACGGTTGACAGCTCCCATATGTTCCTCAGTATGACAGTTCATGAATTGACTTACTATACTTACTGAAAAACTTATGTCTGGTCTGGTGTGGGACAAGTAAAAAAGTCTTCCAAAAAGCCGCTGATATCTTCCTTTGTCGACAGGTAAACTATCATTCTCCGTTCCAATTTTTTTATACGGGTCTATTGGTGTATCTATTGTGGTTTGCATCCAAGCATACCAGCATACCCGTTTCTTTCAATAGGTCCAATGTGTACTTCCTTTGAGTTACGGCTATCCCCATTTTGGGTCTTGCAACTTCCATTCCCAAGAAGAACTTCAAGTCTCTGAGGTCCTTGATTTCGAATTCATGGGCTAGAAATTTCTTCAGTTTTGTCAATTCTTCAGTGTGGTCACCTATAAGAATGATGTCATCAACATATACAATAAGTACAACAATCTTCTTCTCGGATCTTCTTCTCTGATCTTTTTGTGAACATTGTATGATCAGCCTGACTTTGAGTATAACCGCACTAGATTACTGAATTGGTGAATCAGGTAAACCAAGCACGGGGAGATTGTTTGAGACCATAAAGAGATTTTTGGAGCTTGCATACTTTGCCGCTAGGGAAGGACCCTTCAAGACCAGGCGGTAAATCCATGTATACATCCTCTTCAAGATCTTCATTAAGGAATGCATTTTTGATATCAGGTTGCATAAGGGGCCAGTCTCGGTTTTCTGCAATGGAGAGTAGGATTCTAATGGAGTTCAGTTTGACTACTGGGGCAAATGTCTCTTGGTAGTCAATTCCGTATGACTGAGTATAACCTTTTGCAACCAATCGGGCTTTTAACTGATCTATGCTTTCGTCTGTCTTACATTTGATTGTAATTGATTGTAAACATCCTACTGGTCTTGTATCCTTGGGCAAATCAGACACAATCCACAATCCAAACTTTTTTCTTTG
>NW_018164971.1:181707-181965 GCF_001263595.1 Phalaenopsis equestris | reverse complement strand
AAATGCATGATAGGGAGGAGATAACCTCTCATATGAAACAAATCAGGCAATAGGATGTTGAGTGCAAGGAACATCAGAATCATTTTTCACAGTCGGGGTAAGCTCATAATCACTAGTGTCTATAGATTCCGTACCTAAGTGAGTTTCAGAGGGTTTTGGAGCCGGATTAGATTCTTGAAGAGCAGCTGGAAGCGGTGTTAGGGTTTCTATTCTTTCAGCAGTTCTGTTTCGTCTTGTATAGACCCGAAGTTCCTGAGG
>NW_018164971.1:180569-181447 GCF_001263595.1 Phalaenopsis equestris | reverse complement strand
TGTTTGTGAATATGAACAAAGACGGAGCAACCAAATAGTTTGGTAGGGACAACTGAAGAGAGTGTACAAGTATTTGGAAACGAGCGAAGAAGAACATCAATTGGACTCCGGAAACCCAGAATACGAGAGGGCATCCGATTTATGAGGTAGGCAGCGGTCAATGTTGTCTCGCCCCAATAACATTTAGGGACCGATGTGGTAAACATAAGAGAGCGGGCTACCTCCAACAAGTGACGATTTTTACGCTCGGCCACCCCATTTTGTTGGGGAGTATCAACACACGTGCTAAGGTGAAGGATGTCATGTTGAGTAAGAAATGTTCCTAAGGAGGTGTTGAAAAAATCTCGTGCATTATCTGTTTTGAGAGTCTGGATTTTTGTGTCAAATTGAGTGAGTATCATTTGATAGAATGCACAAGAAATATTGGGCCTACCTCGAATTTGCCACGCATAAGATAGATCTATGTCACCCGTGTGTGATCATCAATAAAGGATACGAACCATTGGGCCCAGAAATATTTTTTTTCACGAGAAGGACCCCAGACGTCACTATGAATCAGAGAAAAGGGACGAGTGGGTTTGTATGATAATCGAGGAAATGAAGTACTAGTGTGTTTGGCAAGTTGACAAAATTCGCAATTAAAAGATGTAAGATTTTTATTAATAAATAAATGAGGAAACAATTTTCTCAGGTACATAAAGTTGGGATGACCTAAACGATAATGAAGTAACATGATTTCACTATCATTATTAACGTTGGAATGGAATACAGATGTACTAAGCGGATTTAAGCAATACAGACTTGATACTGGAATACAACTAGTGGGTGAGACGAGACTGACACAGGGTTTGTTGAGGAGATAGAGGCCACTGCGCAAC
>NW_018164971.1:179995-180559 GCF_001263595.1 Phalaenopsis equestris | reverse complement strand
AGCACTTCCAATCATCCTCACCTACTTCAAATCCTGAAATTCACAAACATATGGAAAAAATTTAGCAACACAACAACAATCATGAGTGAGCTTACTAATAGAGATCAGATTGCAATCCAAAGTAGGAATCCAAAGTAGGAGGAACATGAAGCACAGAAGTGAGAAATAAATCTGGAGAGATGCGGACAGAACCAAGACCAGCAACTTTGGAGGTTGATCCATCAGCAATCCGAACAGTGCGGGTCGGATTACACGGCCCGGTAATCCAATAATAAGGAGACATCCCCGGTCATATGATCGGAGGCACCTGAGTCAACAATCCAGGGGCGAGAAGAGGTTGAATCCAAGACAAAAGCGGATGGGGAAATACCTTCATGGGTAACAAGGCCGGTGACACCCGATACCACACTAGTAGGCTGGACTGGTGTGAGCTGACCGAGCATCTTCTGGAGGGCATGAATCTGTTCTTCGCTGAATGGGCTCGTTCCTGGAGAGGCTTCGGTGGTGCTGGTGGCAGCTGCCCGATGATCCCGTTTGGGTTTCCCATTGGCGGGTTTGCCGTGA
>NW_018164971.1:176402-179935 GCF_001263595.1 Phalaenopsis equestris | reverse complement strand
AGTGGTCACACCAAGTGCGGCTCTGGCGTTGGCGGTTGTCTGTGGATGGAATATGAGCAGCAAGTGCAAACCCATCAAGGGATGTAGTGGACAAGGAAGCACCTAACATGACCTTTAGACGACTCTCTTCGCGGCGTATGTCGGAGAAAATTTCACGAATTGTTGGAAGAGGTTTTGATATCAAAATCCGTGAGCGAGTCTGGTCAAACTCAGATTTGAGGCCGAGAAGAAATTTGAAGGTGCGTTTCAATTCTATGATTCGACGAAATATGACAGAGTCTTCGAGACACTTCCAAGGGTACACCTCGAATAGATCTATTTGCTGCCAATACCGAGTGAGAGTATTGAAGTATTGGGTGACGGAGAGATCACCTTGACGAAAATCATGAAGAATTGTCTCAACAGCAAATAATTCGCTTGTATTGTCCGCACTGGAATATATCTCACGGGCAGCATCCCAGATTTCCTTAGCCCTGCCATAGAGAAGAAAATTTTCGCCAATATCAAGTGTCATCGAGTATCGAGAGTGCCATCGAGTTAACAAGCCAGGCCATAACCATATTATTCTCAGATTTCCAAGTCTTGTATGACGGATCTGTCGTCATCGGAGCTGGAGCATCACCAGTCACCAGTGAGGTAATCATCTTTGCCTTTGCCGCATACAAACATCATGACTGACTGCGACCATTGGAGGTAATTCTGGTCGGTGAGTTTGTGGTTGGTGATGAGAACATAATTATTGTCTGAATTGATGGGTAATGGAGACCCAGCCGCGGAGGGGTGGCTAGAAGTGACATCACTAGTGGAGGAGGAGTTGCAAGCATGGTCGTACTTAGTCATTGGAGAGGAGAGTTTGCCTACGAGGAGCACGGCTGAAACTGGCTGTGCTCGATAACGGAAGAAGCGTCGGTACTCAGTTGCAGACAATCGCGGGAGAGGTGCGTGCGCTCGGATGCAGTCGAGAGAGACGCTCGGATCGTCCTCGGACGCGGACGCGGAACAGGAGCTCGGACGCGGGCGCGGAACAGGCGCTCGGACGCGGACGCAGAACAGGCGCTCGGATCGTCCTCAGACGTGGACGCAGATCCGAACAAGCGCTTGGACGATCGGGAAAAATGATCGCCGGAGAGAGCAGACGAGAGCAGCGGAGAGAGCAGGCGCAGGAAGAGCGCTCGGGAAAAAATCGATCGCGGGAGAGAAGGCCGTGATCAAGCCGAGCGGGAGAAGCTTTCCATCAATGACTCTTCGATGGCTCTGATACCATGTGAGTTTTGAATAATGCTTTTTCTCGCTTGAATACATAGATAATTCACCTATAAATAGGTGAGTACAAGAGAAATAAAAAGAGGAAAGAAATTTTCCTACAATAAAGTAATTCCTATAATTATGGAAAAAACATAAATACCAATAATTAAGGAATTACCCTTTTTATATTATGACTTAAATATAGCAAGTAATAAATAGAATTAAAGTAAATAATAATGAGCGTAATTCCACAAATTTCAACATGAACTTCAACAAAAGACTACACCTTTCAATAATCCATGGCCAAGCCCTTGATTGCTCCATCTCCCTAGTCACACTAATCGGCAACCTAATGAATTTTTTCATATGATTTATTATCCTTCTTTTGAATAAGAACATCAAATAATCTCTTGATGAATAGAATGAATTATTAATGCATTTTTTTTCTTGTTTGCAAGTTATGATGAAGCTTAGCAGCCGATCCTCCAAGAAAACTTAGATGAGTTCCAAGTTATCCCTTTTTTTCTGTTTTATCCCTTTCCTTTCTCCATCAAATAATTCCGAACTCCTAACCTAGCCAAGAAGACCATTTACATCTCCTCTACAGCCCTAAAACAACTCTCGTGCACCTTTCATAGTCAAAAACCTCATCCCCATACCACATCCTAAAATATTCTTGAGTGTTTACCTTCCCCAGTAAACTATAAACAAGTTCCATCACCTACACAAGCCTCCCCCCTCCTACATAACCCTAAATTCTAACAAGCTACTGCCACCTCTCAGCCCACCAACTCCATGGCTGCTTCTTGAGCCCTTTAACCTTCAAAACCATACAAATAATTCCCCTCACCATATATATCAGCTCTAGACCTCCACTTTATCCTCCATAAAACCTAACCCAATCTAATCCATACCAAGGCTTGCACTACCTCTCTACAGCCCACCATAAGCAAGAGAGTCCCTTCCTATATTTATATAAAAGTTTGAAAATGCATCGCAAGAACAAAGAAAGATACAAGTTAAAGCTAGATGTGTGACAAATTTTCATGTAAAAGTACCTGAAGTAGCTAGCAAGTGATTACGGATGCATATATCAATTCCCATTTCCAGCAGCATCATTAGAATAATGGCTGCAGCTATATGAGCCGATATATGCAGAACTCCAATAACAGCGCGCCGTTTCCATGACATCTTTGTAGGAATAAATGAAAACGATAGCAATATCAACAGCAAAGTCCCAGTTGAAGACACGTATGAATGTTCTACCATGTACATAAAAGCATTCCACATAGCATTAGCAAAGCTCTTGATGCGGCCAGACGAAGAATCATCATGAAGGATTTGGAATACACCGCACTGAAATTAAAAGAGATGAGTTCAGTTTTTCTCAATCCAATCTGGACAGTGTTTGCAAAAATTTAACGGTGATTGCGAAAATATCATGTGCAGTTCCATCATCCATGGAGGATGATAATTATTTAAAAAGGGGGAAAAGAAAATGAAGAAACATAAATCAGATTCATATCTAAGTATAATCTCGTTACTTAACAAGCAAAGGCAAAATACTGATAGTATGATAAACATTAAACACACAAAAAAAATTAGGAAAATTAACAGTTGAAGTCATTTCAATGCACTTTTGTCTTAACTAATCTACTAAATCATAAATGGCATAAAAAAAGCTATAAATATCAAATAAGAACTTAAAAAATCAAGCAGATGACGGGTAAACCGACCTCAAGTTCCCTAAATCGAATCTGTGGTCGAGAAAGGGAGATGAGGTCAAGGTGAACTGCTTACAACAATGTTAGCATTTATTTAAAAGTTGATTTTAGCTATAATTTTTAATTAGAATAGTATAAGGCATGAAATTTAAGGTGATAAATTTATTATGAGGTTTTAATATAAGCAAATAATGATAATAGTTATAATTGTAGATATAATAACTAGGATTAGATTATTTAAGTTTACCTTATCATTTATATAAGATTGATAAATTTTAAATATGATAATAAGAAAATTTTTTATTTAAAAGTGATAAAATATCAAATAAGAATTTTAAAATCATAGTAATAATCTAGTAATAAAATAAAGATTAATTAATGCTATACAAATTAAGGGGAAAAGTTATAAAGTATAAATTATAGAATTGTATAAGATTTCATTGGGATAATTAAAAAAAAACCTAAATTAATAATAACATTTTTTAATAATTATATTATATGATTTAAAAAAATATATAATTATACATACATACATACATATATATATATATATATATATATATA
>NW_018164971.1:142178-176383 GCF_001263595.1 Phalaenopsis equestris | reverse complement strand
AGTGAAATAAATCATCCCCCTGATATTGTTAACATACAAAATGAAATAATAATTATTAACAACAACATTAAAAATGTTTAAATTAAGTAATGATAGACTATTTAATTAATTAAATCATATAGACAATTAAGAAAATTGTATTAAATTAAAGTCAAGACTATTATTAAATAGTGAGATTAAAAAAATTTTAAATGAAATAAATTAACAAGTATAGACTCCAATCATTTGATTAAAGGTATTTTATTGAAGAAGAGGTGATAAAATATAAAAATAAATAAAATATCTGAGCTCGAGGTGAGTATTCTTATTTCTAATTTGTAGTAATATAATTAATTTTCTCTAAATCAAATGCATGAAACAATATAGATACCTGTTTAGGTAGATTAACACTACAAATAATTCATGATTTATCTGTTTTATAGATTATATTGATCATATAAAAAGTATAAATTATAGATTTCTAAACACATATTTAAATTGATTACATATACTGAGTATTATAAAAATATGTTGCTAGTGTGACTGAATTAAATAAATAACTTAGGTTGTTGGCATGTGCATTATTGACTGGTGGAGTTCACCCCATTAGAGGAATAGTTGAAAATGCTAAAATACTGGTACAGACAATTACAAAATACTATTAATATTTGGACCATAATTGGTATAAATTTTAAATGGTACTCCTCTAATGAATATATATATATATATAGAAACAAAATAGAGCAAAATGTTTTGTTGATCATATTTGAATAATCAACTATCAAATAATTTTGTACCAATTTATTGAATTTCAAATAGTATACATATTATTTTTTTCTTTGATGTTAATGCAGTATAAAAATACGAGTAAAAACTACCTTTTCTACGTCTAAATTTATCGACTAATATAAAAAAATAAAAACTAAATTTTATTTAGAAACTTGTTGAAGTGCTAATTTAAATGATAGATTTATAATTTTGAAAGTTTAATAAAAAATTAGAAAGATAGTATTCAAGTACTAACAACAATAAACTGAATATTTCAATAATTAAATGCTTGATAAAAAATTAATCGAGATGTAGAGATTTTTATGTTTATGTGTATAACTATTTAGATGCTTTGTTAAGGAGATGACCTTTTAAAGGTAAAAGACAGTAAGCCCTCTAATATAATGTGAGTAATTTTTTTTTGAAGTATGATAATAATATAATGTTTCTTTTAACCCTCTAGCATTAGAATAATATTTGTCACAATATCTTGATACTGCAAGTATGATATGATTATTATGTTCTATTAGTCAATATGGTCATATAGAAAAGAATGGCACATAATTACATAGTTATATTTATTTATTACAAATACTGATTAATATTGGTCAATATATCTTGATACTGCAAGTATGATATGATTATTTTGTTCTATCAGTCAATATAGTCTATATAAAAACGAATGACACAGAATTACAGTTATTACAAATACTGAAATAAATAAACAGATATAGAATGTAAATAAAATAATCTATATAGCATGCTTGTATGTGCATAATTGACTCAAAAATTATCCCTCGTTAAAAAAATATTGATATTGATAAATCATAATTGATAGAAATTTATTCAGTATTTATAGTACAGATGCTATATAAACGAATATAGATATGATATGATAGAGCCATCAAATGACTTGATTCTTTTGTAATGTCATACTTAGATGGTTAAACAATTTGATACTGATTTAATGAACTTTAACTAACAATAATATTACATTTTAAATTTTCCTATGTTATTGTAATTTTAAGAATATGAGTATTCATAGAATTTGTTGATAACAATTATACTAAACTAATATTTACAGGTTCTAGGCTTTTGACTAAAAAATGACTGACGAAAGGAAAAATGTTTATAAATGATGCAGCCAAACTAAAGGAAGGTAATTATAATCATAATTATTTTATTTTTAGATTTATCTAATCATCAAGAGACTCTTTTGAGATTATCTGGATGATTCTATTTATTACTTAGTGACAGTATTATAAATTAAAAAAATAATTTTTCAATGTTTGAACGTTCGTTGCTGCTATGAAAATTCCAACTCTCGGGTCAGATAATGACAAAAGATGTATCGCGCTTTAGATAAGTTGATAATGGAAATACATTTCTATCATTTGAAGATTAGGGTGTTATATTAACACAAATTATGTGTTATGTAGATAATTTCTCCTAAAATATAATAGAAAAAATTTACTATGCGGAAATTGATCAACTAAAGAGAGATAAATGTTGAGAAGTTTAGCGCTTCATCTTAATCTAAAAATCACATAGGAAGCTTTTATTTATTTATTAATTAATTAATTTTTTTTTTTGCCAGACCTCCAAATAAAAAAAAAGAGTGAAATAGCTTGAAAAACCTTGAAGCAACCAGCCAAATCACACTCATAAAAAAACTATACGATTTGACGAAGGAATTTATGATATAGGCAACAGAAGATAAAAAAAGACCCGAACCAAAAGTAATCGATAGCAGAAGCAATTTATTCTTGGAAGTAGCATTACCTGAGGAAACATAGAAAAAACAATTACGAAGTATATGAAACCACCAATGACATCAAATTGCCAATTCTTCTTTCGAAACTTTAAAATGTTGCCAAGAGCTATCTGCAAATGCAGTTTTGCCAAATCATAGGCAAAGAAAATATAACTAAAAAAGAATTTAAATACATGATGGAAGTAAACTTAATGACATTTGCAACGTGCTTCAAAAAATGTTAAAAGAAAAAAAAATGAAGGGTAGCCAACTTACCCTACTGGAGTCCTCATAAGAAGGATAAGTAGCTTTGCATTCATAAGAATTTCCGTAAAATTGGTTGAAGTTTCTGAAGACATGAGTTGGATGTAGAAAGGCACCACCACAACCATTCACAAGCAGATGTTCTACATACACCGGTTGATCTGAAGGGACACAAGAATGGCGCATATAATGGTGCAAGTCTCCAGCCATGCGAAGCTTACATCTTCCTTTCATGTAATCACGTATTAAATGAGAGACATTTCTACCAGTATTATCATTCCAATACCAATCTAGAAGCCAGGTAGGTTCATGTGTCATCACAATAATAGAGTCATTGTCCCCGACCTGCAAAACTTTTCCATATATCTATGTGAAGTGGGGCAGGCTAATTTAACATTTCAAGCATCATTGAAAACAAGAGCCTTTTTCAAAAACAAGAAAATAGACTTTCGCGCAAAGGTCCAAACAAAAAAAAATCATAGCTCAATTACTTATAAAGCAGATATTACTTATTTAATTAAATACATGATATCAGATTTAACCCAAATCATAATCGAACAACAAATTTTCTTGCTGAATTCAAAAGCTACAACGACGAATCATCAAACATGGAAACGACATGTGTCAACAACGACTCTGCAAAATAAAAAAGAAAACAACACGAAACACAACGGTTCCCTAGAGGAGAGCAACAGGCTGGGAAGGGAAGGAAGGAAGCAGTGGCGATGCTGGAGGGTGGATGGCAGCAGGTGACAGTGTCACTGGATGGCGTAGGAGGGCTTGTGGCTAGCTGGGAGGAGGTTGGCAGCACGTGGCTGCGACATAGAATGGAGTAGGAGAGGTGGTGAGGGACTAGACAACCGTGGGGGCTGGCAACAGCAGAACAGTCTCTGAAGGAGTGTCGGCAGGGGTGGGGCCGGAAGAGCTGTCGCAAGAAAAGGCCTGCAGAGAGGGGATACGGGGGAGGGGGCTGGCAGCAAACCGGAAGGCTAGTGCGGCTGCTGGAAGCATGGACAGCAGCAGGAAAAGGGCCCGGAAGGTTTGTGTGGTGGCTAGAAAGAGCCTGGAGTGCTGGACGACAGCAGAATACTGAAAGGCCGGGGTGTAGAAGAGATGGAAGCAAGCAGTTGAGGGGAATATAGAAAAATAACTATCCCAACGGGTTCGAGCTACAACTGAAGCACCCCTCAAACTGTTGGAGAAGATCACCACCTCGATGAGTTACAACCAGAGCACCTCGTTGCCTTCAGATACAGCCCAAGAAGGGAAATCAACAGCCGACCGCAAGCTGGACAGAAATTTTGAAATCAGGAAGACCAAAAACTGAACCCTAAGACAGCAAACAACATATTTATAATAGGTACTAGTAGTTAGAATTGAAAGAAACTTGAATAGAAAGAAAATAGAAGTAGGAAGGGAATAGAGAAAAACAAGGAATAGAAGAGGAACAAATAGAAATAGGAAAGGAAGAGAATTAGGTAAGAAATGGAAATAGGAAATGAAGAAAAATAGTAAGGGAAATAGGAAAAGAAGGGGGGCAGTAGATTTGGAAAGGGAGGATCCTCTCCCATTTGGGTGTTTACAGTACTGTATCAGCTATAGTACCGCGTCTTGATAAGCTCCCTCATCAATCTCTCGGGGTTGGGAGGAGCTTCGACTTCAATTGTCAAAGTTTTGGGGTCCTCATAGTATGAAGTCAGGTCTGTATCATTGAACGCAACAAAAATATTGTAGCCTCCTAGCAGGTCTATCTTGTAAGCGTTGTCATTCTGCAGCATGTCTTAATAGAATAAATATGCATCATTTTTTGGCACATCCTGAGCTGAAGCTACATATAGATGTAGGTTTCCATAATGTAACTCTCGAGCCCTTAAGTCTGAAACTTGTTTCTTCCACTTCTTACACTTCGCGCAATGTAGCAGATAAATAAGTAAAATTTCAAGACTGAGTTTCATTCCTCCTATCTGGACATTTGATGATAGGTAGCACGTTGAATTGAATTTAACATTTGAATAACTTAAGGTAATCTTTCATACTGGCACAAAAGGGCCTCATTTCTAACGTGTTGGGCCTCCCTCAATAGGGGTAACTCTGAAATGAGCTTATAGATTTGAATGGTTTGGATTTCTCTTAAATGGGTTGACATGCGTCTGGTGTCATTCCTCAAACTCAAGACTGTCTTGGACACTCACCGTGAAGTCCATTGGAGTCTCCCTCATGGACTCAACTGAAACTATATGCATCTTTTCCTCCTCCACTGGAAGCTCGTCCTGCTCCATTGTGGCATTGTCATCTTCCGTGTTTGTTGTGTCATTACCCAATTTTTCAAGAACGTCATGCTCAGTGAAATAAATCATCCCCCTGATTGTGCGGTCTGAATCAACATGCCCAAATTCATGGCACTTGCAACACTTCCTGGTTGCGACAAATTTAGAGATGCAAATTATTTTCCACCAATGCTCCACTCTGACTCAGCTTTTCCACTGACGGGGTCAGCTTAAATGTTCTCCTGGGTGTAATATGGTTGTATGACTTTGAGGTTGAGTGCTACCAATAAGATGTGTTGGTCGCCCAGTGATGTGGTCAATCCACTTCTAAAGCTAGATCTGGAATCTTTTGTCTATAGTAAGCTGATAAGAACTGGCGGTGTATCTCCTGCCTCTTCAGATTCTCCCATTCCCCATATGTTGGCTCTTCTCTCGGCCTCCTATGAAACTGAATTCCAAAGCATAGTGGTCGGTCTTCTACATCACTAAAGTCCTCCCTATGGAGGGGATTTCTCTTGCTCTCCTTCGATTATCTAGATCCTGGTCAAGGGTAATCTCCCCCTTGCTTCATCCTTATATCTGCAAACCTCCGTTGAAGTTGAAGAATCTCCCGCTGTATCTCTTCCCGGGTAGGCTTGAGTATGTATTTCTTTGGTGGCATTGCTAGAGTTTGGAGTGGGAGGTGAAAGGTGTGTGAAACAAATTAAGGATGTAGAAAGTCTAATTAGAGGTTGCTGATTTTGAAAATCAGCAAAAGAATTTAGGGTTAGGTCAAGTTTAGCTATGGTTTCGTGGTTGGCAGGAAAGAAAAATTTTTTTGATGGAGGTGGCTTGGGTAGGGGCTGAAGCCAGGAAACCCTAGAATATGACAAAGGTTGGAATAGCTCTAATACCAAATGATATTGGACCCAAACCATGACCAAACGACAAATTTATTGTTGAATTCAAAAGTTACAATGACGAATCCTCAAAAACATGGACACGATATGTGCCAACAACGGCTCTGCAAAATAAAGAAGAAAACAACACAACCCACATAAACGGTTCCTTAGACAAGGGTGGCAAACCCGGAAGGGAAAGAAGCGACGACGGTAGCGAAGGGTGAATGGCAGCAGGTGGCAGCGGAGCAAGATGGAGTAAGAGGGTTGGCGGCCTACTGGGAGGAGGCTGGCAGAAAGTGGTTGTGGCGTAGAAGGGAGTAGGAGAGGTTGCGGGGGACTGGACAGTTGCAGGAAGCGCAAGCAAGAGGGACTGAACAGCAACAAGGACTGGTGTCTGGGGTTGGACAGTTGAAGGAACAGGTCCTGGAGGGGCTGGCGACAGCAAAAACTGGCTCAGAAGTGCTGACGACAACAAGTACATGCCCCGGGGAGGAGGGTTGGGGAGGGAGTGTTGGCGACCGCAAGAACATGTCTGGAAGGCTAGTGCACTGGCTTGAAGATGACTGGAAGCACGAACAACATCAAGAAAAGTGGTTGGAAGGCCCGAGTGGTGGTTGGAAGAAACCTGATGGCTGAAAGGTTGGTGCATAGAGGAGATGGCAACGAGTACATGGAGGAGAATATGGAAGGATAACTATTCTCAGGATCGAGTTATAATAGAAGCACCCCTCGAATCGTTTGAGAAGATCACCACCTCGAACGAGTTAAAGCCAGAGCACCTCCTCGCCTTCGAATACAAC
Organism: Phalaenopsis equestris; assembly: GCF_001263595.1. Taxonomy (NCBI): domain Eukaryota; kingdom Viridiplantae; phylum Streptophyta; class Magnoliopsida; order Asparagales; family Orchidaceae; genus Phalaenopsis; species Phalaenopsis equestris. Next base: position 169,671 of record NW_018164971.1, on the reverse strand, counting down.
CCTAGAAATGAAAACTGTCTCCGACGTGAAGCTGGACAGAAATCTGAAATCAAGAAGACCAAAAACTGAACCCTAAGACAACAAACAACATATTTATAATGAATACTAGTAGTTAAAATATGAAGAAATTAGAATATAAATGAAATAAAATTATGAAAGGAATAGAAAAAGGAAAGAAAAAAAAGAGGAAGAAATAGAAATAGGAAAGGAAGTGAAACATATAAGGAATATGGGGAGGGGGGGAGGGGGGAATTAGAAAGGGAGGATCTTGTCCCTTTGAGCGTCTACAGTACTATAGTAGTTACAGTATCGCATCCCAGTAAGCTCCGGCGTCAATCCATATAGAAAAATATAATTGAGATAAATCAAGAAGATATACATATAACAACTACTAATTTTCTTACAAAAAGATATTTAAGAAAAATCTCATCTCCTCATGAATCGAATCTAACTCAAAAAGTCTGAAAAAATATTAATCCCACTAACATGTGTAGAAATAAGTAGATGTTATAATTAAGTAGAACAAGGGATCTGATACTACCAAATGTTTCATACATGTGGAATTTTGTCCTATTAGGTGGACCAAACCACCTATCATATGGGTCTCACAGGATCAATTTATAAAAGCTATTGGGGGGACTTACCTATTTCAGTTTTATTTCTTTTTTTAATTCTAATTTTAATTATAATGTATGTCTTTCCTTCATTATTTATTTTGCATTTGGTAAGTTGTAATAGACTTAATTATGTTTTCCTTTACCATTCTCTATATAATAAGAGAAAATATTGTAATTTGAATACGATGGAATAAGAGAATATAGTTTCTCAACATTTCTTTATGGCAGAGCCTTGTTCGGGTCGTGTGCATCGCTAGGCGTAGAAGGTGTCTCTGGCTTCCTCTAGTTCGCCACCGGCTTGTGACGACATTAAAGCGTCGACGTCCGCTATTTTGTCTACTTTGAACGGCAGCGACAAAGTCTTAGTCTATGTAGTTTGAACAAATCTACATCGACTTCATCTGTGTCTGCTTCGAACAACAATGCAGTCTTCTTCCTGAGATGACATCTTTGTCTTTGTTGGTCAAACGATATAACTTTATCTTTGTTCGTCTAAGCAATTTTTCTTGTTCATCTTTGACTGTCTTCTTCGTCTTCGGGTTCGATTGCTAGAACTCCTCGAATGGTATCCCCTTAGCTCTCCTTAAGCAGCTAGAATCCTCCCCGCAGCGGCCAGAATCCTTGCAGTCAACTCGCAGGCCCTCCTCTGCTCGCTCCAACAGCCGTCCAACAGTCAGAATCCTAACTATAGTCATCGGAATCCCCCATTAGAGAAGGTCCCTATAGGATTGTTGGAGGGATTACTTTCACAGAATCCCTCCAACAAGCCTACAGGCCATTCTCTGCCCCTTATCATAGTCATTTGACTCCTGTAGCTGTAGTCCTCTATTCCTACTGCAAGCAACAACCTCTTTTCTCAAACCCAAAACATGCATAGGGTTTTTGACCAAGTATTGAATGAAGGCATCCAGTTCTACTTCTACGTAGAATCGATACTTCTAAAAATGTGATGTATCCATGTCGGACACGTATCGAACACCGGCACTTCTCCAACACTATAAAATATATGTCTGAATTTTTTCAGGAATGAATATGTCTGGGACACACCTCAGCACTACATCGGACGTGAGCTTAAGACGATTTCAAGAAAATGAGACACGGGAATTTGAAAATTATAAGTATACTAATAGCATTAACTATATCTCATGTATCAGGGCACAGTGTTTGAGCTCATTGATCCTAACCGTTGCTCATTGAAGATCCAGAATCATATGGGCATGTATTGATTGATCAATTTTATGACCATAGAAGTAGGAGAAAATTTCTAGATTTACAGAACAACACGAGATTTTGGAAATAACTCATGAGACTTATTCTAATACTGAAATCATTACAGGATTATTTGAAATTGAGACAAAACTATATGAGCTCTGTCAAGTATAGTTGAGTATTACTCAATGCATCAACACCCTATCAAAGTACTGGTTACAGTTAGATGTGTATGATACATATGTATGGAAGTGTTGTCAAGATGTTATGATGTATAAAAAAATAGTGGAGAAGAAAATGATCAAATTCTTATTGAGTCTAAATAAGAACTTAAATGAGATCATAGAAAGAATCAAAGGGATGAAGCCTTTCCCTACCACTAGGGAAGTCCTTGTTGAAGTTAGAAGAGAAGACTGTAGGAAGAAGCTCATGATGGAAGGAAAAGTGTGGTTTCATCTAGCACTGAAAGCTCTGAATTGTACAAGCAAAACTGCTCCAACGATTCAATGCCAAAGAAAAATTGTCCCTTGTGTGAGCATTGCAAGAAACTTGCTCACACAAAGAACAAGTGCTGGAAACTACATAGAAAACACGTAGATTGGAAACCTGGACAAGGAAGGAAGGACTAGATGAGAGCATAGAAAGGTTCAAAACTAAATTTGTAGCATAATAGTTCATTTAGTCCTATGGAATCGACTATTAGAAGACATTTGCACCGGTGGCGAAACTCAACACAATAAGAGTATTACCGTCATTAACTGTTAACTGAGATTGGTCTTAATATCAGTTAGACATCAAAAATGTATTCTCAATGAAGATATTGAGGAAAAAGTGTATATAGAGATACCTCCATGAGTAAAGAACAACAGAAATAATCAACTAGTATACAAACTAAAGAAATCATTGTATGTGTTAAAACAATCTCCCAGAGTATGGTTTGAAAGGTTCATCAAGACTATTCTAGTCAATGGGTATTATCAGTGTCAAGTTGATCATACCTTGTTTATGAAATCAAATCAAGATCGCATGATAATCATAATAATTATATATGTAAATAACACTATTCTTACAGGCAATGACGTAAGGGAACTTGAAATAATCAAAAGAATAACATCTTCTGAGTTTGAAATCAAAGATCTTGGAACTTTAAGATACTTTCTGAGAATAGAAGTAGCTAGATCCAAAGAAGGCATTGTCATATCTCAGAGAAAATATATCCTTATTAAAGAAGACAGGATTGTTGTGGTATCCTTATTAAAGAAGACAGGAATGTTGTGGTGCAAACTAACAGATACTCCTACAGATTGCAATCGACGATCATCAAAAGAAGTGGATAACACCCCAATTGAAAGGAGGATGTATCAAAGACTTGTGTGGAAATTTATTTATCTATTACACACAATACTTGACATTACTTTTTCTCACGGTATAATGAGTTAACATAAAAATGATCCAAATGAAGATCATTTAGAAACGGTCTTTCGAATCCTGAGGTACCTAAAGATGACTCTAGGACATGGATTTATATTCAATAAAACTGAGAACTGTAATATTGAGACCTACATCTGCTAGCTGGGTAGGAGAACTGACTGACAGAAGATCTATCACTTTTCATTTGCATGGGGTAAAAAGCAAGTTGTGGTGGCAAAAAGTAGTGCAAAATTTGAGCATCGTGCCTTGCGATCAGCTACCAATATTTTAAAAAATTTGGCACACCATGATTGAACCAAAAATATGGAGATTGGCAGGCACTTCATCTTTAAGAAGATAATTGAGGAGTTGTCCAACTAAGCTATATCACAACTCTGTATCAAATTGTTGACATTCTTACCAAGGTTTTTCCTTGGCACTATTTTAGTGATTTCAGCAACAAGTTTAAGATGTATGGCATACACAACCGAACTTTAAGGGGAGTGCTGATATGCATATAATCGTAAACAATATAGGTCCACCCATGATTCGGGAAACTTTGGGTTCACTGTTACATTTGAGGGAGAGAAATTATTCTCCCTTAAGTATCCATTATTACGTTATTTTTTTTATCATGATGATTTGAATTTTCCTCTGATTGTATGAGTGTTAGTATCAGCTATAAATATTTGTTATTAATTTGCACTAGTTTAATGGAAAAATTAGAGAGTTTTTCCTCTTAGAAAGTTCCGCCTAAATTCTAACATAAGCATCCACTTTAGCTTTCCTTTCATTTTGTTTGAAGTTCGCCCGATCTCTTTGTCAGTGTTGTAATCTATCATTCGGTAAATCTTTCTTTCCTTTAATAAAAGTTTGATTTAAGCTTATATTTTGTATTTCTTTGACAGAGAGAGAGACATGTGCGGACATGATAATCTCAAATCAAAGTATGAACTAAAGCTTTATCTTGCTTATTTTCAACATATTAAAAACTAAGATAAAAAATATCAATGACATTATTTATGTTTTTAAAAAAATGGAGAAATGGTCAAGTTAACTTTGCTTAAATGATACAATCCCATTCTTTAAAACTTGAAAATGAACCTCATCGGTGCTCGAGTGTAGGACCAAAAAAGGATCTGGCATTCTCTTGGGCTTCCTGATCACTTGAATTTGCGTTAAGATACTCTTCATCCACAAAAGCATTAAGTATCCTTACTGGCATTGATTCGTCATTTCCTCCTAATTTCTCTATCTTTTGAACCATCTATTGACATAATCTTGACACTACCCTATCGATCTTATCAAATCAAATGACTTGCTGCAAGCTTTCTAAGTGAAGTAGTTGTGCTTGTTTAACTTTAATATACCCAGATAAGACGTGGTAGAATACACCACCATGATCCTGAATTGCATATCCTAAAGTAGGCCTACTGCCAACCATAGCACCCACATAATCTACAATTGTATATGATTTAAAAGTTAAATCCTCCCCTTTTTTTAACATAGTTCCTTTGCTTAAGGTTTCCATTGAAATAATGTAGAAATCTGTACAATACTCATAGATCTGAATCTTTATTGTGCATACCAACAGCATAGGCAATAAAAGGTAACATCATAGGCAACAGCAGGTCTAAAATATGATAAATACACGTCATCAAATCTGTCCCAAATAGGCTGCTTTTCTAATACTATGTACTCCTGAAGTATCTCAAAATTTATGATTAAATTTCATGGCACCCTCAACAGATTTTCATCTTAACTCACTTCTTTCAACAGCTATCTATGTATTTTTATCATCATAATATCATTTATGGAGAATGTGAAAATTCAATGCCATGGAAAGTAGTTCAGCTTGCTTAACTCTTTGATATTCAAATTCTCGGTGCATTCTTTTCTTTGAACTCCCCATTACTTTCATATCACTACCTTTCACAATAATGTTATCAGCTTAAACCAATAATGTGAAGACTACCCCTAAACTCAAGGGTTTCACAGAAAAAAAAAAATTAATTATGGTCCCTTTAATTTTGTTTGTCACAGATTAAACATTACATTGACCAACCTTTCAAACCACATCCTTCAAGATTGCTTCTTCCTAAACAATACCTCAATAGCTTACATACTATTTATTTTATATTTGAGACAAATCTCAATTGAACCTCCGTATAAGCTTTTTTCTTCAAATAACCATATAAAAAGGCATCCTTGACATCGAATTGTTATATATTCCAATCTTCGTTGGCCAGTCTGGATGGTCTCAATTGCTCCTAACAAGTTGTTTTGTCTTTTTGTATCATATAAATGGCCTAATTCTCAATTTAGATGGTTATCTCCATTCAACAGTTACATTGAGTGGATGTTTTGCCCTCCCATTGAATTTTTATTATATCCTTCAATTATAAGGGAACACAGCACCAAAGAAACGTGCAATCATTACTGTTGTCCATCGAAAAGGAAATTGTGGTTATGCTCGCATAAAAAACAAAAGAATAATGAAATGCGACAATACAACAATAAATTCAATTTACAAAAATGCAACGATGAAGACTAACAGCATATTCCTTAATTACCAGTTGGTGCTTCAAATGGCAACCCATCTACCGATGCACAAAACAGCAATCCTTGAGTCTTTTCAAATAAATTAAACCCTAGTACACACATGACTGCTTGCAGTAGGAAAACCAACAAACAATCATACCAAGAGAAATCGTGAATTTGGCTTTTCACTAGCATAAAGAAGCTGTATTTTGAAGGATTATCTCATGGTTGCATGTAAAGAGTTTATGCAAATAATGTAATCAGCAAACTTGTATCTGCAAGTCCACATAACCAGAAAGAAAAAATCAAAATGACACAGCCATAGCAGATGGAATGTAAAGCAAATATACCTTCTGTTGACACAACTCTGCAAAAAATTTAAACTGGTAGACATCAATATCACCATGCAGAGCTTGATCAAAACCAAACACCCACCATCCTTTTGGAAGCTGCAGAGCAAAATAACTCTTTTTCTGAGGCATAAACCATCCACCCAACCAGCTCTTATGGCATATGTACCTCATAAATGTGTAGAGTCCATCAAACCAATCTGTGGGCACCAAATGAGATCCTACTTTAGCTTTTATATCTTCAATGGCAATCAATTCTTCAAAAAACGATGTAATGACGGAAGAAAATTATGAACTTGGCAGTTCGTATGAATGTTTATTAGAAATTACTAAGCATCAATTTCTACAAGAATAATCACAAACCATGGTTGCCAGGAATTACAAAACACTGAGGTCCATCATATTGCTCCAGCTTCAATATCCCATAAGGAAGCTCTGGCTTGTTTACTGCTATATCTTCTGGCCTATACCAAGTAGGAGGCTGCAAAGCATACTCAAATGGAACGAAAAGGCGCTTCTCATATGTAAATGCAGAGGGATTAGGGTACCTAATCAAAATATTAAAGCTCTTTATAAAAAAAAAGAAAAGACAAACAGCCTAGCTAAGAATGACTAGCACGCTAACAGCACAGACGGACCCAGATTTATTGTTAAGAATCAATACTAGAGACTTCAGCAAGAAAATTGGGTGGCAAGAGCAATTTATTATTCAAGCAATTTGAAAAAGTACAAAAATATTTCAATGAGAATGGTAATAGAGATTCCTAGTAGGTTAAAAGTTATGCTTAAATACAGTGTTACGCCGGTGCCTAGCCTAAGGGTAATTTTGTCTTTTATGTGCCTAAAAACAATTTTGTCTTTTTTTATTCATTATCTTTTAGTATAAATAGGACTAATATATTTAGAGTTAGGGTTATGCATGAGATTGTGTATGGAGTCTTAGGTTAAGGTTCGGGAGAGATTTCCTTCCGCACAAATTGTCGAAATTGGGAGAGACCACCTACCCCTCGAATTGTAGGTACTTATCTTTAAGTATTTAGATTGTGTTGTTCGGAGTTCATGAAATAAATTATTTGTTACACTAATTTATGTGATAAATCTGTGTCAGATCCTATCAAATGGTATCAAAGCAGTCTACTAGAGAAAGCAAAGACGGCTCCATTGTGCCCTAGTCGGTATCTGAGAGCTAGAGTTTCCATAGAAACCATCGCGAAAGGATCATGGCGTACAGAGCAACTCAATCTGATTTGTTATCGCGATACAGTCGCAATTGGAACTAGCAGGATACCAACGTCAGAATCGATAGCACAACACCAACTGCGTACAGGGACTGCGGCTTACACGGCATCTCCGCCGCGCGCTAATTTCATGTATACTCTCGCGATAGTCGCATGCACAGAGATGCAACATTCGTTCGTGGCTCAGTGGCAATTCAACCTAGCTAGGGAGGATCATAGCATACAAGGAATGCCCCGATCACAGGGGAAGCCAACGTGTGGAATCGCATTGCAACATACAAGACTGCTCTCGATCAAAATATGTATCGAGATTGCAGCGCAAAAGAGTTCCGCGTCACTTGTGATGGATACTAGTGACCGAGGTTTGCAACATACAGGAATTTGGATTGCAGCTCCAGAGTTCCGTGAAGCTTCCAATAGTTCCACTGAATCGCATACAGGAATTTCGAGATTACGGCATCTAGAGTTTCACGCACGTCTAACCCGCGTTCAGAAATTCCAAATCTCCTGATTTCAGCATACATAAGTTTCAAAACTATCCAAAAGTAATGGCGATAAAAAAGATAGATGCTTTGAAGGAAAAAAAAACTAGCGAAAGAGGTCAATCAAATCAAATCTTGAATAGAGGAGCATTTCTCAGCTATGAAAATGAGTTGGAGGAAAGGATCAAAACCCTAGAAGAGATGACAGAAGACTGTGGAATCCCACACAAACCTCTACCGTCTCCAACAGGATCAAGCGACGATGTCTGGAACGAATGCAAGTGGCAACAATTAAAGGAACTCATGCGACATCAGGGCATCACCGTTGTCTCGGTCTTGTCTCAATTGGATGTGGAGCTGCAAGATTGGGTGAAGGAATAAGAAACGAACTTAAGCGCCAACACCTAGAAGGAATAGCACAACATCCAAACGGCTCGAATGAGAGGCAGCATGCAAAATAGGACAGTGGATGATTCAAGGCAGTAGAAGATCAATTTGAAGAATTTCGACCAGAACAAAAAAACATGGTGGATGGGACCCCAACAGAAGGTTGCATCCTACAACATTAGTGTCCTTCAATGTAGCAACCTTCTGGGCAATTCTAGAGCTTATGGGGAAGGGCAAGCTGATTATGGGGCGCTCCGGACTGATGGAAGAAGAAAAATTAATATGGGTCGAGGAAGGGAACCCAACCCCTGATTTATGGGTAGAATGAACTTTAGTCAAGAAAATTGGGGAGGAGGCTCACGCAAGAAGAAGCTGGAGATGATGATCTTTGAAGGAGATGATGTTTATGGTTGAGTTTATCAGGTGGAGAGATATTTTGTTGTTAATGAGCTGATGCAAGAAAAAAATTTGATGAAGGCAACAGTGTTTGGAAGAAAAGGCTCTAGCATGATATCAATGGAGAGAACTACATCAACCAATCTTGACATGGGAAGTGTTCAAGGTCCGATTGTTTGAGCGCTTTAGAACCATGCGAGAAAGAGATTTATAGAAGAAGTTTTTTGCATTGGCCCAGAAAGTATATGTTATAGAGCATAGTGAGAAATTTGAGATGTTATCCGACAGTTTGAGACGGATATTAAAAAAAGTGTTAGAAGCCATCTTCAAGAAAGGGTTGAAACCAGAGATTCAAACATCACTTCGCTTGTTGAAACCGCGAAATTTGAGGGAAACTATAGAATTAGCACAATTGATTGAAGATAAAAATACAATGGAACATGCTAATAGATGCACCACGGGTGAAGCACCATACTAAACTGCTACAACCACAATGATACTAAAAGCTCAAACAATGAAAATTCAGGGCAACACTCAAAACACCTTACAGAAATAGATTCAGGAGAAGCAGTCAAGGGGTTATATTTTCGTTGTGATGAGAAATTTTTTCATAATACCGTTGAAAGGATTGAGCATTACAGGTTCTCACAGTGGTGGCGAGGAAGAGAATGAAGAAACAGAGACAATTGTGGTGGAGGAAAAACAACTTCAATTTTAGAAGAAGAGTAATGTTACTTCGGTGCTTAACTTACGGGTAATTTTATCTTTTGTGCGCCCAAGGGCAATTTAGTATTTTTTCATTTATTATCATTTAGTATAAAAAGGGCTAATCTGTTTAGGTTTAGGATTATGCATGAGATTGTGCCTGTAGCCTTAGGTTTAGAGTTTGGGAGATATTTTTTACCTCTCAAATTATAGGAATTAAGAGAGATCGTCTACCTCTCGAATTGCAGGTGATTTATCTTTATGTATTTGAATTATGTTGTTTATAATTAGTGAAATAAATTATCCGTTGCCCTAATTTCTTAAAAATCTATGTCGGATCTTATCATAGTGATAGCAAATGAATCATGAAATTATTGATTTGATTGTGGTAAGAAGGCAATGAAGAAGAAAACAATTCATCTGGCCTCAATTTCAAATATCAATTCAGGTTTTTAAGAATCATAAGTGGAAAGAAATGCAGCTTACGCAAGATCCCCTCCAATAAGAAGTAAGTTTCCACGCGGAAGAACATGCTTGGAACCACCATTCTTCACTTTAATCCAAGGTTGGGCTAGTAAACGGGTAACAGCATAGGTTGAATTTCCACCATCTCCTGTGTCAGCCATGAAATCAAACCAGAATTCCTCTTTCTCACAGAAATGATCATATAAAAGATCACCGTTTTTAAATTCATCGGGGATCTTGGATCTTGTTCATGGCAGCCTAGAAAAAAAAAAAAAACAAAACAACATATGCTGATAAAAAATATTTGTATGTAGAACCAATATAAAGAAGAAAGCAGACCTATACAAGATCAAAAAACTGGAAAAACATTAAAAGTTGAATGCATACTACAAAGAAAAGAAAAAAAGCAGTCTTAAAGCAGATAGTCCTTTAATTATAACAAAATGACATATTTGAAAATAACTGAAAACAGGAAGAGACAAATAAGATCAAAAAGAAAGACATAGGCAGTAAGACATTAGCAAGAACTACAGCACCTTCTTATGGTATTCCATTTGTGCATATCTACTAGCATAACATATAAGAAATTTGTAGAGATTATGATGAACTTTTAAAAAGCACTTGAAGAACTCAACAAACAAAAAACAAAACTAAGCTAACCTGCATCATTCTCATATCAAATCGCCCAACGAAAAGAGTTACTGACACCATAAGATCAAATACCGTCTTGAATAAATCAGTTGATGTCCTTTAAATACAAAAAATAAATTCGTTAGCATCAACCTTAACATCATAATACTAAAGAAAAGAAGAAATAAAAATGAGAACAGAGAAATGCAAAAGGGAATATCATATTGGATGTAGAAGAGTACCCTGAGTACCATGGAACCATATCCAGGAAATCAGGTTTCATTTGTTTCTTTATCTTCTCGTATTCGGAGATAGTTAAGGGGTGGGTTAGAGCCCATCTATCAAGATCAGTATTAGTAAGAACATAAGAGAAGGAAGACTATTTAAGCAGTGACTAAAAGCAAAGAAATAAACAATCAACTGTATTGGAGACATGAAAATATAGCTTTCTAAGCATTTTTACCCAGTACTTCTAGTATCTAGTTATGTCTAAAATCAAATATATAGAATGATAGATTCTTCATACCCAGTCGAACACTCAACCACATAATTGGCAATATAAAGGCCGATAAATGTTGCCCATAGGGAATATATTGGAGATATTTCATTAGAGGAACCAGTACATGCCCCATTGCAAGCTAGCTGTAAGAAAACAATGAGAATGATGTTAATACAAATTCGAATTTTATGATATTTTACTTGATGAAAAAGTTACAAAAGGATGTGGATAGTCAAGTACCTCTCCATAGATAACCCACTTAGAAAAGAAGGGGTAATCGCTGGCAGATCCAACAGGAGCGAACCAAGAAGAACAGACTTGTTCTTTCCATTGATGCATGCGCAAGAATTTAGATATCCAAGTGTTTTGATCATGCTTTTGCCAAAATGAGAAGACTGGAAACCAACCAAAGCTCCTTCGATCAAGTGAACTCTCTCTTTGGAAAGCGCGGTTCCCACAATGACTGTAAAATACACAGCATGCTACACTTATAACCTGCAACGCGGCAAACAGGAAATAATGGGCATGCTCTGAAAGAAAGGGAAAAAAATTGAAAGGTAAAACCATGAGAAGTGATGATTTTAGACAATTACCGCACAATTTTGAATAATGGTCAGAATTTCTGGCCTTTTTCCTGCTACACGAGAAGCAAGGCCAACATACCATAGGCCAAGAAATATTACGTGAAAAACGATCAGAAAGAGAACAGATGAAAGGTATATAGTAAGAAATAGCGATAAATTCATCCTCAAATCAACTCCCATTGACTGAAAACTAGGAAGATGATATATGGCTGCCATAAATATCCAAGCAATATACCTGAAGCACATTCAAAGAAGACAATAAAAAATTAAATGTGGCATATGCATCTTTCCTATTAAACTTAGTGGAAACTCTTTAGAAATGAGTTAGCGGTGCACATACCAACGACTAAAGTTTGAATAGCTTGGTTTTATGGTCTTTCTGACAAATGGGGAGGAGAAAAAGTAGAAGAAACCAAACAGACAAATATACATAGACCACCATTTGAAATTCTTGTCCAATTTCTGAATGAGGGTTTGCATATTGTCCGACGAGATGAAGAAAAGACATCCGACAATTACAGCAGTCAAAGCATGCCTTGAATGCTCGTGCGGATAGGGGTAAGTATGAGTCAGAATGGTCCTCACCCTCTCCATTTTGAGGGTGTCCAACAATGGACCAATTGAATGTTTGTTTGTTCCCATTAAAAAAATTGGCAAACTCTATTAACTCGGATACTAATATGCTACAGAAGTATTAACTCGAGAAACAGATAATAGAAAGCAAGTGAGCACCACTTCTACCTGAGCTCAACTTCTACAGTAGCCATTTAACCCTGCAGGGAAAATGTACACCATGAGCTGCCAGATTAAGTGAAGTCATTGAATTGTTTATAAATAAGGGGAGAAAATGTTTTAAATCACATTATCCAACTATTTAGAACGCAGAGCAATCATCATAAAAAGAAGATGCAGATAAATTAGCAAATAATTTAATCAATAGCAAGCTCGTTTATTTTGTTGGCAACAAAAACAACAACAACAAGCTTTCATCCCACTAAGTAGGGTCGGCTCCATGCACCCTTTTTCTCCATTGTTTCCCATTAAGTGTCATATTTTCATTTAATTCTAATAAATTAAGATTATTTTTTATAGAACATGCCCAAGTCTTTTCAAGTTTACCTCTACCTTTCTTAACAAAAGACAAATCCAAAACATCTACTCTCCTAATTAGGTCATCAAAAAGTTTATTTCACTTGCAAATTATTAAAAAAAATCAAGAAGTGGAATTGAATAGTAAACTAATTTAACAGGTTCAAGATGCTGGATGTTCAGTTCCTGTTTGAATCAGCGAATTGGTGACGGTGTAAAAAAGTTGGCAGCCTTAGTTGACACGAGGAATTAGTAAAAACATGTATATTTGCATCTAATAGGTAAATTTCAAATCCTTGCCCATTGCGAATTCTGGCATTAGATCAAAAAAATTTCTCCCCGCCCTAGCACACGTTATTCTAACATTCAGATGACTGTCATCTGACTAAACAATCAATGCTCTTCCCCAACATACGACATCAACACTTCCAAATCACCGTTACCTTAGCCACACTATTACAACACCACACAGTGAACCTAATGCTCTTTTTAATTTGATATTAAGATCATTAAAATTTAGTTGGTATCAAAGAAATAAATGAATATAAGCTGCAACTGGTCAATCATTTCTTGTTTATAAACCTAAAAATTTTAGATCTCGAAACAACATATTCATGATTATTTTTGATGAGGGGCATAGGGGAAACGTGGGAATCAAGGGTGAAGGCGGAATCACAGGAGGTCGCAAGTGGAAGCAGGGTATCTAGGGTAGTGAGATTTTCACGATTTCCTTCCACAATCCGAGGCTCCCATGAGAGTGGTTTCGAACTGTGCGCGCCCTGATTTCCTATTTCAGCTATTTTTTAGTTCTTTTTGTATTACTTTCACCATTTCTAATAATTTTTTTCTATAATGACAATATTTATATATTGTTTTCTGGTTTGAGAGACCTTTGATATGGTTTAATACTATTTGGAGATGTTTTCTCCTAGTTTTTCCTATTAAAGTTTTGTATCTTCAGATTTCTTCCAGGTTATATGTCTGTAGTCTAATAGGATCAAAGTGGTGATCTCTCCCTAACGTACGGAAGCCTCTGTCATCCAACTCGCAACCAACTGTTGTTCAGAATAGAAAAATTGCTTTTATCAATTCTGGTTTGCTGTCCCGCCATTATCCATACAGCAATTTCATCTAACACCCCTCCTCGACATTTGTTTCTTGCCATTTTGTGGTTTTTCTTTCGATTTTCAGAAGGGGCAGCTGCCTGACATTGTCTATCCACCACCAAATATCGTTATCCTTACTATTCCTCTACCCCCTCCCCATCAAGCATGTTTCCCAAATACCATACCTTCCAAGCTCTAGATCAATGTCATTTGGTATCAAAACACGGCAAACCGTAAAATTTGCAGAGATTTGTATTTCTTTGCCCAATATACAAAATTAAAAAAAAAATAATCCTAGAATACCAAAATCATTGCGACCGCAATTCCTAGCCCCGAAACCTAAAGCCTACAAAATCCAATCTTCCTGGCCCCACCAAAAATCTATCGCGACGCCTATCATAGAAACTTTAAACTTCAACCAACCTTTTATCTGCAACCTTACACCCATTGAAACTGTGATCGAGAGAAAATGACACAGTACTACCTAGGAGAAATCTGCAATAAGGTCCAGAAGCTTACTATGGAGGATATACAGAGGGAAATCCTCTAAATGTAATAGAGGCTTATCATCTTTGAGAGGAGACAATTCGGTGAGGTCATCTGATGCCACAATAGTGACTCGTAAGATCGAGAAAAAGAATTGAATCCCCACCATGCAGCTTCCAGTGACGAAGAACCACTACCATGACGATTCAATATGGAATACTATAAGAAAAGCAAGGATCTTGAAGTAAATATGGATACAACAGTCCAATTGAATGTATCTTTGTAAAAATTATAGCCATATCAATTTTTGTCTATCAATTTTCCTTCCTAAATATTTCATTAATTCTACATGTACATCTTATTTGTGCGTCCCTCCATGGCATATGCTCAAAACTACCAAGTCTCTTTTCTATTTACCATAATTTCAATTGGTGAAAGTCCTGTCATTTTTCTAATATAATCCTTTTTTTATTATACTAAACATGTATCTTAATATCATCATTTCTACCATATTTAACTATTAGCAGTTTCTTGTTTGCCCTATATGAGAAATAAACAAAGAAAGATTACATTTTAAATGTATTGGAGTGAAAAGTAAATAGCATCCCAAATCCAAAGATAGTAATCTGAAGAGGGTGGGGTTGATCATTGATGTAGAAGGCCAAATACAAAGCAGCTCACAGGCATTTAGGAAAAAATGGGCAAAGAATGAACCAAACCCCACATCTGAAAAAAAAGAAATAGTTATTGTGAGATATGTTTTATAAAAAAGAAAGTACAAGCGAAACTGGAAGAAAAATAGAGATGCACCGTGCTTTTCTTTTTTCCTATTTTTTTGGCCAAAACACGGCCCTAGATATAAAGATTTACATGGGTAAGAAATAAGAAGGAATAACAATACCCTAGTAAGGAAGAAAAAAAATACCACATTACATTAATAACTACCAGCCATAGATGATGAGATCCCTATGAATAAAATAATAGCTAGCACAAAACTTGTTGTCTACCAAATTTGCTATAAACGTAGCCTCCAATGACACCAATCTTGGTGTAACTGCTGTCCCATTAATCCACAACTATCTTGTCATCCTGGAATGCCTCCACTAGCTGCAGGTATCCATGAGCTTTGCCTTGAAACCCGCAAGGGCACCTAACATCAATAATCACCAGCCCATATGTCCAAGCAAGAGATATTTATAATTCCAGGAAAGAAACAATGATTTTGTAGCAATATTTAATATTCCCTCCCAAGGTGATTAGTAAACATCCAGCAAAACAAATTTGTCAATCGTTTTTTCAAAAAGTTCAAAGTTCAAAAAGTTTTAATCAATTATTTGATAAAAATGTCATCACTCTTATCATAATAGTGAATCTAAAAAACATAGATCTGTAATTTGGATTTTCATTTTTAAATGAAGTGTCAACCTTATCTCCACATATTTGGTTTGATTATGATGGACAAAAAAGAGTGCTATACTACTAAGCTAGAAGCAATTTTATTATTACAAGATAATATCATAGAAGTCATCATAGTTACTTGATGTTCTTCTAGAAGTAGCATAAGCCATATTCATTCACTAATTCTACTAGCCAAAGATTCCCTCCTTTGACAAAGCCACCTTCATTCCCTGAAAATATCATATATTCTTGTGGTCTTTGATCTCAATTTTTGTAGCAAACAACTTTTTTGGTATGATAATTTCCTCTGAATCATCACTGATCAAGATTATATCATCTATATATATTATGAAATAGTAACTTTGCCTCTATTATTAGATTTAACAAATAGTGTATGATCAGCTTGACACTGAATGGTCTTAGCAAACATGTCAAGCCAAATACGAGGAGATTGCTTCAATCCATATAATGACTTCTTCAATTTGCAAACCAACCTATTTGACTTATTTTCCAAACCTTGAGATATTTTCCAAACCTTGAGATATTGTCATGTAGACTTCTTTATCAAGGTCCACGTTCAAGAAGTAAATGTTTACATTCAATTGATATAATGGCCAATCTTGGTTTATTGCAAGAGAGTAGAACACAAACAGCGTTGAGCTTGGTAACAAGTGCAAAGATTTCCTTATAGTCAACCACATATGACTGTGTGAAGTCCTTTGCTACCAATCTAGCTTTGAACCTCTCTACACTTCCATCACTTTGTATTTAAGCATGAATATCCATTTGTAGCCTATAGAATTGTTTCCATGAGGTAATTCTAAAAGTGTCCATGTGTAATTATTTTTAAGAGCTCGAATTCTTCCTCAACTGCGTGTTTTCATATTAGACCTTTATGGTTATTAGGTGGAAGAGGACTTAGTTCAGGTTCTTGACTGAACCTGATCTACATGGTGCTCTGTACATACTAAGTGGACTATTCCTCGGGTATAAACATGTCCTGATCAATAGTATTAAGTTGCAGTAGAGTTAAGACATGGGATAATTTCAGTGACAAAATTTGGTTCTTCAAGTGAGTTAGTTGAGTAGTAGGATTTGGATAAATTGTTTGAATGACAGGTTTTGATTCAATTGAGTATCTTGAACAAGAACCCAAATTTATATTCCAACAAATTCTCACCATGAATTTTAGGTTTGTGAAAAAAAGATTGATTTTCAAGGAATGTGATATCCATGAAGTTGTATATTTTATTAGTGATTAGAGAGTAGCATGTATATCCTTTTTGGTTGGAGTAACTGATGCATATATCTGAGAAATTTGGGATCTTGTTTGATGTGGTGTGTTAATAGGTGTGAACAAAAATGGAAGAACCAAAGACTTTCAATGGTAAGTTGAGGAAAAAAACAAATATGCGACTTGAATTTCATTAGAACATTACGAGAGATTTGAAATTTTAGGACACAATAAGACATTTTATTAATGAGATGGATGATATCATACTTGGAAAAATAAGGGCCAATAGTAGAATAAAAATATTCTTTAGCATTATCAGTTTTAAGAACTTGAATTTTCCTTTGAAATTAAGTATCATGGAGTAAAATAATTGATATATGGTGGTGGTTCAAGTATTTTCTTTCACAAGGAATGTCAAAGTTATTTTAGTATAATCTTCTCTTAATGATAGAGATCGTCGTGCCCTGTTTATATTTTTTATCTGGGAGGGCCCTTAGATATCACTGTGAATTATAGCAACAGAATGTGAAGTATTGTGTTATAATTTATAATGAACATGTCTATTATGTTTTGCAAGTTGACAACATTGATAGAAATGAGGCTTTTTATTGATAAATATATGTGAAAAAAAAATTTCGACAGAAACACAATTTGGATGACAAACGCGACAAAGCCTTAACATTACTTGACTTTCAACTAAAGCAGACTTAGAATGAGAAACTAGATTAGTTGAACTACACTCAGAAATACAACTTAACAGATGAACTTGTTCATCGATGAGATTATTTTCTTTAAGCAGATATAGACCACTATGCATCTCAGTACAATCATCATCCCTGAGTCCACTACCTGAAAAAATCACAAAAATTAGAAAAGTTTAGTCACACATTTTAAGTCACGATAAGTTCGTCGATTGAAAGTAGATTGTAATCTAAATTTAGAACATAAAGAACAGAATAAATGTGAAGATCATTTGTCCATTCGGCTGATCCAGCTCCTGCTACTGGAGAGAATGAACCATCAGTTGTTTGAAATGTAGAGTGAATGGTGCATGGGTTGTAATTTTTGAAGACATTAATATCTCCCATCATATGATCTAAAGACCTGGGTCAACTATCCAATATTTTAGTTTATTGCTTTGAACAGTAAGATCATGGGGTAGAATATCATGGTGTGCCACCAGATTGATCGATTGTTCGGTCGGGGATTGCGGTACTTGAACAAAATTGTAACTATGACCAAGCTTTTTTTTTTTTGCATTGCCTCAGATTGCTCCCTAGTGAATAGACTTAGTTATGAAATGTTGTTGGTTGTGACATCAGTATTTACACGGTTCTCACTGTCATCTCTTCAATTAGATGGCTTCCAATCTACAGGCTTATCATGTAATTTCCAACATTTATCCTTCACATAACCAAATTTCTTACGATGGTCGCACCACAGTCATCCCTTCTTTGGCCTAATATTCTAAGAGAAATTTTGAGACATAAAGCAGATCCTTCAATAGATGGTGAGGTGTGATTGTCCATCATCATCAACTTCTTCTGCAAAGGCTTCCCGAGTAGTAGGGATGGGTTTAAATCCCATGATTCTCCCCCTAACTTCTCTAAATCTTTATTTAGTTCAAGAAGAAATTTGTTCAGTAATTCTTCTATACAAATCGAATAATTTCTAGGAATGAACCACGTACATGTCCAATTGCAGGCAACAGCAAGTGAGTGTTGAAATATTGAATATCACTGAATTATCCCTCTCATAGATCATGTAGTCTGGTTTCAATCTCAAATGGCTATGAGGGAGTTTTCATTACTAAAGTAATTTTAACACGCAGCCTCCCATATCTCTTTGATTGTCCTATAGAATAGGAAATTTTCTCTAAACTCAGTGGTCATGAAATTTATTAACCATAACATAACCATGTGGTAGTCGGTTTTTAGTCTTGGTATTTTGAATTAGTAATTTTTAGAGCTGAAATTACTTCTGTGAGATGTACTTCTTTCCCTCTGTCACAGATGTACATGAAGACGAACTGTAACCATTTAAAAAAATTATAGCCATGCAATTTATGGTTTGTGACTACGTGAGGAAGTTTTAAGTACGGTAGGGACTAAAACATAAGCTCGGATCTAGAGGTAACTACCAAGGAAAAAGATTGTCATTCCACGCCATGTTTGACCATGATAAGATTGTGAACTTTGAATCGAGAAGATCAATTGTCTGAACAAAAAATAAGGAGGACCCTTAGTTCGATAGTTGGGCTGGACAGTGAACACGAACTAGAAGAACATGCACAACTCTCGAATTCCAAACAATCAGCACTCGATGAGAGGAGGTTGGGTCGTTTGCAAGTTCACAACTCATGAGGTGGAGGCAAGGGCAAGTCGAATCATTCATCGACCGAAGCAGCAACAGTGTTATAAGAGGGCAGATGACAAGCTAATCTTCTTAAATCGAATAATTTGAACAAATATGTGACGCGCAGATGAAAAGATCTATGATGCGGGAACGGAAGGATTCGAACGACAACAGTATTGTGCAAGGACAACGACCATAAGATCTTTGTTTCGGACGATCTATGAGAGGAGATGCTTCAACAATCACATTTGAACGAAAGGATCAAACAAGTGAGATGTTCAAACGGAGCTGCGGATCAATCAAGATGTTCGAACAGAACGTACGAGAGGGGACGAGCACTGCGTTCTCATCTAGGAGGCAAAGTAACGACGCGACGCGAAAGAGTCAGAGAGGAAACAACGACCTCGAGCGTGTGTACGTAAGGATGGCATCGAATGACAGCTTCGAAGGTTTCTATGAATCAGTCATGATCAATGGCGAGGAATAAGGTTGTGACCCAACAAAATCAATTCCAGAACTCTGACACCATGTAGAATTCTTGAATAAATTTTATTTCTCTCAAATCATGCATTACATCTTGCTACATATATATAATAAAGCAAAAATAAAAAAAAAATCCTCCAAATTAAAAAAACAGGAAAAGGAAATATCTAATAAAAAAAATAAAATTAATGAAATATATTTTGAAGAAAAAATAAATTCTTTCCTGATATAGATTGACAATTTCTAGTAGTATCCTATCATGAAAAAGAAAGGGTTGACCATTTCAAATTGATGGATGGTGCCATTTATATATCTATCTTCCCACTTTCTCAAATAACCATTTGGACCAAGCAAGGTTGTTGGAAGAAATTCTTCCTATTTAAATTGTATGAATAATTTAAAAAGGTGAGTGCTTCATGAAGACTCATAGAATAATATTGTGATTTGGTAAGGTGGTGTAAGAATCTATCTCCTCTCCTTCTTTATTATGCCTCATTAGGACACTCTTTTAATTGTTAGCCATATCTTCGATAGAACCCATCCCTAATACGATATTAGAAAGGGAAATAGAACAGAAAAGAAATAAGAAAACAGGAATGCTCCTTTGCTTCTTATCTGGCCAAAACATTACCCTAAATATAAAATTTTATAATGGGTAAAAAACAATATATAGAAAGACAAGCCCTGATAAAAAAGAAAAAGAAACAATACAGCAGCAATTACATTTAAAAACTGCTTATTATAGATGATAGAATCCCCGTAAATTTAATTATTCAATGCAATAAGTGTTGACAATGAAATATCTCATGCCCATAGCCTCTACACACCAATCCAAGTGTTATCAAACCTCCAGTTCATCAATCCAAGGGTCAAACAGGCATCTAAGGAGGTCTAGAGAAACAATGGCCATAGAAATGATCGATTCCAAGTCTATACTAATAGTACCATCAACAAAATGTAAAAAGAGGTCAACATTCAAATAGAAGGTTGCTTTTGTGAATCAAAAGACTAGAATGCATCTTTGACAAAAGTTATTAAACCTCAGTAAAATAATTTGCAAAGAAATCAATTCCATAATAAAAACTTCCTCCTTCTGACACTATCCTGTGTTTTTGTAGATAAAGTGTTATGTTAAACTCAACCATGCCATCAATTTGTTGCAATAATGAACACAGAGTCAACACTGTCATGAATATCTATAATGATATTAAACATATTCATGTACAGTGACACTTTCAAATATTGTATAATAGTTAAAAATATATCTCATGATCAAAGCACAAGAAAATAAAATAGCTATTTGGGATTCTCCTTCAGTAAAATAAAGAAAATAGAATATAGATCATGTTGATCAAGCACCTTCATAATCGCACAATACCTCTTCACCAATAAATTGGCATATTGTTGTCTCTATTTGGTAAGGCAGTCTTCTATCCTACTGATTTCAACTGCACCATAACGTTTCCTGTCTGACAAGAATACTAACACTAATAGGATCATAGAAGTTCTCTCTAAAACATCATCCAAACAATATTTTCTTTATATGGGCCAATTTTAGGCAATCTCCACATCTTCATTATCATAAAGATTACAAGTTTTCGCCTATATCGGATCCATCAGGTACAACAATTCAAAAATACTGGTAATTTTAACTCTGAAATGACTTACAGATAGGGGTCTGTATTATTTGGTCAAATTTGAAAAATCAAACTAAACTAAGTTCATTTTGTTGAAAAATCAAAATTCGGCTTTTTTTTTTTACTTTTAATATTAGGTTTTTTATTTTAAATTTAGTTTTGATTAACATTAAACCAAAGTAATCAAAAAACTGAATAATATTAAGATTAGCATTCATTTGGAAATAAAAAAACTTGAACATATGACATGTTTTATTCTATGTCAGGACTTTTTTAAAAAAGATGTTAATGAGATGGTGAGGAGATAAGAAAAAGAAATGAAATTTTTAATTTGAAATAGAACCTTAAGTTTTAATTACTTCAGGTCATATGCTAAATTTCTGAATCAATAAAACAAAACTATATTTTGATTCAGTTTGGATCGGTTTTAGCAAAAATTCAGTCTCCCCAGTTTTTAGATTTTGAATTTCGGTTTCATTCGATTTGACTAATTTGTGAACCTGCCTATCCAAATTAACTGATTGCACACGCTTATTTACAGCCCCTAGCAAGCTTCCCAATGAAAGCAGACTAAATAGTTAACCAGTCTAAAATTTTTTCCCCAAATGTAACGTGGATTTATTAAACCAGTTGAGTTCATTTTTAGTCTAACAAACCAAAGCAAGTGTGCAAGTAAAACTTGATGCTTCTTAGCTTTCATAATCCTTCAAGTAATATAGACAATCTACTCAAAGGTTCCCTGGACGTTACAGAACCACGAATAAGTACATTACCACATTTTAAGCTAGCATATCAATTCTCTACTCAAAATCCACATTAAACACAAATAGAACATAAGATAAGATAATCACTAAAGCATTCAAATGCAAGCAATCCTTCTCCTTCCAACCCAATACTTTCAAGATATTACTTCCTAATAATTCCAGCACCAAACCCAATCAAAAATCCATCAACCCACCTTGCATCTTTCCTCGTCCTCTTTTTAACTCACCAAAACAACCACAAAGCAGGAAAAAAAGCTGAATCTAAAACCGAAAACCATAAGGGGCGGATTGGCAGCAAATTTTGAACAAGGTTTAATCAAGATCTAACTTAAATATTACCAAACAGTACAAAACGGAAAACGAACTTAATCAATCCTAAAGAATGTTTGGAATTTTAACTCGCACCCCGCCAGCCCCGTCGATGCTGTTCCCAAACGAGTTCCGTTCAAACTCTTCTTCTCCTTCGCAAGCCGCTGGTTCCGCCGATGCCTTACCCTAGAAAGCTTCCATCACGTACCCTTCTCCTTCTTTACAAGCCGCAAATCCAGTGGCGCCTTCCGCCCGGAGAGAGTTCCCGTCACGAACTCTCCTTCTTCCTCGCACGCCAGTAATCCTGTCGTCGCCTTCCCCAGCAAGCTTCCGTAACAAATTCCTCTTCTCCTGCACACGATTTCCCCTTCCTCGCCTCTGCCTTATCGTGGAGGGTTTCGGGGAAATGGGATGGAGCGCAAGTGGAAGAAGCGAAGCCGAACTTATGTACCACGATATTAATCTACTTCTCTTCATTAAAGTTTAACTTATTATGGGGATGAGTTTATATCAAGTTTAATTTACGTTCAGACATGGCCGTGGATTGTATGGTGGTCCATCCGGTCCACCTATGCATGCAATAATTTCTACTGACTTCCTTCCCCATGGAAATATCTCCTATTTGGAGCTCATCAAATAAATAAATATATTACTTAATATTTATTTATTAAATAAATTTTTTGTTTGATTATCTTATAGTTAGGAGAAAAATTTGTGTATTGGAGGTTATAGATAGGTTACAGAAATGTTACAGAGGATGTAACATACCTATAACCCCAAATACCCTCTAAATGACCTTCGACGTACGCAGCTCTGCGTAGATCTTACGTACGCAAATTTTTCTCCATAGTTAGAGCCAAAGTATTGAGTTAGTAAATATGAATCTCCATGTGGAATTTTAAGGAATGAAAAAGACATGTTTAAAAAGGAAACTATAATCATTTTTCTTATGCAATTTGTCGTTGCTATGGACTCTATATTATTAGTAGTAAATATAGAAATACATTCTATACAATCATCTATCTTATATCTCGGTTATCCATACATATTAAGCAGGAGTTTAAGGTTTAGGGTTACAGACATAGTGAGTGCTTGCCTTAAAAAAAAAAATTCTCATGTAAAAATATTAATATAAGAGTTTACCCTAAATGTTATAACCCATTCTTAAGAAAATGTCCAACTTAACCACATTTTTTATATTATTGTTAAATTTTATATTCTGTTCTACTTATATTTTGTTTTTGTAAAATTGATTATATTATCATGGCAATTATCTGTAATTTTATTTAAATTATTATTACTAATTTTTTTAGTTATTTTATTAGTTATTAATTAATTTGTTTAATATTTAATTACCTCAAGTTGCCAAAAACTTGTTAAAATAAAGCAAATGAAAAACAAGGAAAAACCTTTTTTTTTTTGTTCTTTTGTTAGTACATGTTTTAGTGAAAACATTACTTTCATATTGAATTGCATAAATAATGGTTTGTTTGGGGCAGTTGTAGCAGTTTGAAGAAACAGTTGCAGAAGAAACTACCGTTCAAAAAGAAAAGCTGTGATGGTTATTACAATTTATTACAATTTTTTTTTTTTTGGAAAAGTCTGACAGCAGTTTTCTAGCGGCCACCGCGAGTAGTCAGTTCTGGTGGCAAAACACAGCTTTCAATTGCGGTTTTTTGAAAAAGCAAGCAAAACACAGTTTTGTTAAACAGAAAAAACTGCTGTGCGATATCGCACCACAGCCCCAAACGCACCCCAATGCAAAAGATTTATTTTTTTATTAGAATCTTGACAATGCTTTCATAACTCTAGATAGTTATTATTATCATAATAAGAGAAAAATTCACATCATATATTCATATAGGTTTTTTAAAATGATGACACATGGCATTAGTTTTATACTTCATAAATAAATTAGACAGGTTTACATACTTACCACTTAATTCATTTGTATTTACATATGTTGTGTGCCAGAGAATTCATTATGGTTGAGTTATTTTAACGTCTCAGCATTGTATGAGAATCAACTCACACTCACAGATAAAGGAAGAACTAATAAAGAGGTCACAAGGGAAAAAACTGCAGGGTCTAATCCAGTTGAAATAATTCAACCATCCATACGCATGTTACAAGGCATTATCTGCTCTTGAACAATAGAAAAAAATATTACAATAGTGGAAGATATTGACTTGACTTTTATTATATTAGTGGCAGAAAATACTGGGGAAGTGACAGCACTCGGTTGTAACTATGGAAAAACAACGATAGGGGTTGTGTGGTGGTAATATAGAATCATGTTCACTGATGGTATTGGCAAAGCAATGGTGGTCTGCTGATGGTGGCCGGAAGACGTTGGTAGTCTGACGGTGATAATGATGCTAATCGGGCAACAATGGTCCAGTGTCAGCAATGACAAAACAATGGTGGTTTGGTGGTGCCAATGGTTGTGGGCGGGCAACAATGGTCTGGAGGTGACAACGATGGTGATCTAATGACGGTGATGGTGATGTTGTGGTTTGACGACGGTAGCCTGACAATGACGAAAGTGGCGGACAAGCATTAGTCATTCGATGACGACGTTGATAGTCAGACGATGAAAATAGTGGTGGCTTGATAGTGGTTCTGCAGTGGCAAAGGTGGTAGTCAGGAAGCAGTGCAGGCCTAATGGCAGTGGTCCGACAGTGACAACATCATGAATGCAGTGGTCTCATTGGTTTGTTGGCGGTGGCGATGACAGTATTGAAGTTCTAGAACCCTCAAGAGCTTGGAGCTCCTTTAATTTTTTTCCTGTAAGTCCAACCTCAGGTCCCGGTCCCTCCTCATAAAAAGAGTGAGTTTCTATTTATATGTTTTGTGAGTGACATAACATTGCATAAAATATGAACCCCTCTATCAGCTGATCATGAGTGGTCTCTTTTATCAAATGACATTTTATGAGTATTTGTATGTCTTAATGATGTCATAATTATGTGATATTGAGCTATTTAGATTCATTTAGTCGAGATTTATTTTGTTTATAAATTTATCCATTTCTTACATCATGTGCTCCCCCAAAACATATATCATAGCCTCTTCCTATGCTTTAAGTGCATGACCTAGGTTTACTTGGCCTCAGTTCAAATTACATTTATCAAGACACATCATTTGAATTGGAGTATAGGTAATTAAATATTTGGAGCTCTCTATCACGCACCGTCAATCTTGAGAAAGGATTAGCCATATCCTTTTAGCCATGGAAAAGAAGATTCTAGAAAAAACAAGCAAGAAGAAGAATACTCTAAAGAATTCTAGAATGTTTCACATAATTCCAAAAATATGTTGAAAGAAGCAAGCTAAGAAAGAGCTCTAGAATATTCTGAAAAATTCTAGATTCATGCGTATAAATACTAATGTAGAACTACCTAGAAACTTGTATATTCTAATTTAATCTATAATATTTTATAGGACTTGAAGGAGAATTATAAATAGAGTTCTCACCCTCTCATTTGTAATCAACCAAGGCTTCTAAGCAACCAACTGTGTAATCAATAATTTCTTAGTGAGGTATTCATTTATCTCAATATTTTCTTCTTGGTTCTTTCCTAGAGAGTTTTTATGCTTCTAAGTCCAAGCATTACAAGGGTTAAGCTGACTTAGTGTTTAGGAAGAGCATTAAGGCCACACATGTAACAAGAGAAGTTTCTCTGTGACAGTTGGTATCGGAGAAAGGGTTAAGGATATAACAAAGAGTTTTAAAGAGCATGTCATGGAGTCTGAAGCTACAAATGTGGAATCATCTCAATAAGGACAAGGATGTGAGATGGGATCCTGCTGCATCCAAACCACATGAGAAGCTAGGGAGCTTATATCTGGCTTTAATTTGTGCCTTGC
The DNA here is from genome assembly GCF_001263595.1 of Phalaenopsis equestris. Lineage (NCBI taxonomy): Eukaryota > Viridiplantae > Streptophyta > Magnoliopsida > Asparagales > Orchidaceae > Phalaenopsis > Phalaenopsis equestris. The sequence continues at coordinate 143,427 of NW_018164971.1, read as the reverse complement.
TTAGTTAAAATAGGCTATGAATAGCATGGAGGCCCAGATAGATGATCAAGGCGAAAAGATGAATAGCCTTGAAGAGGAGGGCATCACTATCCATTCCACAATCAGAGGTATGATGCTCCAATAGGAGAAATCCATGAAAGACCAATTGAAGAAGATGTGAGAAGAGATTAGAGACATTAATTCTTATGGGGCTCCGTGATGTTTAATGAGCTCATGAAGAAGAGATGAACAACCTACGAGATAGCTTGGAGAAGATGTGTGGAGATGTATCATTTTGCAAGCGAACATTAAAGACATTGACCAACCACCATGCGTTTGAAGTCAGGCACATCAAAGTGTCGAAGCCAAAGTGTTTTGAAGGAGATCACAACACCAAAAAAAGTAGAGAAATTCTTATAGGGATTTGAGCAATATTTTGGAGTAATGAGCATTATCGATGAAGATGCAAAAAACTAATTTACATCTCTTTATCTCTCTAAAATTGTTATGCTATTGTGAAGAAGAAGGTGAGGAGATATAGAGAAATGTATGTTCATCATATCTACCTTTTATGACTTTAAGAAAGAGCTTAAGAGTTAATTTTATCATGATAATTTGGAGAGTAAGACTAGAGCCCTTTTACGAAGGCCCAAACGAGCATGATCGATTCAGAAATACATTTAGAAGTTCTTTAGTTTAGTTCTTAAAATACCTGACATGTCAGATAAGGATGTTCTCTTCAACTTCAGGGATGGACTCCAACCATGGGCAATGATGGATATTAGATGGTGCGGGGTGCATGATCTTGCTATTGTCATTGCCTTTGTCGAGTGCTTGGTTGACTATGCAAAGGAGTCCACAACGTCAGAGTTTCTATGTTAAAGGTGAAGGAATTACGGACCAACACAAAGATGATACTCATTACAAATCATCCTCAATCAAGGGCAAAGACAAAAAAAAAGAAAAAGATAACAATAAAACTAAGCTGCATAACAACTGCTTCCTTTGTGGAGGACCTCATTAGGCAAGAGATTACCCTCAAAAGAAAGCCCTGAACTCTCTCCTTGCAAGTCATCATGTGGAAATAGGAGGCAATATGTCAATACAAGTGGGAGAAATATAACTACTCAATGTGGTGCAATCCTCTCCAAAACCTCTGAAAAAAGGGTTACTCTTCGTGGAGATGATTATAGGTGGGACAACTACAAAAACAATGATAGACATGAGAGCTTCTCATGACTTGTTGACCTCACTTTTGGTTGAGGTCTAG
>NW_018164971.1:140609-142078 GCF_001263595.1 Phalaenopsis equestris | reverse complement strand
AAAAATAAAGGGTAGCAGTTTCTGAATTTATAGTTAAAAGATCTAATCTAGCAAAATTTTCTCCTTTATAACATATATGAAATTAAGTTAAGTTTTAAACTAACTAAATCACACTACTAAACACAAAACAACAATTACTACCCTAAAATTTAAAAATAAAATACTAACTACCACAAACGTCATAATAACAATAAAACATAAAAGTCCAAAACAGAACATAGTCCAAAACAACACACAGATGCAAATGTAGCAAGCCCAAACCGCATAGTTCATATCATATTACAATCATAAAATAAATCTCTCAGCTCTACTCTTCATCCTCAGAATCACCTACCATTTTTCTGCAGGCTCACAATCAGGATATCGAGGATATGAAGGAAATGCACTCCTGGGTCACCTTTAATCAGGCTCTCCAAAGTTGAGTGGAATTTCTTTTCATAATCACTCTTCCTTCTATTATAACTATTAGTATGATCTACAAAACGCTCTAAATTTTGTACCTTATCAGCGGTAAAATTAATATCATCCATCATCTTCTGCAATAACTCATCCTGAGTCTTAGTAGACTCACCTCTAGATGTAGATGCACATGAAGTAGATGGTCTAGATGAAGATGCAACAGACGTTTCCATTCCATAGCTTATGGAAAATCCTCCTCTCCTTCCAAAAATTGAATGCTCAGAATAAGTCTTCACATTTACCATCGTGACGGGCTTTAAGGGTAACAGAACTTCTTCCTAACTATCATATTTAACCCCAACCTACTCACACAAAGAAAAGATCAAGGAAGCAAATCCCAGACCTGCAGTTGTAACAGCTGTAGCAGAACAGATGATGGTCTGACAGATCAAAGCTCTAATGTTGATGAGCTTTCCCGCTTGAATATAATAGTTCAACGTTGCTCTTTCTCTGGTCACTTCACTGAGATGATTGGTCGAAAGCAGACGAGCAGAAATAAAATAGTTCCAGGCCTTTGAAGGTGCACGTAACTTTGACTTTGGGAAATTTACTCTCCTCTCATTGGTTATCTTCTAAAGTCCTCTCTCAATAGTCAAGTATGAAATACTCTCGTCTAACTCTGCTTCAGTAGGACTATAATTTGCATAAAAATATAAAGTAACTGGTGGTAAATGGTAAAACAAGTTGATTACCTCTAGCGAAAAATGTTCCAACTTTCCTCAAACCATAACTCGATTGTCTTTAGCTTCAGGGAGATTTACATAGAACTCCCTTACAACATAAATCACTGGGACTACAGAGAAACAATAGAACTATTCCCACTGTCGGCGAACAATTAAATCTTCCACGTCTCCACCTAGATTTCTAAAACATCGCTCCGGAATCAATTTTCGTGACTGTAGAGCGTCACTGTATCGATCTTGAGCCTTGAAACTCACAAATTTCCTCGAATCAAATGGGCTTTTTCCTCTATTCCTCTTCCTTCTTGGTGTCCTCTTCATTCTTGGTGT
>NW_018164971.1:137305-140436 GCF_001263595.1 Phalaenopsis equestris | reverse complement strand
TTTTGAATTCTTACAAATGTACTCAAAATGAATGGTGAAAATCCAAAATTTTTGCAAAGAAGTAAAGCTCTTACCTCAAGGAATCTGAATCTAGCAAATTTTTCTTGATTCCACAAAGAAATCTCCACTTAATGGTGTGCCCTAGCCCTTAAAATCACAATTTTGAGAGGTAGAAGATGATGAGAGTCATTAAAAATGTCATTTTCAGACAAAAATTTCTTTTTTAACTGTTCATGAACCGACATTTAAGCACGGGTAAGGGAGTGGGGCGTGGGGGCGCCTGCCTCTCGGGTTAGCTCGAGCTTAAGCGCGATATGTGGCACTTAGGTGCCAGTGCTTTATTTTTGAAAACTTCAAATTTAAGTAAAATGTACTATTTGCCTAAGTAAACCACCTCTAAATGGTCTCATAACACTTCATTGAGTATTTTTAACTTCCTATAACTCCTCTCTCTCTCTCTCAAAATTATCCTTAATAACTATTTCAATTCCAGGCTAAAACAACATAAAATTTTCACAAATATAAACTTATATTAATTCACAAGCAAGTAAAAATACTATTGACACTTATTTCTCACTCCAAATAGTCTCGGATGAGAAAATTTTCCTAAGTACAAACCAATTAACACACATTCACAAATAAACACATAAGTAACATAAATACTAACATATGTCTTAAACATTAAAAACACTTAAAGACAACAACTTTAATCACACAAAAACAAACATAGAACTTAATTCCATTCTTCATTAGAAGGAACAAATTCAGGTCTTTCATTAGTCTCTCTTGAGGTAACTGGAATATAAAGTTGATAAAACGGACGGTGGTGACGTGCTCTGATGCAATCTTCTTCAATCCACTTTTTCTTAAGAAACATCTCCTTATCCGCTTCCTCTATATAACTAGTGTGGCTAAATTACATTTTTATTTTCCATCCAATATGCTTAAGATGTGCATGAATTTCCAATACCTTAGTCTCCAGTACAGACATGGTATTTTCAATTTTGTTGATCTTCTCTAATATTCCTTTAATACTAACGGCTAGAAAACTGTTATACATCTCTTGTGCACTTTGACTAATGAAATTCTTCCTCATGGTATCATCCTTCTTCTTCAAATCCATCTCCCATGAAAATTTCATCTTAAAATCTCTCTCTCTCTCTCTCTCTCTCTTAGGCTTTAGGGCTAGAAATGATCTGGGATGAAATTCCTTCATTAAACCCTTCTATTTAAAGGCATAAATTCTTCCAATAACTCCTAGCACGTTTTGGCAAACTTTTAGGCAGTTTTTCCTTCTAGAGTATTAATTTTGCACATGTTTTTAAACTGTCGTGCTTAAGCGCCAGATTTGGAGCATAAGTGCCAGTGCACATTTTTGCACAAGTCAACTTAATATCTAAATTCTCATTTTTAACATGTCTAGATCACTAATTTAAGTCTTAAAATCAATACTAACTCATAATAGTCTCAAAAATACTACCCAATTTCATTAATCACACATAAAACATCAATAAAAATAAAAAACACACTGATACAATGCTTTTAAGTGCCCAAACTAAAATAAAATAAAATATTATTCACGTGCGGACTTCTACTGTTCCAACAAGCCATCTTTATAGTTCAGGACCAATCTCCATCGGCACTTACGGGCAAATAAAAATCACATTAGATCTCCTAGCTCCCAGCATTCCCTATTGTTTTAATCTAACAACCCTTTCATTCCTTGCCCAGAAATTGCGCCTCCCCATCCACCTGGACTTAAGTTTGCCTGGATATAATTTCAATCAAGAATTGTATAATAAAACTTCGGCTAAAAATTTTTAGAAAGAATCTTTCGAGCATGCCACATCTTCATCTTTTCTTTATAAATTTTGGCACTTTCATAAGATTCATTCCTTATCTCTTCAAGCTCATTTAATTGTAATAATCTTCTCTCACTAGCATCTTTCAAATTATAATTGAATTCTTTAACTTTCCAATATGCTTTATGCACAAGTTCAACTTGTAAGTGACAAGCTTTCCCAAATATTAGCCTATATGAGGACAGTCCTGTAGGAGTTCTATATAAGCCCACAAAGCATAGTCAAGTTTATCTGACCAATCCATGTTTGTTGGATTCACAGATTTTTTCATAAATCATTTAATTTTTTGATTGGATAATTCAGCCAAACCACTTGTCTGTAGATGATAAGCAGTAGCAACCCTATGATTTATATGATATTTCTTTAATAATTTCTCCATTACGACATTCCTGAAATGAATTCCCCCATCAATAATGATAACTCTTGGCATCTCAAATCTACAAAATATATTCATTTTCAAAAATTTTGTAACACTTTGAGTATCACATCGAGGTAAAGCAACAGTTTCTATCCATTTGGATACATAGTCCACTGTTAATAAAATATATAAATTTCTGAAAGATGGTATAAATGGTCCCATGAAATCTAATCCCCAAACATCAAATATTTCAACTTGTAGCATATAATTGAGGGGCATCTCATTTCTTCTAGAAATATTGCCTACTCTTTGACATCTATCACAAGTTTTGATATAGGCATTAACATCTCTAAAAATTACAGTCCAATAAAATCCAGATTATAAAATTTTGTATGTTATTTTATCAACACCACAACACCAAAATTTCCTAAATTTCCTCCAAAATCAGAATTATGAGATTTTTGGATAATCTCATAAGTTTCTTCTAATGGCACACATCTTCGAATAATCATATCCTTTCCTTTTTATATAAAAATTGGTCATTCTAAAAATAAGTCTTAGTTTTAAATAGCTTCAGAAATAAACTTCCTCTTTTTTTGGTATGTCATTCCATAAGGTATAATATCACTGACAATAAAGTTTACAATGTCGTCATACCACAAAACACGCCACTCATTAATAGTGAACAATTTTTAATGTGGTTTTCCAACGAATCCCATACGTTGCTTATAAATCGTACAGAGTGGTTTTTCTAATTCAAGCTTGGACAAATGAGCAGCACTTTGATTTTCAATCCCCTTCCGATATATTATTACAAAATAAAATTCTTGTAAAAGGAGAATCCATCTTATAAGTCTAGGTTTAACATCCTTCTTCATCATTAAATACTTAATAGCAGAATGATCTGTATG
>NW_018164971.1:136731-137215 GCF_001263595.1 Phalaenopsis equestris | reverse complement strand
ATTAATTTGACAATTAATTTGACTTTCATTAAGAGTTTTACTAGCATTGTAAATAACTTTGAAAATTTTATCATATCTTTGTCCTAAAACAACTCCTATAGCATAATCACTAGCATCACACATCAATTCATAAGATTTTTCCCAGTTTGGTTAAACTATAATTAGTGGAGTGATTAATTTTTCATTTAATAATTTAAAAGCTTTTAGGCATTCCTCATCAAATTTAAAAATTGCATCTTCCTTAAAAAGATCGTGTCCAAAACTTTAAAAATTTCTTGAATATTGTTTGAAACTTCCTTATAAAGATCTTCACATTGATCTAATTCCTCTTCTTGCTTCTGTTCCAAATCTTTTTCTTCAAATTATTTTTCATAAGTAGTCTTGAAATGACATTCACTTAGATATCTTATAACATCCATCCTAAAACATTCATCATCTTTACCTTTTGCAGGGTATTTCATTGATCTTGAAATGTTAAAAGTAA
>NW_018164971.1:133167-136624 GCF_001263595.1 Phalaenopsis equestris | reverse complement strand
ATCTTCATCTCTTTATCTTCATCCATATCTAGCACAATGAAATCAACAGAAAAGATAAATTGATCCACTTTCACTAGGACATCTTCTACTTTACCTTTAGGGTGTGTTATCGAACGATCTGCTAACTGTAGAGTTACAGTAGTAGGGGTTATTTCTCCTATACTTAATCTTTTAAATATTGATAATGGCATAAGGTTAATGCTTGCACCTAAATCACATAAAGCATTCCCATAAAATCTGTCCCCTAATGCACATGTGCACCTAAATCACATAAAGATTTTCCATAAAATCAGTCTCCTTTTGCACATGGAATAGTAAAGCTACCAGGATCTTTAAGTTTTGAAGAAGCTTTTCTGAATTATAGCACTGCACTCCTCATTAAGTGCAAAAGTTTCATTATCTTCAAACTTTCTTTTCTTATTGAGAATATCCTTCATAAACTTTACATAGCTTGACATTTGTTTTAAGGCTTCAACAAATGGACTATTAATTATAAGCTTTTTAAAAATTTCCATAAATTTTAAAAATTGCTTATCAAACTTTTGTTGGCGTAGCCTCTGAGGAAATTGAGGTGGTGGTTTTTTCAAGTAAATTTTTAGTGGAGAAATAGGTCTTTCTGAACCTTTTGTCGCATTTTCTTTTTGTTCTTCAATTTCTTCTCTCTCTACTTCAATTTCTTTTTGAACCCTTCCTCCCGACTCTCTTCTGCTTCTAAGTTGAATGGCTTTCAGTTGCTCTTTTTTCTAGTCTTTTGGATTTATTTCAGTATTACTGAGAAGTGTTCCTTGAGATCTATTACTTAGTGAATTTTTAATATGATCAAGTTGATTCTCAATATTTCTAATTTTAGCTCCTTGAATTTGTAACCGATTTCCCATTTGTAACACCACTTCTTCTATAGATAACTTCTTCTCCTTGAATTGTGAATTACTATTAAAACCTGGACGATAGGTAGATCTATTATTATTATTCCCTTGGTTGTTCCAATTTGCCAACGGGTTTACTTGGTTGTTCCCCATTGCTGGTTACTACCACTTGAAGTATTATTCCAGTTAAATTTAGGATGGTTCTTCCAACATATGTTATAATAAGTTGAATATAGGTTGTATGAATTGTTATTTATGACATTCAAAGTTTCTAATGATACTTGAGAATCTACCATTTGACATAATGAATTCTCTTCAATCATGGAAATTATTTGAGAAAAATTCATTCCAAACTAGTCTAACTTCCTTGAAATTTCAACAACTTGACTTGCTAACATAGTAAATGCATCAGATTCATGAATATTGACTATTTTTTTTAAGATTTAGCCTCTCAGAAGGCCATTGAAAATTATTGGTAGTCATTTCTTCAATTAAAGCATAAGCTTCATGAAATGGTTTTGACATCAATGAACCACCAACAACGGCATCGATAATAGATTTAAGAGACCTAGCTAATCCATTATAAGAAGTTTGAATTATTAACTAATCTGGTATAGCTTGGTGTGGACACTTTCGAAGGAGATCTTTAAATCATTCCCATGCTTCATAAATAGATTACCCTTCAAACTGATTAAAATATGTAATATCATTTCTAAGCTTCGTATTATTTGATGGTGGAAAGTATTTAGCAAGAAAATTTTTGTGCTAAATCACCCCAAGTTCTGATATATACAGGTGCTAACAAATGCAACCACATCTTAGTTTTACCCTTAGTGAGAAAAGAAATAATCTAAGTCTTATGACATCATCTGATACACCTTTGTATTTAAATATAGCACACGATTCTAGAAAATTAGCAAGATGTAAATTTGGATCTTCAGTTGGTGATACCTCAAATTGATTATTTGATACCATTTGGATAATAGCAGGTTTTATCTCAAATGAATTAGCAACCACAGTTGGTTTTTGAATACTACAATGAAGTTCATCTACCGTAGGGTTGGCGTAATCTCTTAAAGGTCTAAACTCTTGATGAATTTCATTATTTTGATTATTTTAGTCAGCCATTTCTATAGTTTTTTTGGATTCTTTTTAAATTTTTCAAGAATTTATAATTTTTTGGTTTTTCTGATTTTTCTAAGAGCTCTCTCTAATTCAGAATCGTAGGGTGCTAGTCCTTCAAAACTTGAACTATGCATACACTAACATATAACTAGCATACACTAACATATAATAAAATAAAATAAAATTCAAAACACACACAAAAAATAAGATACAATACTTAAAGTTTAAATACGACTTTCTAAAAGTAGAAATTTCTCTTTTCATTTCCCGACAACGACACCAAAAACTTGACTCCAACTTGATACTGCTAATATGCAATGCACAACAATAATTCAGATAATATTTCACTTATATTTCCATACTTTACAACAAATTCAAAAACTTGATCCTGAAGAAAAATAAGAATTTCACTTTTAATTTATATATATCGGGATACTACACAAGTATATGTATCGTTATAAAGTAATATACGACTTTTTGACTAAGACCTGCATATCGAACCCACAAGGAATTCATACAATATGCACTTTTAGAAAACTTTCTATTTTTAAAAAGACAATTACTTAAACTTAATATATTTTGCAGTAATAAAAATTCAAATATTTTTTGTATTTTAGATATTTTGACAAAATAGTAATAACTTAAAAAGATAACTAGAGTTTTGTAGATGAAAAGCACTTAATTAAAAAAAAATCTTTCTTCTTATCATGAATCAGTAATAAGTATAGGAATTCTTTTGTGGAAGTATACAAAATGTGTTATGCCAAAATAGGAGCAATAATATTTTTTATCCTTACTAGAATTGCTATAAAGAATATTGGCTAATTTAAAGTTTGAATAGTTCTGAAGACCGGCTAGGCAGGGAAGATACTAGCTCTCACTCTAGAGTTCCCTCAATTCCCTCCACCTGGGGGCTAACATCTCATATCAGAACCTAAAACAATAAACCAAGTTAGGGGCTTTAACTTGTCACTTTAAAGTCTTCTAACTCTACGCCCTTCAATGAATATTATGACCTACATTCTCATTCATATAACCTCATGTGATTCTTTCTAATTGTTGATTGAGATAATATCAGCTCGATGCGTAGATGTTCTCACAACAAATTTTAACATCTGGATTGGCCAAATCAAGAAGTAAAAGAAGTGCATGGATTTAAATCATCACAACTTCATCCAACATTAAAGATCAATACTCTCCACAGCTTTCATCCAAACTTTAATTACTTATCATTTTAAGGAGAAAGATAAAAAAGCTACTCAAAATTCATGGAGAAAATAAAACCACACTTTAGTTTAAAAGTAGAAATCATTATCAAACCAACAAGAAGTCTCTATTAGAACTAAAAGTAGTTTAAAATAAAGATAAAAACTTATCTCAAATCCTCTACCAAACTCTTGAAGTTCCTTTGAATCTCTTTTCTTTTAAAATACTCTTAACTCTCACAATAAAACTAAAAACAAAAA
>NW_018164971.1:97658-133104 GCF_001263595.1 Phalaenopsis equestris | reverse complement strand
TGAAAATCTCTCCGAACTAACTTCCCAAATGAGAACTTTCAAAACTTTCCAAATATTTTTCAGGACTCTTTTTAAAGTCCTCTCTTATTTCTTTTATAGTTTTCCAAACGATGCCTTAGAATTCTTCAAAATATGTCTAGATTCGTTGTATTTTCTCAAGAGATGCATCCTTTAGTGATAATTTTCGTCCATGGTGGTTATAACCACCATGGTGGTTATAACCACCTCATGGTGGTTATAACCACCTATTAAACCAATGAGTGCCTCAAAAACCTCTTCAAAATTAGCAAAAATCGACTTTACTAGGATAGTAACTGCCACTGGTGCTTAAGCGTAGGACCTCTATCGCATAGGTGTGATGACCTTCTCTATTTAACCAGCGCTTAAGCGCCAGATCTGGCGCTTAGGCACCAAAACTCATTTGCACATTTTTCACCTTTTTGCTCCAAATTTGATCCTTTTTCACTCCTTTAAGCATTTTTCACCCTGTTTACATGTATCTGCAAAAAAACACAAAAATACCTTCCATTAAAACCCAATATCTCAAAAATAGGTATAAAAAAAGTGTCTAAAAACACTATATATTTTAGGTGTATCAACGTCCCATGACGGTAACGACCCGACAAAGGTGCAACACAAGCAAATGATAATGATCATGCAAGCTAACACATACGAAATGCAAAAAGAAAACAGACAAGCTTGCGATATAATGCAAAAGCAAACTAACATGCAAGTGATCGGTCGACCAGATCTTGGTTGTTGGTCGAACCATAGTGATTGGTCAACTGGGCCGGAGCGGTCGATCAAACTAAAGTGAGATGCTCACCGAGCCGGAGCGGCCTATCAGAGTGAAGTGAAATGCTCGTCGGGCTAGGGTGGCTGTTCAGAGCGAAGTAAGATACCAAGCTGGGGCGGCATATCAGAGCAAAGTGAAATGCTCACCTAGCCAGGGTGGCCATTGGGAGTGAAGTGAAATGCAACATGCACCAATAAAAAATGCAATATGCAGCAAACCAATATGCTGGTAGCAAACAGGGCTCATGCTAACAACCTCGCATAGGTACCTGAGGCTGACACACTTGGATCTATGACATCGCTTTGGTGTGGCAATCTGGAGGGTTTCCCCCTTCGATTTCTCGTAAGGGAGACTCTCCATCGTTCGTAGGGAGGATTAACTACAAAGCTTTTTCTGCTCTACGAACACCCTAGATCTTATAGGATGAATTAGCTACAAAGATTTTCCCATCCTCTAAGATTGAACTCAACTAATCCCTCCAAGGGAGATTAGGAGCGTCAAAACCGTGGGAAATTGGGATTCTGACTCAGCCGGGTTAAGGCCTAAGGCTCCCAACACGAGGGATCACTCGGCTTCGTACAAAATTGGTCGACACATGGGATTCCTACCCTATGGCTCCCTCTATGAAATCGACAATCAATGACATAGGTAAGTCACTGCACCAACTCATGTCGGCGCACGCATCCTGTGTGGGCGATCAAACCCACACTCCTAGACACCACTAAATCCTAGGGCCAACTAAGATTTAGGAAATCTCACCATCGTAAAGATTATGGATGCATTTTCTTTGCTTGATCCAAGCTCGCCGGCATCCGATCCATGCTTCAATGTGCCTCGTTAAATGTGCATAAGATAACAAAAAGACCTAATGAGGGTAGGGAGTTAGTGAGGTATGCAAAATACCCAAAAATAATGGATTTTGGCATATGAAAATATAACTAAAATAATACTTCAAGAAGGGGTGAAAGAGAACCCATGAGGATGCCGACGAGAAGAAGCGCCAGTGGAGGCCTTTCTCACGAGGTAGAAGTTGTTCACACCTTTTCAAGCAGCGGTACCATTGCTGCCTAGCGACATCAAGGTGCTCCGGCGAAGTGTTTGGTCGCCGGGAGGGTAGGACGGCGACATGGAGGAGTGTAGCTCTTCGATGGCATGCATGAAAAGGTAAGGTGAGAGGTTTAAGCTCCACCATAATTTCTGCATGCGAACGAAGTGAAGACAGACTATAGAATGCCGACGGGAGGTTTGCACGTCGGAGGAGGCTATACTGGTCAGAGGGAGGCCAAGAAGAGGGGCTGCAAACGTGAAACACAAAAGTAAGCGAGAAAGCCAAATATCTGTGAATAAAGGAGCTGAGGTCGACCGGATCTGGTCACCTGTGTCGGAGGAGACTGGCAGAGTGTCGGACGGCAGGGCTTCGAGCACGACGAGGGCGGCAACTAAGAAGAAGCTCAGCTGGGTTCTTCTTGAAACACAAAAGTAAGCGAGAAAGCCAAATATCTGTGCATAAAGGAGTTGAGGTCGACCGGATCTGGTCACTTGTGTCGGAGGAGACCGGCAGAGTGTCGGACGGCAGGGCTTTGCTGGAAGGAGTTTCGCCGGCGAGGAGCTTCGCGCGACCGAGCAACTGGGGACTAGGGTACGCATGCGAAGGTGGCGGTTGACTATCGCGACGGTTTTGTGATGGGTTTTGGAGAGATAGGGAGGAGCGTATGTGATATTTTTACGTCATAATATAATAATATTATTATTATAACAATAATAATAATAATAGTAATTATTATTAATAATTACCGCGCCGTGCATTTTAGCCCAGGCGCACCGTCACAGAGAAATGAATGTCCCCCTAGGTAAAATTGACATTTTGGACTCACTAGCGTAGTGATTTTCATCATTCGGGGTCGTTTGGACCACTTTTTCGATAATTAGACTCAAAATGATGACTTGCACTTTTTCACCCCACCCGTGAAGCCTTAGCAAAGTTGATATCCTCCATAGGTAAAATCAACCTTTCGGACACACTCATGTGGTTTGTTTCGTCTTCTGGGGTCATCTGGATAACTTAGTCAAGCGATCGAGCCAATTCAAGCCAAAATCACGCGCGATGCACCACATAATATTCATTGGCCCGATCACAGTCGTCCGAAGTGCCAAATGTCGACCGGGCTTTGCCTAAGCAAAAGCCATAGCCTAGCAGAATGACCTTGGCTATGTGACCCTCAACACGCACCGAAAGGTCTCAGGTGGGTGTCTAAACTATCGGATATTATGGTCAGGTCATAATTTATCCCGAGTCATACAGGTGGACACCCTACACTCAAGACATAAAAAATTATTACCAACAACCTCGTTCAACTTGGGAGGGCTCTTTGACCTCTTGGGCAAAAGCTAAAATTGAAAGAGTAAATAGGTTTAGATTAAGGGGAAAATTTTCATACAAACGACTACTTTAGTGAGGTTTATCTCTACTTAAGAAGCTGCCGATGGTTTTGTAAAATATTTTCTTGAACAGTTGCCGATCGGTTGATGTTAATATTGTTATTCAAATAAAATTTTAAAGTTTATATCACAATTTGTAAGTTTGATTTATTACCTTTTTATAGTTTTGAGTGAAAAATGAAGCCTCTATCTCTACAACAATTTGACTTCCTTCGGTTCTCTATAAATAAAGTTGAGGGTGTAGGAAAACCTTGTGTGTCTGTTTTGTTTCAATTAATTCAATATGTTGGTCCTTTCTTTCTGTTTTTCTTTCATTCACGACTTTCATGGTGCCCAAATATTCCCAGGACATCTTTGACTCTATCCCATCTGAGGAATTGTTGATCCAGTTGGCATGCCAGGTGGAGTATCTTCAGGAGTAGTAATTATATAGGAAGTCAGTAGTCTTGCAGGAGGTTTTGAAAAGTGACTGATGTCAATGGAAAAAACTTGATCTTCTACCAAGATCAATTTAAGTGTGGATTGAGACTACCTTACTACCAAGAGCAAAGAGCTATACTAGGCCACTATGACTCATTCCCGAATAGATGATGTCAAATTCTATTGTTGCAATCATGAAATTCATCTACTTCCTCTGATGTTTAGTCTTCTCATTGTTGATCTATCTCTTCTCTTATTTCCTTAACTTCAAGGTCAGTAGGGATAGCTACATAATGTTCTCATTGGATCACATACTCAACTAATGGGACTTGAGAACAAGATTGAGGATTGGAAGTTAAAGTCTCAGGTTGATTCCTGTCGAGGAGGCTAGGGGATTGATGTCTGGCTCATCACAAGTGCCCATAAAAATATTAAAACCATATCGGGACTCTTGAATATGTACAAAAGCATGAACAAGGGCCAAGAGCTGTTGATTCATTAATACATCAACTCCAACATTCTTAACTGGGTCATGTGGTTGGAGGAGTTTGTGACATGACCGATATACTTTGGGAGGCTGCTATGAAGGTAGCAAAATTAAGCTGAGGATGCATACTGTCAGCTCAAAAGTGACCGATGCTCCCCGATTGCAAAAGTTATCAATTCAGATAGGAGCAAACAAATTCCTTCTTACGTCAAAAATTACTTGGTCACTTTGTATTTTCACTCTAGAGCTGCTAACTAAGTTGGTTGCATTGTTAGGTTTTATAACTTCTAGAGTTCATGTTAAAGCACTCCCAAGACAGTGAGTTTTTCTAGTTAAGTTGGGAAGAAGAAGACGAGTCTCCAATCAGAGCTGGGGAAGAAGCTACTTGGTGTTCCATTCATTGATGTCATGTCAAGAGGTTAGGTGAGCCGATTGTCTTCTATTTCTCAATTGGATTGCTTCACCAAGTTTGATGATGAGGAAGAATTTTGTAATTAAGGATAAGCCACTCCCCTCCAAGAGGGAAAAGCTCATGTTAATAATGTTTCTCCATCGTCTCCTCACCAGCCAAAAGAAAAGGGTTCTCCTTCACGATGGGTTCCTTATTCAAAGGAGGATTGTAAAGTTTGCTTAGGATCTATTGGGTCCCACAACATGGTGGATACTAAGATGGACTGGTATATGAAGATGCTTGAGTCAACAAACTATCCTCATCATTTTGTGAAGGTGGTCCAATCTGACTCTTTTGACGGGCTATTTCTGAGGCTGTATGAAGTAAACTTCAGCCAACTCAACAACTGGTGCAACCGGATGGCATGGTCAGTCGCCAACAAATAGGTGAAGTTCTTACATTTAATGAAAGAGAAGAAGGAGGCCGCCGAGCAAAGGATGACTAAGGAGGTTGCCCAAACATGTGAAGCAGAATAAAGGGCCATTGGGGTGGAGAAGAAGTTGAGGTTCTCTATTGGGAGCTGGGACAAAGAGGTGAAGGAACATGAGGAGACCATCCTAGCCCCGGAGGAGGAAAAGAAGAAGTTTAAGGAGGGGATGGAAAAAATGGTGACCATCCAGAAGCACGTTTAGGGGCACTCTTGGCCATGCCCTTGGTCACTCTCAATTTTCATGAGGAGGGCTTTTTCAACCCCATGTGGGTCTATATGAAGCAGCTTGCCACCCTTGACTCCGACCTAGAGGTTAAAAACAAGAAATACATTAAAGTGTCTATATAAGGAGTCAGCAGTAATGGTGGAATGGGAGCTCCTTAAACCTCGTTTAAATTGTATAGTCATTGAGAAAACTTATATATAAATTTCTTGTAATAAAAAAGTTTTATCATCTTTATAATTGTATCTCTTTACCTTTTAAGTTTAGTTTACCACTAAATTGTTTTTTATGTTGTGTGTAGTAAAATAATATATTTTGAAATGTTTTCTATCAGTTTTGACTTGTGTTTGTCACTCAACACAAGTCTTATACTGTTTGTGTCTCATTTGTTTAGTCTGGTCATCACCTCAATAGCCTCACACCTTTCCTCGGGTCTTAAGCATATCTTATTGCTACCTTTGTGGAGGCAACTGATCCCGATTTTATATATATATAAAATACGATGCTTGCGATTATATGATTGATTTCCTTAATAGTTATTCTTAATTTGCAACTAAGCCAAAAACTTGATCAAAAGCCGGTAATGACACAAAAAACTTGATCGCCAACTTAATCCCAAGCAAATTAAGATTTTAATTATATTTGTAGGGATTCTATGAAAGTATACGTATCATTATCAATTAATATAGAACTTTCTAATTAAGTCTCAAGTATTAAACCCACAGGCAGAATAACAATAAGCACTTTAGAAAACTAGAAAGTTTAGATCACAAAAATCTATTCCTACTTAAACTTAAGATGCTAAAAAAGGAATTACTAAAATAGGAATGAAAGTTTGATTATTTTTGTAATTTTTTATAACTGAAAATAAAGTAAGAAACTAAATAACTTAACTAAAATACTTGCGAGATGAAGAAAATATAAATAAAATTTCTTTTTTTTATTATGAATCAGTGATGAATATAGAAATTTTGTGGTGGAAAAATGTTAAATGTATTGTGCCAAATAACAGCAATAATATTATTTACCCTTATTAGAGTTGCTATAGAGAACATTAGGTAATCTATAGTTTGAATAGTCTTGAAGACCGGTCAGACAAGGAAGATACCAGCTCTCACTCTAGAGTTCCCTCTTCTCCCTCCACCTGGGGCTAACATCTCATATCAAAACCTAAAACTATAAATCAAATTTGGGGGTTTTAGTCTGTCACTCTAAAGTCCTCTAATTCTACACCCTTTAAAGTTTATTTCCCTATTTATTTGCACTCAACCGCATAAAACACATTCTCATTCATGAAATCAATATATGATTCTAAAAGCCTCCTTATATTAATTTTCCTTTTTATTATAAATATATCGGATCTTACATGTTCTCACAATAGGTACTAACATCTTAATTGGTCAAATCAAGAATTAAATGAAGTGCAAGAGTAAATGAAGTGCCCAAGCATTTATTGATTGAGACAATACCATCTTCGATATTAGGTATTATCATCTTAATTGGCCAAATCATAAAGTAAATGAAATGCAAGTTTTCAAATCATCGCAACACCTTCCAACATAGAAGTCTAATACTTCACAAAACTTCCTTTAAATATTTAATCACTAATCATTTTAAGGAAAAAGATAAAGAAAACTACTTAGAATTCATGGAGAAAACAGAACCACACATGAGTTTAAAAGTAGAAATCATGCACACAAACAAGAAATCTAAATTAAAACCAAGTGTAGTAAAAAAGATAAACAATTATCTCAAATCCCCTCCACCAAATACCTTGAAGTTCCTTTGATTT
This sequence comes from Phalaenopsis equestris, assembly GCF_001263595.1. Classification (NCBI taxonomy): domain Eukaryota; kingdom Viridiplantae; phylum Streptophyta; class Magnoliopsida; order Asparagales; family Orchidaceae; genus Phalaenopsis; species Phalaenopsis equestris. Next base: position 126,066 of record NW_018164971.1, on the reverse strand, counting down.
CTCTTCCTTCACTCACAATACAAACTAAACTCAAAATAAAAATAAAAGGTCGCTGGCGGTGATGGGCGGCGGCATCAGCAACTTATATTAATGATGGCTGTAAAGTTGATGGGTGGTTGACCACCTCTCTAGGAAAATCTAAGTCTTTTCTTATATAAATACAAAGGGTGTCTTGGTGTCTCCATTCAATGAATCTTCTAGAAGTTACCTCCTCAAAAGCTAATTGAATGAATTTTCGTGTCCATGGGCTATTTTCCACGTTTTTATCAATGGTTGCTTCAATCACCTCTTCAAAAATCTGTTCAAATTAAATATATCATCAAGTAACTACTTCTAGCGCTTAAACGTGGGGTACCTGAAGCGTAGGTGCGAAGCCTCTGGCGCTTAGGCGCCCCAGTTCATTCATGCACCTTTCTTCATTTTTGCTCCAAATTTGACCCTTTTTCACTTTTTTAGCATTTTCCATCCATTTGATTTTACCTGAAAGAAAAACACACAAATACCCTTCATTAAAGCATAATATCTCAAAAATGGGTTTCAAAATGTGTATAATATATTTTAGGTGTATCAAAATCCCCAAACTTAAGATGCTACTTGTCCTCAAGCGACCCTTCAATCTTTAAAATCCAATATAAGTAGATAATGTATATGAGTTTCTTTAGGAGTTACCAAAATTTTGATGTAGAAATATAATAGTCCAATTTAAATGAGACCAACGTAAAGTTTAGAAATTTTTAATGTTAAGAAATATGAAAATTTGGTTCTTATCAAATTCAGAAATATCGTAGATTTTCCAAATATAGAGTTTAGGCATTTTATCATCTCCACTTAAAAATTTTTATTAAGCATAATTTTACTCACCATATTATATTCTTAAGCTTAAGAGTTTCTTAAGTCTTATATTTTAAAAAGATGAGATGTGGAACTAATTTTTTATTAGGCACTAATCCTCAAGCTTCTCCTCCCTTTTTCAACTTTTTCTTTTTCTTTTCTTTCTCTTTTTCTTTTTCCTTTTTCTTTTATTTATTTCTTTTTCTTTTCTTTCTCTTTTTCTTTTCCTTTTTCTTTTATTTATTTTTTTTTCTGGCATTGATTACTATATCTACACAGGCCTTGGCCCATCAACCGGTACATAAGTTTGCTTGGTAATAATCTTAACATTGCATTGTAAAGCAAAACTTGTTGCCTTGGCTGAAAATTTTTTATAAGAATCCTCCGATCATGCCACTTCTTCATCTTTTCTTTGTAAATCTTAGCACTTTCATAAGATTCATTCCATATCTCTTCAAACTCATTCAATTGCAATAACCTCTTCTCACTAGCATCTTTCAAATTGTAATTAAATTCCTTAATTTCCCAATATGCTTTATGCTCAAGTTTAACTAGTAAGTGACACACTTTCCTAAATATTAGCCTATATGGGGACGTTCCTATTAGATATTTGTATGCAGTCCTATAAGCCCACAAAGCATAGTTAAGTTTAGTTCACCAATCCATTTTAGTTGGATTTACAAATTTTTCCAATATTCTTTTAATTTCATGATTGGATATTTTAGCTAAACCACTTGTCTGAGGATGATAAGCAGTAACAATTATATGGTTAATATGATATTTTTATAATAACTTCTCTATTATTGCATTTCTGAATTGACTTCCCCCCGTTAGTTATGATTTTTCTCGACATCCCAAATCTACAAAATGTATTCATTCTTAAAAACTTTGGAATACTTTGAGCATCACATTGAGGTAAAGCAACAGCTTCTATCATTTTGGATACATAGTGTACTGCTAACAATATATATAAATTTATGAAAGATTGTATAAATGGTCCCATGAAATATAATCCCCAAACATCAAATATTACAACTTCTAACACATAATTTAGAGGCATCTCATTCCTCCTTGAAATATTGCCTACTCATTGACATGGATCACAAGTTTTTATATAAGCGTGGACATCTTTAAAGATTGTAGGCCAATAAAATCGAGATTGTAAAATTTTATATGTTTTTTTATCAACACTGAAGTATCCCCTAAAATCAGAATTATGACATTTTTTTGATAATTTCATAAGTTTATTCTAAAGGCACACAACTTCGAATAATAAGATCCTTTCCTTGTTTATATAAAAATGGGTCATCCCAAAAATAAGTCTTAGCTTCAGATACAAATTTTCTCTTCTGTTGGTATATCATTTCATATGGTATAATATCACTAACAATGAAGTTCATAATATCGACATACAATGGAACACTCCACTCACTAACATTGAGCAATTCTTCATTTGGAGAATGTTCATTAATTTCATTTTCAAAATTGAGTGCTTTTTCCAATTCAAGCTGGACAAATGATCAGCAATTTGATTCTCAGCTCCTTTTCTATCTTCTATTTCAAAGTTAAATTCTTGCAAAATAAAAACCCATCTTATGAGTCTTGGTTTTGCATCATTCCTTTTCATTAAATACTTAATAACAGAATGATTTGTATGCACTATACATTTAGTTCTAATTAAGTATGATCTAAATTTATCAAAAGCATATACAACAACAAATTACTCTTTCTCAGTTGTGGCATAATTAATTTGAGCTTCATTAAGAGTTTTACTAGCATACTAGATAACTTTGAAAATCTTATCATGCTTCTGTCCTAAAATAACTCCAATAGCATAATCACTAGCATCACACATTAATCCAAAAGGTTTTTCCCAATCTGGTGAAACAATAATTGGTGCAGTGACTATTTTTTCTTTTAATAATTCAAAATATTTTAGGCACTCTTTATCAAAATTAAAAATTACATATTTTTTAAGTAAATGACATAGAGGCTTAGCAGTTTTTGAAAGTTTTTAATATATCGCCTGTAGAATCTAGCATGTCCTAAAAAACTCCTAATTTCCTTCACACTTATTGGGAGAGTTAAATTAGCGACCACTTGAATTTTTGCAGGGTCTACTTTCGTACCATTTTCTGAAATTTGATGTCCTAAAACTGTTCCTCCTACTAGCATAAATTGACATTTTTCCCAATTAAGGGCTAAATTTTTTTCTTCACAACGCTTAAGAAATTTTTATAGATGTTCTAAACATGAGTCAAATAAAGTTTCAAACACTAAAAAATCATCCATAAAAACTTCAATCCCTTTGTCAGTTAAATCACAAAAAAATAGCCATCATGCATCTTTAAAATATAGCTAGTTTATTACATAAACTCACTAAAAAATCATCCATAAAAACTTCAATCCCTTTGTCAGTTAAATCACAAAAAAATAGCCATCATGCATCTTTAAAATATAGCTAGTTTATTACATAAACTAAAGGGCATTCTACTAAAAGCAAATGTACCATAAGGACCGGTAAAAGTTATTCTCTCTTGATTTTCAGAAGCTATTTGTATTTAGTGATAACCAGTATATCCATCTAGAAAGAAAAAGTATTTAGGCCCATCTAGTCTATCCAACATCTGATTTAGAAAGGGTAGTGGAAAATGATCTTTCTTAGTGGCGATATTTAATTTTCTATAATCAATGCATATTCACCATTCTATGACTTATCTTGTTAGTATTAACTCATTATGTTCATTCAAAGTCACAGTTACTCCTCCTTTCTTAGAAACGTAGTGAATTGGACTAGCTCATAGACTATCTTAAATAGAGTAGAAAATTCGAGTATCTAGCCAATTTATAATTTCTTTCTTAACAACTTCTTCAATAATATGTTTCAATCTCCTTTGAGAATCAGTCCTGGGTTTGCAGGTCTCTTCCATATGAATTCTATGCATAAAAATTGAAGGACTTATTTCTTTTATATTAGCAATTGTCCATCTAAAAGCTTTCTTAGAACTCTTTAAGATTTTCATCAAACTATCTTCTTCTTTTGTAGTTAATTTTGAGAAAATTATAACAGGTAATTTAGAGCAATCACCTAAAAAGGCATACTTCAAATGTTCGGGAAGCAACTTCAACTCAAGCTCAGGAGGTTTTTTAATTGATGGAAAAAAAGATGTATCTTTTTCTGTTGTGTCCAAAACTTCAAAACTTTCTCATACATAATTTTAATCTTCCTTATATAAATTTTCATATTGATCCAATTCTTCTTCTTGCTCATGTTCTAAATCTTTCATCTCAGATTTCTCTTCATAAGTTGTTTTGAAATGACATTCACTTAAGTATCTTATAACATATATTCTATAACATTCATCATCTATACCTTCTGCAGGGTATTTCATTGATTTAGAAATATTAAATGTAATTGTTTGATCATTAATGCGCATAGTTAACTCTCCTTTATTTAAAACTATAATTTCTCTTTCTGTGGCTGGGAAAGGACCCCCAAAATGATAGGTATCTCCTTATGTTCATCTATATCCAGCACAATGAAATCAACAGGAAAAATATATTGATCCACTTTCACTGGGACATCTTCTATAACTCCTTTAGGATATGTTACTAAACGATCTGCTAACTGCGGAGTTAGAGTAGTAGGAGTTATTTCTCCTAATCTCAATCTTTTAAATATTGATAATGGCATAAGGTTGATGTTTGTTCCTAAATCACATAAAGCTTTCCCATAAATTCCGTCTCTTATTGCACATGAAATTATAAAGCTACCAGGATCTTTAAGCTTTTCAGGAAGTTTTTTTCTGAATTATAGCATTGCACTATAGCACTACCTCACTAAGTGCAACAACCTCATTATCTTCAAACTTCCTTTTCCTATTAAGAATATCCTTCATAAACTTCACATAGCTTGACATTTGTTCTAGAGCTTCAGCAAATGGAATATTAATTGTAAGCTTCTGAAAATTTTATTTTATTTCTAAATAATTATTCTAAATTTTCTTCATAAACTTCACTTAGCAATATATTCCTTCATAAACTTCATAAACTTCACATAGCTTGACTTACTAAAAATTTTATTTTCTAAAAACATCCTTTTTCTTAAATATTTTTGCAAATTACTATTATATTTCCCCTCGGCAACGACGCCAAAAACTTGATCCCAATTTTCTATATATATAGATGCAAAATGTGATGTATGCAATTATATGATTATTTTCTTAATAGTTATTCTTAATAAAACTTGATCCAAAACAAAAACTAGGTAAATCTTTCTCTAAGAAGAAAATAAGAATGCAGTTATAATATTTCAATATGGGATACTACGCAAGTATACATATCGTTATCAATTAATATAGAACTTTCTGATTAAGTTCTGAATATCGAACCCATAGAGAGAACTAGATTTAGATAATAAAATTTACTTAGCAATATATTCCTACTTAAACTTAAGATGCTAAAACAGGAATGAAAGCTTGAATCTTTTTGTAAATTTTCATAATTGAAAATAAAGTAAGCAACTAATTAACTTAACTAAAATACTTGTGAGATGAAGGTAATATAAATAAACTATCTTTTTCCTTATTATGAATCAGGGATAAATATAGAAATTTTATTGTGGAAGTATGTTAAATGTGTTGTGTCAAATAGGAGCAATAATATTCTTTACCCTTACTAGAGATGCTATAAAGAACATTGGCTAATCTTTAGTTTGAATAATCTTGAAGATCGGCTTGGCAGGGAAGATACTAGCTCTCGCTCAAGAGTTCCCTCCTCTCCCTCCACCTTGGGGCTAACATCTCATTTCAAGACCTAAAACTATAAATCAAATTGGGGGCTTTAGTCTGTCACTCTAAAGTTCTCTAATTCCTCACCCTTTAAAAGTTTATTGCCCTATTTATTTGCACTCAATCCTATGAACTACATTCTCATTCATGAAATCAATATTTGATTATAACCATTTGTTAATTGAGACAATACCATCTCAGATGTTACATATTCTCACAACAGGTATTAACATCTAAATTGGTCAAATCAAGAAGTAAATGAAGTGCAAGGTTTCAAATCATTACAACTTCTTCTAGCAGTGAAGCCTAATACTTCATTAAACTTTCTTTAAATATTTAATCGCTTATCATTTTAAAGAAAAAAATAAAGAAAAGCACTCAAAATCCATGGAGAAAACACAACTACACATGAGTTTAAAAGTAGAAATCATGCACACAAATAAGAAATCTGAATTAAAACCAGGTGTAGTCACAAAGATAAACACATATCTCAAATCCTCTCCATCAAATGTCTTGAAGTTTCTTTGAATTCTCTTCCTTCACCTACAATACAAACTAAACTCAAAATAAAAAGAAAAGGTGGTTGGCGACGGTGGCGACTTAGATGGATGATGGTTGTAAAGTTGATGGGTGGTTGGCCTCCTTTCTTGGAAAATCTAAATCTTTTCTTATAAAAATCTAAGGGGTGCCTTGGTGTCTCTTCAAAAAGGTGTCTCTATTCAATGAATCTTCTAGAAGTTGCCTCCTCAAAAGCCAATTGAATGAATTTTTGTGTCCATGGGCTATTTTCCACGTTTTTATCAAGGGTTGCTTCATAAACCTCTTCAAAAATCCACTCAAATTAAATATATCATCAAGTAACTACTTCTGTCGCTTAAGTGCAGGGTACCTGGCGCTTAGGCACGAAGCCTCTAACGCTCAGACATCAAACTTGAGCGCTTAGACGCCCTAGATCATTTATGCATCTTTGTTCATTTTTGCTCCAAATTTGACCCTTTTTCACTCTTTTTAGCATTTTCCATTAATTTTATTGTACCTGAAAGAAAAACACACAAATACCCTTCATTAAAGTGCAATATCTAAAAAATAGGTATAAAAATGTGTATAAAAACACTATATTTGTTTGGTGTATCAGCAACCATCGAGACTCGCTAATAAAAGATTTTCATCATACCCTTTGTGAAGTTTGTCTCAACTGGGCAGGGAACCAGCCCCAGAGCTTTATGTGTTTATGCTTGTCATTATAAGTGTTTATGCATCTTACCGGTCAGATATTTGTGATTGCTACCTTTCAAGTTTCAAAGTTATATTGATCATGTATCTTGCACTGTTGTTGGATTTTAAAAAAAATTGTATCGATCGAGCTTATTGTGTCATGTCAATTTTTGTTATTATTGTCAAACACTTTCCAGGTCTTAGTTGCTCGGTTTAATTTCCTTAGATGGGATTGCCCCTTTTGAGAGTCTTATTAAAAAGATCTTGTTGCTGCTTTTGTGGTGTTACCTGTCAAAGCTTTTTTAGGAAATTTTCATGGTACCCTTCATGAAGCTTGTCGATACTGGGTAGGGAACCACCTTTAGAGCCTTATCTTATTCAATTTTGGAGACAAGGTTCATGATGCGAGAGTGTTATGGGTCATTATTTATGTAGTTTCCTAACCATATAGCCTCAATATCACTATTAGTTGTGTATTCAAGTTTCCCAAGTTTTAGCTATCAGCCAAAGCACTTAAACTCCTTAAGTTCCTCGAGTCTCGATTTAACCTCTTGAACACATTAGAAATTTTGTAATTTCTAGTTATCAGTGGTCAAACTGGGTTTGTCAGTTTCTTTGAAATATAATTTAATTTAGTATATATATAATTTTAAAAATTAGTATTTTAAATTTGAAAATACGAAATCGAAATGATATCAGATATTTAATAGTTTAAAAAGATCAAGCACAACAGCACCATCGATGCACCTATCCTGAGGAATAGCCACATTATTCGATAGTGAGACTCGATTAATTAAACTAAAGAATTTATGACATCCATTTAGTCTACGAACCATTTATGTTGACTGACAAGTTCACCTATCTAATGGAAGAGAATATATAGGGTTTCTATTACATGGGTTCTAAATTTTCCTATAAAGGCAAGCCCCTGTAGTTAATTATTTCTTAGACAAACAAAGTCACCTAAGAAAACTCTTGATTTAGATCAGAGCTAATTATTTTCAAGATTTTCAGAGTTTAGGGGTTTCAATTTCATAGATGGAAAATCCAAATGGAATGGTTCAAAATGAGAATATTTATTTTTGGGATTCTAAAAGAAGAAAGGTAGGAGATTTCATGGATCCTGAGGAGAACCTTGATGACTTCTCAAACTATCTTATGGTTTGGCTTCAAGTTTGAAGAGATATTATTACATGTTTCATCCTACTAGTTTTATTGTATAATGCTTACATTCACATGATCTTGATCATGCAATTAGACTAGAAAGATGGGAGGGTTTATGTCATGCCAAACAACAACCTCAAAACCGAAAACAAGTTCAGACTTATATTGCTCAGCATGACTGTACAGGGGCTTAAAGATCGGTTAAGAACTAACGCCATGCTAGACAAACTATCTCAAAGTTTTATAACTTATTATTATTTAATTCTAAAGAAAAGTTTGCTGATGTAGACTCATTCGCTCTCTCGGAGTTGTTCTTCTGTATTTCCTCGTCGTGCTGCCAACGGTGTTAGCTCCATGCTCCTTATTGAAGTAGCAGTTTCAAGGTATGAAAGGTTTAAAATGTTTTGGTTTGAGGTTTTATGTTTCACAATTTTGGGGTAAACATTTGGTTTTGTTATTTTGGTTCAAATGTCATATTTAGGGGTGTTTTAGTTTAATTAGAGCAACACCAAAAAGGATCCAATGGTTCCCTCATTCCAGCATCATTATTTTCTTCTGAATTTACTTAGCCTGAATAAGTTGTTAGGCTCACTTAGACAGAAGAATTCTTGTTACCAACCATGGGTTACCTCATCCGAGAAATCCTCGTAAACCGAAAAGTAGTGATTTAAGAGCGTTCACTGTGTTTAAAAGTGTATTTATATTTTGAAAGTGTCCTTTATCGTTTTCAGCTTTGGTTTAGTTTTGCATGTAAAGTAAATAAATGCAGATAGAAAATGAAGTAAGGTAAATGGAAAAAATTACAGTACATAAAATGTAAATGTGTACTTGAGCCTCCACTACCGTTGCATGGTTAGTATCACAAAGCATAGTATATTTGCAAGAAATTAAAATAAATTTTAGGAAAAGAAAGCAGGAAAAATCTACTAAACAGCAATGGCAAATTAATTCGTAGCAAAAATATGAATAGACAAAGCAAAACCAATAGTCACATATGGAAGACCGAGACTAAGTGTGAGACATTGGTGAAGGTGGGGGCTCAGAGCTGGACTGTGTGCTTCCCAACCTTGGGTAAGAGCTTCCAACCCGACATTCAACAGAGGACAGTCCTTAGCTTCAATCTAAGTGACCAGCTATGGAACTTTCTAAGTTTTGCCAAAATTTTTTAATTTTTCATGCAAAAGTTTTTGTTTTAAATTTACATGCAGAGTTCACTTTAACAGGAGAAAGAAATCTTATATTTTTTTAAAATTATTTTTAAAGCATTGTATTCCATAGGCTAATCACTCTAATCAACTAAGGCTCCTGGCAACCTAAGAGCATCGGGGGCAATAATCCCACCAAGAGTCGGTGAATAGTATCATCAGTCCTTGTCCTCTCCCCTCATTGAAGGTCCTTGAGGAAAGAGATAATATTCTAATAATCCCACTTTGTATTCCTCTTTTGAGCACACATAAGCAATGTTGTCATTACCCTAACCACCCAGACCTCAAACTTTCACTAGTCTGTTGATCCATATGTGGCCAAAACCAAATAGCCCCAATTGCTCATAAGGACTTAATTACCTTAGATAAAACTAAAATCCTTGAGCATTGGGTTATTAATGTAAGATAATTAGTTAGGGTGTTTCTATTGATTTAAGTGATTTAACAAGTTTCGATTATGTATTTGAGGTTCTTTAAGAGTTTCATGTTCATTTAATTTGACTTTAGTGGTGGTTGTATTTTGCGGATGATTTTCTTGAGCAAATTGTATTAATACTAAGTGTCCTCTGAAATATCCAAAATCTTTCAAGAGAGTCCAAATGATAACCCCAGAAAATTTAGATTCTCTAGGATCATTTCAAGTTCATTCTTAGTTTCACTAGGTTGTTAAATGAATCAATCCGGTTTAGTTAAATTTTAGTTGAAATGTTTTAACTTATGCTCAGTGAACATTGACATTTTAATAGACCCATGAGTAGAGCAACCAGTCATTTTACATTATGGTTGACGAATTATGTGGGTAAACACCCTTAGGAGTAAGTTAGATTAATAGGGAATTCATACCTACTCCTAAACTTGTGCTTGTAGTTCTTAAGAGAAACTTACAGTTGATCCTATCTCTTTTCTAAATCTCATTAAGAGATTTCTAGATCAAACCAAGTTCACTACTATGCTCTTAGGAGTCTTAAGGATAGACTTATAATTTGGGAATATTGGATAGGATGAAAGTGATTTTATTTAAAAAGAACTAATTCCCATTGAACCATTGATTTGAGTCTTACATTGATGAGTTAATTAACTTCAACAATTTAGAGAATTACAAATTTACCCTTTTATAGAAAATGTTATTTATTTCTACCTTTTATTCCTTAAAGTTCAATCATCCATTATTATGATTAAAGTTACCCTTTACCCTTATGATATGACCTAAATTTTGATTATGGCATAAAATTCCATGATTACATTTTTACCCTTAAGTTTAGTTACTTCATAATTCATCCAATTTAACACAAATGACTTTGAAACATTGGTGTTGCCCTACTCATGGGCAAATTAAAACATCAGAGAAGAATTCATAATTTTATGGTTTTATTATTATTTAATTTTAATGATTATTTCAAGTCAAATATTGAGAATTTTTAGAGTTAATTCATTTAATTAGGCAAATCATGTTCTTCTATTCTTAGAAAATTATTGTAGGTTCACCTAGGTTAGAGGATCATTAGGAAACTTAGAAGATCATTAGGAAACAATTTTGTGAATTTTTTAATTATAATTTATTTTTTATAATTTTTAATTGATTTTAATGAGTAAATAAATAGAAAATATATTTTTATTTCAAAAATTAAGTTTTATATTTTTCAAATATCTCTCTAACCTCAAAGAACTCAGAGAAGTTTATTTATTTATTTATTTTTAAATTAATTTTTAAATTAAGAAGTAGCAAAAGAATAAAGTTTTTTTTTAACTTTAATTTTACTTTTCTTAGGTTCCTCTTGTCATAAGGAACACTTGAAAATGGGTTTGAACTTGAGGTTGAGAGTATTGGAGATGGATTTGGTGAAAATTAAAAGTGATTTGGGGCCTAGCGTTTAGGCATTTAGGGGTAATTTGGGAATTTTGGCCAATTTTGGTGGATTTGGGTGCAATTGAAGTCAATGGGTGGTTAGGATTGATCTTGAGAATGTTTGGAGTGAATTTGGAGATTTTAGGAATTTTTTGGAGCAAGAAGGGAATTTTGGTAATTTTGGGCAAGTTTGAGGCATTTTTGAAATTTTGAGAAAAATGGGGTCATTTTGAGTGATTAGGGGTGGTTTGATATGATTTTTGGCTGAGAATTGACAATTTGGGTAATTTTGAAAATTTCAAGGTTCTAGGGGTATTTTAGTATTTTGGGAGTAGAAGGTTAAAATTAGGTGTTTTGGTGAAATTGGAAGCCATTGAAGATGATAATCACAATGTTACCCCTTGATTGCCATGAAACTAATGAGATTCCATTTTAGATTCTTCATGTATCGGCCCAAGCCATCCTAGCCAACGGCTAATGGTTTGGGGACCACCCACATGAATTTCCGAAAGAGTAGGTGTTAAGTGTAGGTAATTTTATGGTTTTTAATGTGTGATTTTATGATAGGTTCAAGTGTGTGAAAGCCTAACCAACACCAAGCCTCCCAAGGCTAACCCTAAGACCAATAATCTTATGGGGACTCCCCTTGAACTCCCCCATGTTTGTTTCAACCTTCTAAGTGCTAGAGGTCAAAACCATGCATGCGGACTCTAAGAAGAGTAAAGAGGTAGTTAGAGTTTCTAATGGGCAAGATTTTCATCACTAGTATGTTAGGATAGTCAACAAGAAAGCCTATGGCTAGATCCTAGTCATCTGAGGAAGAAAATAAACCTCAACTAAAGTGAGGTCAACAATAGTAGAAAAAGTATATAATGTTTGAAACAATAATGTCATTTCATTGTCAAACTAGGTGTTTGTTGATGTATCAGATTTGATTCCATCTTTAACATTGTACGGTTGGGGCATCACTTTTGCTCAGGTTCTTAGTTGGGCCTTAACAAGTTGAGGTCAATTGTGTGAATCACACTGGGGCTTTTATTTAGATTAATGCTAGTCATCTGATGTCATTTAAGCATTGTTGAGTTGTCATTAGTCGACTTCCTGTAGGGGTGTTCTCCGACCGTGAGAAGTTGGTTATACGTTTCAGGGGTGGTTCTCGCCTCCAAGCCAAGGCCTGTTGGAAGACAACAAAAATGTTGTTTTTTAGATCATGGATCTACTGCTACGTACACTTCTTAACGTACTCTATGCTAAGAGTGTTTCTATGTTGGATTCTCTTGCTTGGTGCTGCTCGTCTTCTTGTTAGTAGAATGCTCCACGCGCATTGCACTTTTCATGATATTAAATCTAAATTTGTTCAAGAGGCATACCTGATACACCAAAATAATATACCATTTTAAGTACTTATTTTATGCTTATTTTTTGGTGATATTGCACTTTAAAGAAGGGTATTTTTGTGTTTTTTGTTGCAGGTATATCATTTTTAGGCATTTGGAGCAAAAATGTCAAAAAGGACGAAATTTGTAGCCAAAACAACAAATTTTAGGATTCAGGCGCATGATGCACCAAAATCAAGAGAACTTGCGGATGATGCGTCAGGGATGACTTTTCCAAATTAAGGGGGTTCGAGGCAAATTTTTGCGCGAATTTCGAAAGGACACTTATTCTACACACCTCTTGGAGTAATTCAATGCATCTAGAAACTTTGAAAGGTTCTTTTATGAAGGGATATGTCTCTTGAATCAAATGACACATATTTTTAATTCAAAAGAGTTGACTTTTGGAGGGAATTTTAGAGGAAATTTTGAATTCTTTTCCAAAGGAGGCAGCCCAAAATAAAAGAAGATGACTTCTAATTTGTCAAGTGTGTGGCGTGAGGGTGAGAGAAAGTTGGCATGAGTTATAGATAGAGAGAGAATAGGAGATTTTCTTCTAGGGTTGTAAGAGGAGAGGGAAGGTGAGAGATTTATACTTCATTACACTTCTAAGGGAGAATTGGGAGTGATTGTAAAGAGAGAAAGGCTTGGAGAGAACTTTTGGGGATTTATTGAGAAGGATTGTGAGATAAGTTGTATTTTTATTTCTTTTGTTTTGTAAACTCATTTTTATATATGAAATTCATGTTTTGTTATAGCCTTCTCATGAATTCTGAGTAGTCTTCTTAATCCTTCCCCTTATTGTGAGATATGGTTTTGTGAAGAATAGATTTTATTTTCTACAGTTTTAAATGTTAATAATTTGTGATGATTTGAACTTCGAATTTCATTTACTTTTTGATCTGGTCAATTGGATCTGGTTTTTTGATCTGGTCAATTGAAATGTTAAAACTTGTTAAGAGACATATGTTCTTAAATGAGATATGATTTCTACAGCATAGAGAGAATCACATTTGATTTCATGGGAGAGTATGTCATACATGGGATTAGGTGCAAATAAATAGAGAAGTATACTTTGTTGGATGCAGAATTGGAGATTTTAAGGTGACAAATTAAAATCCTCAATTTGGTCAAGTTGATTGGAAAATAATTCGAGATTGTTAGCCCTCAGGGGAGGGAGTGGCAGCCTGTATCCTCCCAGCCTAACCACGGAATTAGGGACCAAACTCTTGATTAGTCAATGTTTTTTATAGCACTCGGAAGAGGGTAAAGAATAAGATTGCTTTTATTTGATACAAAACAGTTTATATATATTTATATATATTTTTTCAAATGATTTCAATTCCTTCACAATCCATATACTCATTGTAAAGGGGAAGGATGCTTTCTTAAATTTGAACTTTCCGTCACAACAAAATTTTTTTTTAATTTTCGTAATTTTATTTTTGAAAGCTTAGTATTTAGTTTAGTTTAACTTCTATAGTCTTACGTTTATATTTTAATTAGCATTCACTGGAGTAGTTAATTTTCAAACTTCGCACTTTACTTTACTTTTATTTTTGTATTTTTAGATTATAAAATAATTTTTATAATTTACTTTTATGATTTTCCAACTTCTCTATGGGATTGATATCTAGGACTCCATTAGAGCTCTTTATTGCTTGAGCGATACGTATACTTTCGTTGATTTTAAAGGGGATTTGACAATTTAAAAAAAAGTTTTAAAAGATAAATTATTTTCATAAGAAGTATTTTTGTTGAGATTATATTGCATATTTATTATATATCTGTCGTGTGTAATTTTGTAATATTTAAAATATTTGCAAAATTCTTAGACTAAATCCGCCTGCATCAACACCCAAGGGATTAAGGTTTTTAAACTAATAGAAAACAAGAGAGTGTGCACAATGACTTGTCCTTTTAGGGCAAAATTGGGTATTCTCTGGCTCTTGGACCTTTTTCTATATAAACAAATATTTTTGCTATGTTGAGAGGAAGAAGAGCCAAAATTCCTATTACGTCGAAAGACTTCTCTATTTGCCGAGAGGGAAAACAATGAAGGAAACTTACATTTCTAACTCTACTTTAAGGAGAGTTGTACAGATTATTCTAGAAATTATACATTTGTGGGCCCAGAGCCTTGCTGTCCTCTGGCTCGATATATTGGGGTCAAAGAGAGCGAGATGATTAGTGTTCTCGGTCTGCCTTCTGGATGGGGACCATCAATTAGCCGATCCTTCAGGTATAAGCGACCTACTGGACTACTAAAGTTAATCGACGAGACTGTTCTGGTTGGCTGGTGTTAGCCGATCGGATGCATTTGGCCTGTCAATCTTCAATTCTTGTCGGTTGAGTAAACTTAGCTCTCAGATGATTTGTAGGTGTATTGTTGAGTGGTTTCGGAAGGTCTGTGGCTGGCATCAGTTGATCTGCTTTTCTATGTCGTCGGTTGCTTTTCGGTTGGTTAAGCTATGCGTGTCAGTTTTCTTGAGCCATTAGATTGCCTCGAGACTCGTGCTGACACTTTTTTGTGTCCTCAAAATAAATTTAAATCCATGTGGTTTTATTTTTGTGAGTATCAACTAAAACGACTTATAAATGTCTTGAAAATCTATTAATTAAAACTTTAATGATGATAATTCTATTTTAATAACTTATTGGATTTTATGATATTTATTTCTATTTTATATGAATTTTTTTATTATTTTTCATTATCTATCCAAAATCAAGATTTATTTTAAAGCCTCCTTAAAATAGAAATAATTTCTCACTGTCTTCGAAAATGACTTAAAAATACAGGTTCAGCCAATTTCTTTTATTAAAACACTAAATTCAGCTCTATGGTTGTAGTCCAACATTCCAAAGTGGACTAACCCCGATTGCGAAGTCTTTAAATTGAAAAACAAAATGTTTAAAAATATTATATATTAAGAAAATATAAAAAAAATATTTATTTATTTTTTACTTTAATAAGAAAAAAATATCATTCAATATGCGCAAAAACATTTTTCTAAAATTACATTCAATTATAAATTTAAGTTTTTGGAATTAAAATTTATTATTTTGGGAATTAGAGACGTACATCTGGAAGAAGTACCGCATGATTAGGCGTACTTGATTGCTGACGAAATGCATCCGCTTTAAACATTTTAAAACTATATTTCATCCTTCAAAGCCATAAGATGTGTCCATATGCACGTCAACTTCCTCCAACGAAAAGTTTTTAAAAAAGTAGAGGAATCAGCGAGCAGAGGGGTCAGGATGGCTCCTCCGGCCGTCAAAGGCTCAGTTATTTGTGCTTTTTTGTTTTTTTAGGGATAATTACATGCATACCGCACAAAACATTGTTAATTACAAATCAACTAACTAGATGATTTTCTTATATGTATATGCATAAGATTAAAATTTTGTAGTCTTCTATATTGCAATTTTGTTAAGAATTTGATACAAAACCCTAAAATATTAATAAAATGTTAAAATCTCAAGGTCCCAACCTATAAACAATTATTAGATAAAGAAATTTAATTATCAATGTAGCTACATAACGATGATACATAGGTTAAAGCCGAGAATTGATCTATTCAAATATCATTAAAATGTTCAAATGCATACAAAATATCAAATATTAATGGGAGATCAGTAAGGATCAATGAATAGGGCATTCAAGATTTTAAAATAGAAGAACTAAAATGTCCCAAAAAAAATCTATAAATCTACATATATTTCACATTTGAAATGGGACTTGTGGAGAAAGCTCTCAAATTTGAAGAATCCTAAAGCTTTTCTCGACATTAGACATAAACATGAATTATTATTGTAAGCCAGCATCGATAGTTAATTGTGCTCTCCAATGCCCAACTAATATCTTTAACCATAAACCAACAGAATATTTGCCACTACCGGACTTCCATTGTCTAATTGTCTTCATTAGCCATTAACTCACGCAAATGCTTCACTCAATTTTTGTTCTTCCAGTAATTTTTATTATTATAATTAGGACACCAAAATAACGATCTAGACTTTGAATCATGCCCACCTTCTATAATTAGGAGGAAAAGTATGCTTGTAAATATTAACTTATACATTGGACTATGTTTAGTTGGGTAAGGCTCTCATTAGTTTTATTTTGAAGTTTTATTTAAAGATTCCTTTGCCTCTTATGAAACCTTTGTATTCATTTGTGTGTGTAAAATTTTTTTAACTCCACGATATAAAGAGCCCTTGTATCTTCAAAATCTTACAGCATGTAATTATTTTACATCATTTGCTCGAAAAAAAACTCACCTTCTTGAGCTTTACACATTATTCAATAGAAAAGAAGCATAATGACCATGATAACGTGCTTCCTACTTCAAAATGTATCAATCCATTAACCAATCCGTTATATGACATCAACCATATATTGAAGCCACCATAGATACATCTATCCAAGATTGTGTTCATAAAATGGGTGAGTATTAAAATAAGTTCATTCAGCTTTTGATAAGGCCTAACATATTATGACATTTCAAAGATTAGAATTTACTACCACTGTAATTAATTGCACGTCTGGGTTAGTTAATTCAAAAACACACATATAAGCTCTACTCAAAATAAGGCTAAAAACTATCTCAACTGCAACTCAATCATAACCTCTTTGTGTTAAACAATTTTACCCAATCTTATTGCACTATCTTAATAACTACTAATTCCTTGATAACCATAGTTAACCTGAGAATGCCACCTTAATTAACAACTTTTGTGAAATCCTTTGTGAGGAATGTTGAATGAGAATAATGAATATAAAATGTGTCAAAACTATGTCAAAATTAGAGAATATTTTTATTTCATTAAATTTAATGTGTGGTAAAACTTTTCACTTGAGAAGAAGCAAGGAGAACTTAGATGAATTTTTTGAAAGCAACGCCACAATGCTAAACCAAACATTTTTTTGGGGCAAAAAATCCAAGAGCAAGTCACTACAACACAAGTTTAAAGCGTCGCAATGCCACAACACCATGAAGATTTGGAACCTCAATGCCAATGCAGGAGCATAATTTTGTCAATGACCCTAGAGAAAAGCATTGTAGTGTAATTACTTGGAAATGTTATGTCATTTTTAGTGATATAATGTTACAAAATAAGCATCGTAGAATGATGACTCTGTTAAAATAATTTGGAGATAGTTTCAAAGCAATCACTAGGGTGTTATTAAATGGTAGAGAATGGTTATAGTAGGGACACATAGAATTTGTATAGCGTCTTATTGTTGGTGAGGAAGAACATCTAATGCTTTCATAGTGAGTGTTTGTTAGTTTTCAAGATATAGAGTGTGCTTGTAGATTGAGGAATAATGAGAAACTCGTTGATAAAGTTCTTGAGAGTGGAAGAGTATTACATTTAGCAAATGAAAATCTAGTTCTATCCTTTATTTTTCTTGTACTAAACTTTGTTTAATAAATGCAAAGGATTTTTATTATTTTGATGCATATGATAGAAACTAAGAACTTACACTTTGGGTTTGTAAAATTTCCTACTTTATTTTTTGCATAGCATGAAGTTTTAAAGTTTAATTTTAAATCATTGTTCAATTAAATTCATTTTGAATGATTAGTTGTAGTGGATATATAGTTATGTGAATACTTATGCGATCCACAGATCCTGATAGTGAAATAGAAGAATAATGGAAAAATGATGACATAAATTTGAGTTATGTAGATACACAACTATTCAAAATTTTGTAATCCATTAAAAAATTTGCAAATTTAATCATTTAACTTAGTTTTTATAGACATACATTGATGCAGGTTGAAGGATTAGAATTTCTATGGATTTATGTTGCTTATGTTAATATAAAAAATTGGGGAAAAATCATAAAGCCAAAGTGCATTTGTTCAATTGATAATCACATCGTTTGGAAAATTGTAGATTGACAATAATTTTTGGTTGGAGAAAAAATTAGGCTTAAATTGTATTAGTATTATCTTAACTGTGTTAATTCTTTATGATCCTCGAACGAAGGAAAACTTGCTCATTTTGTATTACTCAAAATAGCATGTCTTGCCTATATTATTAACACTATTCAATCTTTTGGAATCATTTTTGGAGATGATTTAAACAAAATTTAAATAATTTAGTACTAATTGAGTCAACCAATTATAATTCATCTCTACTTCTGTGATCCCTTGTGTGTCAAATTGTATTATAACTTATTTATTTTTGTTAGATCACAGTTTGTTAAACTAAATTATTCATCAAAAATTTAATTTCAAATATGTAAAATCATTTGCAAGGCACTGCTACGTTATTGTGTTGGTGCCACAGTGCTATAACTATGGTTGTTGCATTTTTCTATTTCAATAATCATTATTTTTATTAGTTATATTATTATAATTATTGTCGAGAAAGTTTTGTTTTTTCAAGTAGGTTTCCTTGTGTTATCTTTAATTATGACTAGTGTGTTGTAAACATAGAATATAAAATCAAGAATTAGTGTTATTTGATGTCAAAATTTTAAAAATTATAGGGAAATAAAAAAATAAAAAAAATCTCAAAATGAACTACAAATGATGGCTAACATCAAAATGAAGCATAAGATCTTAGATCTTTAAGAGAATATGCAACATCTTTAATAGATGGATTGCACCAAAATATAATTATATCAAATATACAAACCAACAATTTTGTTCTCAGACTTAAAATAATACCAAGGTCCAAAATTCACAGTTTGGGGGTTCACCTATTAGGGATCCTAATCAACACAGTTTCTTAAAAATTGGTGAAAGTTTCAAATATTATGGAGCTTCTGATAATGTAATTAGACTTAGGTTTTTTATATTTTTCTTGATAGAGAAAGGTAAGGTTTAGTTAAATGCTTTACCCTTATGTTCTATCACTTATTTGAATGAATTAATATGACATTCATGCCAAGTTTTTCCCTTCAACCAAAATAAGTTGACTTTAGAATAATATCACTTCCTTCACCTAAATAAAAGACAAGTTAATTTATGAAGCCAATGAAAGTTTTAAATATTTACTAATAAAATTCCCCCACATGATTTACGAGATTTTAAAAAAATTCAGAGTTCTTATAATTGCTTATTTGGGTCGTTATGAATAATAATAGACTTTATAACTGTAGGGTGTAAAATGTCTAAAACTTTGTGAAAAGAATACTTTTTGATTAAATAAATATAGTAATTTTCAATGGCCATATCAAAGATTAAGTCATAAAATACTGGCTAGCATATATGAAAATGATTTCTTTGTCAATATTGACTTCACAAGTAATAGCTATTTCAAGGAAAGTTGATACTACAGAGCTATTTTAAAGTCTAGGTTACTCTATGAGTTTTGATGAGAATAAAAATGAACAACTAGGTGAAACTTAGTCTTTAGAATAGGAAGTCACTAAACTTGATAAATAATAGACGGGATGATGCTTACTCTAATACCTACAACATCAGTTGGCGGAATAATCATAACTTTACCTGGAATAATAATTAGAATTGAAAGGGAAAAAATAAAATAAGACCCTGCCTAAATCATAGGAAAATTAAATAGCTAATACAATAATCTTAGAAATTTTATTCCTAGTTGTCCATTGTTTACATTTGATAATAATTTCAAGGAAAAAATGACGTCGTTAGAAGATTTAGTTTTCCAAATGAGGACAAAATTACAAAACCAAGTGGCTAAAAGTAAAATTATATAAAACCAAAAAAAGAAATTAGAAGATTCATTAATCAATAAATTATAATAAAAATTACCTAGCAACACTAAAGTGGTATAAGTTCCTGAACTATATCGTCATAAGAGTTCATTATTATTCCTTCTTGCTTCTAAAACTGCACCCCATGCAATTTCAAACCTATCAGTTTATATGATTAAATAGTCATCTAATATTGGAAAATGTAATTTTGGTAGATTTTTACAAATCTCTTTAATTTTATCTAGTGTTTTTCATCATTTTTGTCCCAATATCAGGGCATATTATTTCTTAACTTCTTTTGTATTGGTGCCCTTAATTTTGCAAGGCTTTTAACAATTGATTCAACATAGTTAATGCATCCTAAAAACATCTCTAAATTTTTTTTATTGTTACTTTGTTTAAAATGGTTTATTTTTGTTAGAATATGTTCCTGTAATTCGATAGAACCTTTGTCTGTTATAAGCCCTAGAAATTCAATGGTATTGGTTAAGAAAACTGTTTTTTTCTTACGTAGGGCAATTCCATGTTTTTGTGCTTTATGTGCTAACAATGTAAGGTGTTTCAAATGTTCAGTTATTGTTTGACTGAATACTAAAATATCTCCTACTTATATAAGACAAAAATGTGATAGTTTACTAAAAATAGTGGCCATACGTCTTTGAAATATTTGAGGGGCATTTTTAGTCCAAATGGCATTACGTTCCATTTATTGTGTCCTTGCTGTGTGCTAAATGCAGTGAATCCTCAACTATTTGGATGCATTTTTGTTTGCCAAAATCCTGAGTTACAGTCTAATCTAGAAAACCATTTAGCGGTTTTAATATGATTAATTATTATTTCTTCATTTGGTAAGAAATATCCATCGAATTTTGTATTTTCAATAAGTTTTTCATAATTAATAACTAATCTTTCTTTTCCACTGATTTGCTCAGCATGATTACAAACTAGGAAGGTCAGGATGCTATGTGGGCTATTACTTGGTTCTAATAATTTAAGATTTAATAATTCTTTAATTTGTGTTTGAAATTCTTTTTTATCCTCAGAAGTATACTTCATAGGTTACTCTTGTAATAAGATTAGGATTAATTAGATCAATTATATCTACAGACTCATCAATTGCCCAAAACTTCAGTGGATCTTTAGAAAACATTAGTTTAAATAAGGAGCTTGCAAAAGATCTTGATTCACTGAGTTTAGAATTTTCTTTAGAGGTTATTATTTTTCCAATTTTGAGCCTAAAGTCCAAATTAATTCAAACCCTTTGAAATCAACCAAGCTTAATCTTTTCCTACCTTGATTAGCCCCCCTTGGATGTTAATCAAATCAGCCAAGACCCATTTTAGAGCCATGGAACAAGGGTCCCCCAAATTAAGGGCACTCCTCTCCTAAATTGGTTAATCCCACTAAACCATGCAACTAGCCCACCTAACCTTAAGCTTATCACAATTAAAACTTCCTTGACCTTCCTTGACCTTGATAGTCACCTCCCTTATCGTGGTCAGCCTGCTTAGTCGCTGGAAAACCCAAAACTAAGAAGGCCATGTTTAGCTCAAACCCAAATTTTCACTCAACCAATGTGGCTCACTTTCATTGGTGAATTGCACCGTTCAGCCATCCACCTAAGCTTCCTTCTCCACCCTCTAACTTGGCCAATTCAACCTTAATTGCTCCTCTATTTAAACAAAATACTTATGTCAGTCTACAGCGTAATTATGCCACATTGCAATGTATATATCCCCGTTCTGGTGTAATAAAACTATCGTCCATCCAAACCCACGTTTTAAGCAACTTGGAAAAATTTTGAACAATTTTTGAAACCTAATCTATATAAGTAGATGTATGAAGACCAAAGAGGCACTTTTTGGCCTATGGGGCTTTGCCTATAAGGTTCAATAGAGTCTTTGGGTCTCTAGGGTTCCTCTCTAGAGCCTTCTCAAGAGTGTTTTTTCTTACTTTCCCCCTATTCATGTTTATTTATTAAGAGTTTAGAGAGGTTGTGAGGAGAGATTGAGTTCATTTGCATGAGGGAGATCTATGGAAAGCATGTATTGAATGAAGATGATCACAGCGTATTGCAATGACTAATTGGTTCAGGTTTCAGTTTTCCATACCACTTTTATTGTCTTCCTTTCTTTGCACAAAATAATAATTTTCATGCTTTATTTTCTCATGCATCATAGTTAATCTCCTTTTCATACTCTTGTGATGTAAGGGCGCATTTGATTTTTTTCATTGCTTTATCCTATGAATTTTTTTTCCTAGACACCTTTTTCGTGTTTGAATTTTATATGTTTAGGTGTTAAATTTCTAGGCTTAATTTATTTTGAGTATAACCAGATGAATATTAAAATTTATTTTGACCTTGGACTTTTGACTGTCAACTAGAAGGACCAGTAGGGTAATTTAGTAGAATATAAATATTGCAATTCAAAAAGTACAACCTTAATAGGGGATCCGAGAAGTCCTAGAAAATGTTACATGCTAATTCACTCAAAATTGTAATATAGTTCTCAACTCTTCTTATGACCTAAAGACATGCTATGGAGGATTGTGCCTCCAATTATCAATAATAATGTGGTAATTCATAACAAAAACATCAATAAATCACTAAATCGATGTCGTAAGAGTGGTTCCTTTCATCTTTGAAAATTTTCAACAAAAAAATATTTAGTTTTCATCTTTCTGCATTAGGAATTTAGAATCTTTCATATCTGTAAATTGAACCTTCAAACTTGGCTTGGCTGTTTAGTAAACTAGAACTTATTTGATTAATTATCAGCTTTCCTCAAGGGATTAATAATTAGATTTTTTATTCATATATTATTTGATCAATATACGTACTTGTGTGATTGAACGATTGCTTAGCAGTGCTTTCATGAAATTGTAAACACAAAAAATAACAAAATAAATAACACAAAAAAAATTAAAAAAAAAATTGTGATAGGGATACACTATACTCCCAAGAAGAAAAGAAAAATGGGTTGCTAAGCTTTGCTCTAATATAATTTAGAATAATTATAATAATTATTTGAACTATGAGCCTTCATATTGTTTTTAGGTACTTTAGGTATCATGAAACATCATTACAGTCCATAAGATTTATACTCGCTCCTTCTAAGGGTCTGTTTGGGGCAGGCGAGGTTATCTAATAAGGTGGTTTGCAATAGCTGCCCTAGGAAACTGTTGCGGGGAAGTTATTGTGAGAAAGCTGGCTGCCTGTTTGCTTTTTACATTTTGAAAACAGCGGTTCGACAACTGTTTCTAAAAAAATAACGATCCTACCCCTATATAGTAATGTTGTTTATAATAAAGTTGTCGGACTTATATATTTGATACTTCAGTAGCAAAAATATTGAGAGAAACACTTCATTTAGCAAAATAAGAAGTAAAGTTGTAATGTCTCAAGGTTAGTTTTAGATTTGCAAAGACAATATTAAGTATTTTTGTCCCTCCCATCCACAGATTAGTGGCCAACTACCTTCTGACTAAGAAACATTTCTTCTAAATTGATAGCAGCATTTAGGTGTTGTTAGCTGAAATAAGATCATCTATAAGAATATTGTCCTTATAATAATCCATCTCCTTCTACTCAACCAACACCTTAGGTAGCTTAACCTTATAAAGAATGTCATCAAGGGTATCACATAGACTTTTCTTTAAAGATAAAGCAAGATTTTTAGGAAGCTGCACAATGAGACCCAAGGATTACCATTTTAATTACAAGTTTTGTGAGACCTTTCAAACCAAAAACTGATGGTGAGAGCTTAAAACATTAAGAAACCAGAAAGGAGTGTGTTGAGGCTTGGGAATATCTTGAACATCCCAATAATAGAGAGATAACAAGAGAAAACCAACAACGAACCATGTATGCGAGATAAGACATAGGCGAAGATGACACCGGGTGGTTTGAGATGGCATCCAGGGGGAAGGATCGACGAGGGATGACACCAAACAACAGAGGAGCGACGAGGGAAGGCACTGTCGAACAACAGAAGAGCGACGAGGGATTCGGCGTCGAACAGAAGGGCATTAAGACTGAGCACGAACCAATAACAATGCATAAGAAGTCATCCCTCGAAGGCGGGTCACGGGACCGAACCTACAGTCCGCGTTTAACCAAAATGACGGGATGCCGCGGCTCGGATAGTGTCCCAAACGGTGGCAAATGATGACCAACTGCCTCGCTGCGGTCCGGGTGCCGCCCCAAATGCACCCTAAATCCCATTTTTAAATTCCAAATAATAATTAAATTATATATTTTGTAAAACAAAGATTATATTAAGATTTTCCAAAATAAAATTTAATAGAGCAAATAAAAATTATGGTTTAGTCATGATACATGATGCTCGACTCCCCCAAGTTCGAGGCAACATATACAAATGTTATTGTATTTGGGTTTTAGCATATTAAGCAAACACATGTAGCTAAAGTTTTTCATAAATAGGCAAACATGACGCCATTTTTGTCACTTAAGCATGGCCGCTGCCAAAAATTAGTGTTAGAGATCTATGCATTTATATTCCCAAATGAACAACCACTTCTACAAACAGCACATCACATAACACCCCAAAATAATCATAGCAATATAACTAAGTAATACAAATATAACAAATAATTGGAACCTACTTAAAATGTTGGTTTAGTCCGAAAAGGTCATGTGGATAGCCTCTACAAAGATTTAATGTTTCAATTTAAACTCAAGTTTAATGCTAAGATTTCCTTAAGAATGGTTCCAATTTAAGTGATAATTGAATTAGAGATCCATTTTTTAATTAATTTAACATTATCTATATTTGGAGTCAGGTTTTATGAAATACCATGAGTAGGGAGGACCCACTTGAGTTAGATCTTGCAACTCATGAAATCCTAAACCTAATATATGATACACCTCACAAAAATATTTTATTTTTTATTACTATTACGGTATGCCATTACTAGAAAAAAGACTTAACATTTATTTGACGACAGTTCTTAAAAATGCTGCCAAAAGCATTCAAAAAACCCGCACACACCTTTTTTTTGTCCCACGGAAATTCACCGCTGGCGCCCTTCTTCCATCTCGCCCAAAACCATCGCCTTTGGTGACCTAAAGCTCTCGCATTTCCCATTTACCCTTCCAAGCCTTCTTCCCATTTCTCTGAAAACCATCACTTTGGTGACCAAACCCGCTCGCCTGCCGCATTTCCCATTTCCCATCCCCAGCCCTCTTCTGATTTCACCCAAAACCATTGCTTTAGTAACTGAACTCTGAGTTTAGAGGAATCTGTGGGAAGACAACGACCGGATCGGCATTGTCAGTTGTGGGAAGGCGCGACGAGATCATCGTAGTGACACAACGTTCTCCTTCCGCTTCTTCTCGTCGTTCGCGAACAGCTCGTGTTCGGTTCGTGTTCGGCTCGTTCGTTAAGAAACGAACACGAGCTTATTTCAAACAAACTAAATTTTAAACGAAACGAACACGAACACAAGCTTTGTTCGTTCGTGTTCGATTCATTTACACCCCTAATTACGGTATGCCATTACTAGAAAAAACTCAACCTAATATATGATACACCTCACAAAAATATTTTAGTTTTTATTACTATTACGGAACCTAATATATGATACACCTCACAAAAATATTTTATTTTTTATTACTATTACGGTATGCCATTACTAGAAAAAAGACTCAACATTTATTTGACGACAGTTCTTAAAAATGCTGCCAAAAGCATTCAAAAAACCCGCACACACCTTTTTTTTGTCCCACGGAAATTCACCGCTGGCGCCCTTCTTCCATCTCGCCCAAAACCATCGCCTTTGGTGACCTAAAGCTCTCGCATTTCCCATTTACCCTTCCAAGCCTTCTTCCCATTTCTCTGAAAACCATCACTTTGGTGACCAAACCCGCTCGCCTGCCGCATTTCCCATTTCCCATCCCCAGCCCTCTTCTGATTTCACCCAAAACCATTGCTTTGGTGACCGAACTCTGAGTTTAGCGGAATCTGTGGGAAGACAACGACTGCATCGGCGTCGTTAATTGTGGGAAGGCACGACGAGATCGTCGTAGTGACACAACTTTCTCCTCCTTCCGCTTCTTCTGCTCCGCTCCTACCCGAAACCATTGAGGAAGGTAAGGCTGTTCACGCCTTTTTATTCTTTTGCAACATTTTTTAGTTTTGCCGTGTTGGAGATGGAATTAGATTTGCCGTTGTTGAATTATAGAATAATGAGAGTTGGATGCTTGCAAGGTGTTTGATGATTTGTTTCACTTTGATGTTGAATTGACTCCAGAAAAATAATTTTAATACTGATCGGTTAAAAACTTTTGGGCTGCTAACGTTTATCAATGAACCATTTAATATAGCGAGCCTTAAAGATTCTGACAAAGTATTCATTAGAGAGGAATGTGCACTCTTGGTAACATTGTTTAAGGCTAGTCGGAAGTGAAATGGGATTTAATATCCTGTAGGCTTTATAGTTGTCATTTTTGCTGGTTGGCGGGACTTATATTAAATAATGTTTAAATCCTGCTCAAATGCTGCTATAAAAACATCCCCTTTATGTGTGAATTAAGAGTGAAATCTCTTTTTTCTGCTTTCTTTGGGATGTTTAGCATCAGGCGGTGTGTGTGCGTCTAAAAATTATTATTTTTTTGATAGGGATTTGCTTTGCATCTGCATGTCATATGAAGTGGCATTTACAATTTTCTAATAAATAATCTTTGTAGGGCTTATTTTGTTGCTTCCAATTAGAAAGTGTGCTTCATTCCTAGTTCCAATGATGCAAGTACATGATAAGTGATTGTAAATGATCATTTCTATCATAATTTTCTTTTAGAAGATTCACATGCATACCACTTAATCCCTATGTATTTACAAATCTGACCCCTAAAGTTCAATTTTTACGTACATGTCACCTTATTTACTATATGGCTTGTGATGAGCTTTTCTCATGAGTATATGATTGGAATTCAATTACAGACCCTTGGTTCACTGATAAATCATTATTCCTTCAATGAGTTTTATAAATTTTCTGCTGCCATGTTGTGCTTGTTGTTGTTCAAGGAGGATGATGTTTATGGATTAAGCTATACCCTTTCTCTCACGGAAATGCTGAAAATTTTAGTACTGCAAATTGTTAAGGTGTTGGTTAATAGAAATAAGGCTCAGAGTTGCATGCACATAAGAATTTTCCCATTTTTTATCTCCTAGCAATGATGATGATGATGTATAAATGACAATGATGATCAATCAAGTAATCTTTTTGAGGCATTTCTTGTAGAATTTGTCAAATAAAATCCTAGGTTTGTCAATGAATAAAATTCTCTCAAAGAAATTTCATGATGCTTTTTGTAGATAACCTAATTCATTGCTATAAAAAGAATAAATTGATTCAAAATGAATAAGGGAAGAAGAATATTTGATATATAAGAGGATTAAATTTTAGGAAGATTTACATACATAACTCTAAATTCTTATTTATTTACATATCTAACAACTAAACTTCAATTTTTACGTACATTACACCATAACTTTGCATGAAAGGTTGTATTTCTCTTTTAAATGTTAAAATAGTGGTATTTTTAGTGTTATATGAAAGATTTGGGTGGTATAAATATAAAAATTAAAGTTTAGGTTTTAGAAATGTAAATGCATAGGAACTGGGCAGCAGGTATGTTCATGCTCCTAAATTTTATATGGAATTACTATGAAGGAAAGGCTATTAACATTTCACTAGTAAGATTTGTGGAAACATTCGCTAGAAGTCTCATAATAGTAAGTTGTGGTTTGCTAGAATCCATAAAGAGTGTCATGTGGCAAAAAGGTTGAAAATCAATTAAAGCCCCAAATTTGTCATCTCGAATGAACTCTTGATTTGTTAAAAGATGGTTATGCATTATACTTCCTCAACCCTTCTTGAATTGTTAAAAGATGGTTATGCATTATACTTCCTCAACCCTTCTTGAATTGTTAAAAGATGGTTATGCATTATACTTCATCAACCGTTCTGTGATGCTTCATTTCAAATACTAAAGGAATTGAAGATGGGGAGAGGAAGTGAGGAGCCGGACAACTAAAGAGGGCGAGAGGAAGTGAAAAGTCGGGCAACAAAAGAGGGGGGAGATGAAGTGAGATGGTTGGGAATCTAAGGAGGTGAGTTCTCCTTATATATTGTCACAATCAACTTAAATGAATGTCGAGCGGCTCTATTGGAGGAAAGGATTGTGACGCCTTATCCAATTGAAGGAAGAGAGGAAGAAGCTCTGTGAAGTGCGAGCGCGGAGGAGGCAAGTACAGGCATGCCTGCCA
>NW_018164971.1:86476-96479 GCF_001263595.1 Phalaenopsis equestris | reverse complement strand
CTTGCTAGCAAAGAAAAATATGCCATTAGAATTTACAATAAGCTATCATCTTTTGAAAGAAGAAAACCAAACATTTCTCAGATTAAATAAAAACCAAACCTGCATATGGGAACAATATAAATGTTTACTGCTTGCAAAAGTTTCTCAGAAGTTTCAATTCCCAACTATCTCAGATCTGTGGTAGTCTGCACGAATACAAAAGTACAGAGTCAAAAAAAAGTTTTCCTAGACAACTATTCTGGGATTCAGCTTATCATAAGAAGAAAAGCATATTGTAAGTAGTTATAAGTTATACCCCAGCTCTAACAGGTGTTTTCTCTCTCAGTTCTTCAGGAAGAGCACTTTGAGCTATCTCTAGAAGAGAAATAAAAAAATTTCGCAGTCTCTTTAGGGCCCTTGGCATAAAAGCTTAAACCTGGTTTTTTTTGGATGTATTAAGGAAAAAAAATTGAGAATAAGATGATGATTTTTAATGTCACAAATTTATTGAAGAAAAATTTAAAAAAAAATTACTCCACATAATGAAACAGTTAAATGAACTTATTATGCAAGATAGATCAGAGTTTAATACTATTTCAACATTAAATACTCCACATGCCACCAGAACTTAATGACAATTTTTATGTTTACAATAATAATATAATGATAAAGAAGGTGCTTCATAGTCTTCATTATAATGAGCAAAATTTCCCATAAGCTATTTTATGTCTTTTATAAGTTTATGCCAAAAATCTCATCAAATTTCATAATTACAGTAACAAACTTGGGAAAAGTCTTCGTTAGAAAATGAAATTAAATGATTGTCAGGATTTGGTGTCTCCTAGTAAAATAACCTCGTAATGCTCTATCGTATTTTTTTAAAAGATGGAGGCTCAGTCTGTTATGATGCATGTTTTTTTTCATATTATATAATTTATCTAGGTTAATTTGAAAACAACTTGAGATATGCAAATTTGATGCACTATTTAAATTCTTATTTAAACTAGTAACTTAATGATAATTTTATGTTTAATTTTGATGTGTATATGTTTATTTTGGATAAGCTGCTATGTTTTAAGTAATATGAAAACTTCTTTTAACTCAATCCTACTAAATCCTTATAAACCTGTCAAACAAAATTTACGCACATTATATTACATTTATCCCTTTTACTTTTATTTCATATTTTAATTGATTCAACTAATTGCCTTAATGTTTTATTAATGTGCAATGAGTTAGACAATCTTTTATCTTATAATGGATAGATGTTGGATGCAAAAACCTAGATGGTTTCTCGAATACAAAAGAGGTGTAGAAAGTTTCTTGGAGTTTGCAACTAAGAGCAAAAATTTAACTAAAATTTTATGTCCTTATAGAGTTTGCATTAACAGATTTTTCTATACTATGGACTATGTCAAAGATAATTTAATATCTAGAGGAATTTTTCTTGGTTGTCATGTGGAACCGACACTGGGAAGAATGCAACCCTATCAGTGAAGAGGTAGAATATGAAATGATAAACAACATATTTGATATTCAACAATCGCAAATGCAAGCAAAAGATCCAAACATGAATTATATAGAATGATTAATAAGGGACACTTTTACCGCAGAAAATAATTCAAACAATCCAACTATCGATTGTGAAACATCTAAATCTCATCCAACAAGTAATGATCAAAGTTTAAAGAGGTTGTTAGAAGATGCAGAAGCAAAATTATATACAGGGTGTAAGTCTTTCACAAAATTATCTTTTATATTGCACTTATTTTGTTTGAAATGTATACACTCATGGACTGCAAGATCTTTTGATATTTTACTGGAGCTATTACTAGAAGCCTTACCCAACAACAGTTCATTTCCTAAGAACACATACGAGGAGAAAAAAATGATGAGAGCATTTGATCTCAGTTATACAAAGATAGATGCATGTACTAAGAATTGCATGTTATTTTGGAAAGAGAAGTCTAATCAAGAGGTATGTGACACTTGTGGCTCATCGAGATGGAATGTTACTCAGAAAAAAATTAATATTGAATAGAAGACAACTTATATGAAGGCACCAAAAATTATTTGATAGCATTCATTGATTCTAAGATTGAAGGTTATTTAAATCAAAAAATTCTACAGTAAACATGATTTAGCATGCTAAACATAGAAATAAACATGGTTTGGCATGCTAAACATAGAAATAAACATGGTTAATACATCTGACAGATGGAGAAGCTAGGAAATCATCTGACTTACAGTATCCTGAATTTGCTTCATACTATCATATTTTTTTTGTTTTAGATTGGATGTAGATGGTTTGAGTTCATTCAAGCTTATGAGTAGTACGTACAATATTTGTCGTCTGATTTTAGTTGTTTATAATATGCCGTTGTGGATTGGTATGAAACATAGCTCATTCATCTTATCAACCTGGAGAAAAAAGCCCTAAAATAATATTGATGTTAATATTAAACTATTAATTCAAGAATTACTTGAGTTATGGCATGGAGTTCAGTGCTTTGATGCTACAAATGGAGTGAATTTCACAATGCGTGCTTCTTTATTATGGACTATTAATGATTTTCCTGAATATAGAATATTACCTAGATAGAGTACAAAAGGAAGGTTTGTCTGTCCTTGTTGTGCTGGAAATAAAGAGTCCTTATGGTTGTATAAGAGTAAGAAGTTCTCTTATATGGGTCACCGACGTTGGTTGCCATTATATCATATATTTCACAAATAAAAATTTCATTTTGATAATAAAGAAGAAATCAGAAGTGCACCTCACAGTTGTAACGAAAGTACAATTTTATCTGATGTTGAAAATTTAAACTTCAAATTTGGTGAACCTTCAAAGTCAATCATAAAATGTTTGAAGATATTTCATTCCGGAGAACCTGTTGGACAATCAGACATTACTTGTAAATGGAAGAAGTAGAGTATTTCTTTTTAGCATGCCATGTTATAAGACTAATTTATTGCCTCACAATTTTGATTTCATGCATATAGAAAAAAATATTTGTGACAATATTGTCGGCACTTTATTAAGTCTTGATAAATCTTAAGATAACTTCCAAGCACGTCATGATTTAGTTGACATTGGTATAAAAAGAGATTTACATCCACAACTCTTGGAAAATGGTGATTACTTCTTCCCTCCAGCCTACTTCACAATGTCAAAAAAGCAGAGATTAATATTCCGCGAGGTGTTGAAGAATATGAAACCTCCAAAAGGTTATTCATTAAATATTTCTAGGTCTATAAACGCTATTGATTGTAAAATCATGAGATTAAAAAGTCATTATTGTCATGTTTTTATTGAAGATCTTCTTTCTATTGCCCTTAGTTCTTGTACACCATCAAAAGAGGTTATGAGCATTATTTTGGAGATAGCACAATGTTTAAAATCGACATTTTCTTAGGTTATTAATCCAAGTGAGTTAGATAAATTACACTAATTATAGAAAAAAATTACAATGATATTATGCAAAATGGAAAAGCACTTTCTCCCTACTTTTTTTACAATTATGGTTCACTTATTCATTTGGTTGAAGAGCCAAATTTGGTGGTCCAATTCACTACAGATGGATGTATCCATTTGAAAAGTAAGATATATTTATTTGCTTGTTAATTTTTAATTCATTCTAAAAATAAATTTAATAATAATAATAATGTTTAGGTTCTTCTCTTTATCAAAAGATTACATTGGTAATAAAGCAAAATCAAAAAGATCAATTGCTAAGGGTTACATTGCTGAAGAAGGAATAAAGTTTTGTTCTCAATAACTTGAATGAGCTGAATTTTCACATAATGCAACGATTTCAAAATTTTTTATCAAATAACATAAAAAACCTTTATAAATTTCCAAGCACAGAAATTCCATTAGCCAAGGTAGTATCATATGTGTTACATGAAAAGTCTTTAATACAAGCTCATAGATATATGCTTCGTCATTACAATAACATTGGTACGTACAAAAATATTTTCATTAATAGTGAGAAGAGAAAAAACGACATCATACACATCTCACATCAACATATATCGAGAATGATAGCTTCCATGGCTGGTTTAAGCAAATGGTAAAGATGAAATTTACATGTTTAAATATTGTTTGTTTCTTACATAATATTAATTTACATTATAAATGCAGGAAGGAAACCATCGGGTGCAAATAGTTCTATGCAAAGAATGAAGATCTCATGGACCTAATGTCCAATACAAGGTAAAATTTGTGGCAAAAGGCTTTGCCCAACAAGAAGGAATCGCTTATGATGAGGTGTTCTCCCTTCTCCATAGTGGTCAAGCAACTCTCAGTTCCTGTTTTCTTAGCACTTGTAACAAAGTACGATTGATCTTGGAACAACTTGGTGTGAAGATTGGGTTTCTACATGGAAAATTGCAAGAGATCTACATGATCCAATCACCTGGATATCAAGTATCAAAAGGTTTGGTTTGCAAACAGTATAATTCATTATATGGGTTAAAGCAGTCATCACGACAGTGATATAAAAAATTTTCTCAATTCATGAGGGGACAGGAACACACAAAAAGCCAGTATGATCATCGTGCATAATTCAAGTAGTTGGCTAACTGTGAGTTTATTTACTTGTTTCTATATGTTGATGATAATGTTGATTGCATCTACTAGTCAGATTGAGATTGATAGGATTATGAATCAACAGTTCAAAAATTTTGAAATGAAGAAGTTACGTGAAATTCACAGAATTCTTAGCATATGGAGATTCTCAGAGATAAGTTAGCTGAAAAGGGTTGGCTTTTGCAAGGAGCATTTGTTTTGAAGGTGCTGAATAATTTTGGGTTTGATGACTCGAGCGAGGTGATAAGGCTATCTATTGCATCTTATTTTCAGTTGAGTTCATATGAGTGTCCTAAAGATGATCAAGAAAGGAAAGATATGTGATCAGTTCCTTATGCTTGAACAGTGAGCAGTCTGATGTATGTTATGGTCTATACTAGAACGAACATTGCACAAGCAGTTGATATTATGAGCAGGATCATGCATGATCTAGGAAAAAAATACTGACAGGCTCTGAAGAGTATTTTGAGTTATATGAAGGGTATAATTGATGTTGGTTTGGTTTTCGAGATGCAATCAACTATTGCAGATTTGTGTGTAGGCTACACTGACTCGGACTATGCAAGTGATAAGGATGGACGAAGATCTATTATTGGCTATTTATTCACATTGACAGGAGGTTGTCAGTTGAGGTTAGTTTTTTTGTCTACTGTCGGAGGCTGAGTACAAGGTGTGCAATGACAGTCATAGTATG
Source organism: Phalaenopsis equestris (assembly GCF_001263595.1). Taxonomy (NCBI): domain Eukaryota; kingdom Viridiplantae; phylum Streptophyta; class Magnoliopsida; order Asparagales; family Orchidaceae; genus Phalaenopsis; species Phalaenopsis equestris. The sequence continues at coordinate 91,218 of NW_018164971.1, read as the reverse complement.
ATATTATTAGCCACAAATCCAGTTCATCATGCTCGTACCAAGCACATTGATGTGTGGTACCATTTTATCTAGGGTTTTATCCAGGATTTGATTGATGATGACATAGTTTTGTTAAAGAAAATAGATATGAAAGAGAAATCCAGCGGGCATGCTCACGTAGGTACTATTAGTTCAGAAGTTCACATATTGTAGGAGTTTGGTGAACATTCGAGCTCAAGATTGATTATCCAGTCAGACATTTTAAAGAACTACGCTAAGCTTAATCCTTTTAGAAAGGGGGTACATTGACAACCATTTTGATATAGCTGAATTGGAGTTCGAAGCTCATTTGATCATCCCTCACTTATCTGAAAGTAAGAGATGAGATGGAGATGTGTATTTATGACTTGATTGTAATAAATGATAATTTGATCTTTTGGTTTTATTTTCTTGTATGCCCTGATCCTCTTCTATAAAAGAAATTTAGGGTACATGAGAGAGCAAGATGGTGAGAAGTGTGAGTTGTAACCTCAATTCTTTTTGTTTTCTCTCATCCGGTGCTAGTAAACCCTCCCTTTTCGTTGATGCAAGCAAATCAACTTAACAACAAACTATTTAAAGCATTGTGTTTGATTGTTGTTGGGTGGATTTCTTCATTTCCGTATTGTTTTCTCATAACTCTTATCGTAAGCATGAAAACACAACCATGATATCACTTTAAAATACAGCTGCATAGCGTTTCAACCACATAACATGCAAGTATTGCAAGAGCAGCGGCCCAACAGATCACGGCCCGAGCCAATCATACCCTACTAAAGAGTTTCGTAACAAGCAAGTGCTTCGAAGGGAAAAGAGAATTTAAAATTGCCACAAAACATGTTACGCGCAAAATACAGTATCTTATTATCACCAAACTCGAGCAGAGTAGCAAGCTCAATTCAAGGAGATTCCCAAACCTCAAGGTATACAACAGCGGACCGTTTTTATTACAATAATCTACATCCACACAACGAAGCCAAACCTAATAAGCAGCAGTTTCTCCTTCTTCATCCACAGGCAACATCGAAATCCTCCCCCCATTCCTCGCCGAACAATTAGTCCTTATCTCCCCATTTCCACCAGTCAGCACGCTCAGCTGCCCCATCTTCACCATCGAAAATGAAAACTTCTCAAAGAAAAGCGATTGATTCAGCGCAAAATCTAAAACCGTTTGCCTCGTCCTCGAATCCATATACAAATCCTCATCTGATGTAAAAAGCCCCTGTCTGTTCATTAAATCCACGTAGTACTTGTTGTCGAAAACATTGGGGCTACGGATGTCGAGCACAGTCGTGTTGTTGGAGTTGGAAGACGGGCAAGTTCGGCGGAGGTTGTTGAAGAAGGTCTGGTCCATGGTAGGGTCACGAGAAGGGAAGATGCGGTTGGAGAAGGAGGCACAGTGGCCGCGGCCGATGGTGTGGCCGCCGGAGAGGGCGACGAGGTCGGCGGCGTCGAGATTGATACGTGAAGGTCGGGGCGGTAAGGCTGGCGAGCGTGGCGTTGCGTGTGGCGAAGGTTAGACCGTCGCGGCGGCCGAGCGGGACTTTGTAGCGGGGACCGCCTGACTGTCATGTAGCCGACCACAATTTTTCAGACCAGTTAACATTTTTTTTTTTCGTTAAATATTCACTTTATAAATATTAAATCTAAAAAATTAAATAAATGAGTAAAAATTGATTGACTCCAATGACTTGTTTTTTCATTTTCCTTGTGCACCAATTTATTGAAAAAATATTACGCGAGCGCGTGCAAATAGTATTAGCGTACGAATATGATCACGACTACAAATTATGTAATTTCAAGCTAAACAAATTTTTAGTGGACATAATCGGCTTTATTTTTTCACTCCAAGTTTTTCTTTGACGAATTTTCTACGTGCTTGACACGCGGTCAGCGAGGGGATGACTCCAAGCTTTTTGTCACGTGCCACTGACCGTAATTTAGGATAAAATAAAAGAATTGATATATGAAAATTAACCTACAAATAATTATTTCTCAGAAATAACAGGTATAAGTATAGAATATTTATAAACACATTAATTTGTACATTTATAGATTTTTTTAAATGTTGTTTAATGTATAATATTATAAGACAAGTTTTATTAATTGCAACGTTGCAAAAAAAATGTTCAATTGAATTTTCTAAATGACCTTATAAAATCAACACCAACCTAAAAAGCAAATTTTTCTGCAAAGGATGTATTCCACATATATAAAATTAGCATATTTTATAATATAAACGTATTTATATGCAAATACGCACACCAAATTATGATAAGAATGAATTTTTAACTTTATAAGTTAGATGAATGAAGTTAAAAAATTAACTGATTAATGATATTTTGCAATGCCATAGAACTAAGATTATAAAAATACCAAAGAAATCCGAATCATCCTCACTTATTTTGGACGTAATATTTTTCGGTCTCTTGCACTCGTGAATTCAGCCTCAAATAATTGTCTAATTTTTTTGTATGGACTCCTGACGTATCTCTACGTGCCACTCAGGTTATTGAAATAATCCAGAAATAACAATAATCCCGAAATAACCCAGAAATAAGAGATTATTGAAAATAACCGAGAAATAACCTGAAAATAACTCAGGAATAACATGAGCGGCACGTAAAACTACGTCAGGACTCTGCACAAAAAATGCTCTTCAAATAATTATTTCTAATGTTTTATTTGAGAGGATGAGTGCGACAACTCCCTGTACCAAAAATATTTATTTTAGGAATATTGTCCCATATAGATATTTTTTGTTCCCTGCGTGATGATCAGATTCTGAACATGAGGTCTAGAGCACACTGAGAAATGGAGCTGAATAGATGAAGATAAAAGAATATTTTGTTGGGAAAAAATTGGGCCAGATTATCCTATAGAAAATCGATAAGTAATAATTTTAAAATAAATAAAAAGGGGCATTTACATACAGAGACCCAACTCTTACGACCTACGTATCCTAACATTTACATACATAGCACTCAAATGGTACGTATCCCCATATCTTATAACTTAAATTTTATCTTTGCATTTTAGATCACACAATTTTTTTACATCACATCAAAAATATCATTATTTTTAAAATAAAATATATTTTTTAAAAAAATAAGAAATGAATGAAAAAATAAAATTTTGGTACTCGATATGTACCTACATAAAAATTGTGTGGTATGCATATAAATCTTCCATAAATTAATAGAAAGATAAAATATATTTTTAATATATGCTTCTTAGAGTAAATTTATAATCATGTATCCAGCCTTTCCTTTAATCTTGTATATTCATAGATTTGATGGAGAGATTAGCAATTCGAGCCACGTCCGGGCGATTGTGCGTCCAAACGATGGCCGTGATATACGACGGAAATAATAAATTTTCACTTCGATGAGCTCTGATGAAGAAAAATTTGGCAGTCCAGACAGATAGAGAAGAGATTAATACCAAGGAAACGGAGTCCCGTGCTGCAAGGGCAAGCGCGTCGGCGCAGGAGACCACGCTGCCGCATTTGCTGTCGATCAGAGCTCGGATGTCGTTAATGGCCTTGAAGGCCTCCGGCCTCAATGTCAAGTTTGGCGGCGCGTTCTTCTCACTCGGACCGCTCGCCGATCCGTCCAGTAGCACCGACCCGTCGCACCCCTGCATCACCACTCATTATAAATCATTATCTCATAGGGGCAGTGTCGTATCAGTCATATTCTACGCATGATTTAAGCAAAATCTAAACTTGATGTATGTCATATAAATACATAAAGTCCATTAATTTGCCAGATTTTATGAATATTTAAGAATTACCAAACCAATTAATTTTAAGGTTTTAATCTTGTCGAGATTTACACAAATCTAGACTCCAAGTTCTAGCCAAGCCGTTCCCGCAGAAATGAGTACTACGATACCTGGACAAAGCAGTCATGGAAATGTACGCGCAGAAGCGCAGCAGCAAGCCCGATGTCTTTCTTGAACTGCTCCTTAAGAAAGTCTCGGACAATGGATTCCAGCTTAGGACAGCTTGCCTTATAGAATGAGAAGGAGAGCCCGTTTACTATGGGCGGGAGGCTCTGCGACAGTGCCGGCGCCGGCCAGGAGAAGAAAGCGAGAGCAGAGACTAGGATGCAGAGGAGCATAGAGGCCATCGGGTAAGCCGCTGGGCTTAGTCTACACTTCTTTTCTGTATGCTGGACGGGAGCTGCAGCATCGGTGACTTTATAAAGACATCAATACTGTGCGAATGATGAGTGGCAAGCATCGTAATTTTTCCAACGAAAGCAATTTGTTTGGTGAATGAAAAGACTACATTAATGTGCTTGGTGATGTGGCACTCCATCTTTTTTAAAGAGTGATAGTCTTTCTGCCATGATATGAAATATTTGAGTTGTATTAATGTTTAGGTGTTTAGTATGCAATTATATAGCAATTGGATGGTATATACATAAATGTCAACTTTCATTTTGATGATTTATAGACATACCACTACGTTTTTATGTATTTTAATATCTAACACCTAAATTTAAATTGTTATATATATATGTCACTTGGTCTGTTTGGGGCAGCTTGTGCGTTTCAGGATAAGTAGCTTATCCTGAAATGGGCCGGCCGCAGGGGTCGGCCCGCGGCCTGCGTTTAGTATAAAAACTCAAACGCAGTTTCGGATAAGCTGACGAAAAATGCGAACCAAACGGTACGGCAGTATTTTCAAAACACCGCCCCCCCCTATAAGCTGTCCC
>NW_018164971.1:79725-86435 GCF_001263595.1 Phalaenopsis equestris | reverse complement strand
CAGCTTATCCTGAAACGCACAAGCTGTCCCAAACGGACCCTTAGTTATGAATGAAAATGTTTATTTCACATTTTTTTAAATTTAAAATAATAATATTTTTGATGTGATATGAGAAATTTGGGTGATATAACTATAAAAACAAAAATCAAGCCTGTGTGATATGTATGTACATGCCTATAAGCTGTTTTCCATATAATATTTGTAGTATTCCATATATGCCAAAACAAGCCTGTGTGATCCACGCGATAATATAAAAAATATATGCCTATGGCACGTGTCCATCATATAAAGACATTTGTTATGCCTCCAATTTATCCACACGAGAAAAATGGAAAATTTTGAATAAACAAGTCTTGAATCTTGATAACAACGGCCACATTTTATAAATTGAAACTAAATATATAATTTAACAAAACAAAATAGTTCAAATGGAACATTTTTTTTCTTTTCTATTTATTTTTTCCCATTATCATAACTTATAAAAGGCAATAAAATTTTTCTTTTTTTTTAATATCTTTAAATATTATTGTCTTTCTATCTTTAAGAAATTAGAATTTGTCGGCTCATTTCGTCCTTTTTTAACTTAATCACTATTTTTTTTTTTTGTAAATAATACACTCTTGTAATAAGTTGTATTATTTTCTCTAAATAACTAGTGTATTATGTGTCTATGTTTTATCATCTTAGTATTTTCATGTCTAAGCGAATATCAATATATCCAATGGTCTACCATATTATTTTCTTTTACGAATTTGATTAAGGTTGCATTAATTACTTAGAATTGTTAAGTTTGTTGCACGATAAAAAATGTGTAATGGTAGAGTGATAAATTAATGTCTTATAGAAATAACAAAAAAAATTAAAAGAAGTGATGCTAGTAATTTTATATGAAAAGAGCAGACTATCTGGCCCAATAAAAAAATATATTGTATGTTAAAGTTATAGAGTTCAACTCATATATCTAATTAGAGAAAATGAATATGAATAGTTCAGAACTGCAAATATCACACTAACAATTGTAAGATAGTAATTTGGCTACAATAATCATAAAACTATAGCTAAACATTAACAATCACTAGTGGGATCAGTGTAATGATTGTCGATGGTTGTGGTGCTCAATTTTTCTTTAAGTTGTGACCTTAGCTCTTAATTTATTATATTTATCTAGCAACGAATAGAGATATATTTATAATTTGTGGGAATATTGTTTAAATTTAGCCGACTCAAACAGACAATCCATATAAAATAGTTTACTATAGGTCAACTTTTCAACCTATAAGTACCTGAATGACCTTATGTTTACATGATCTTATGCTCGTTGGATATATTCTTGTTGTTGAGCTAGTGAATTTGATTATAAGCCTTCCAAATTCAAAGATCATTTTGTATTCTAATTGAAGCTCCAAAGTATTCAATTACATGTCAAGCTTTCGCCTGGGACTTATTTGAACTTAGATTGAATTACTTTCAATACCCTTAAATGCACTAAGTTTTAATGTGAAAAATAGTTGATAATGAGAAATAACTACAGAGCAGCACCACACCAAAATTTTCACTATGAAAGGAGAAATGTACAAAAATGTTCACCAGTTCGATATTTTATTTACACGACTATTTTAAATCCTCTCCTGATTACATAAGAGAAATCATATGCTTTGAAACCCACCTCTCAAACTTTACTGCTCCACGAAAGCCTTGCATAACTAACTAAAGAGAGAACTTACTCAGTCACTCCAAATCAAGGGCTAAAAAAGTTGAATCAAGAGAAAGATGAAACTAGTGTAATCACTTCGCTCCTTGACATAATTAATCCGGCAGCTCTAATTTGGACCTGGAATTGATATAACTTCTACATTGGTATGTCGCTACTTGGCATAGTTATGCTGACCTGGGAAATAATTGGATGAGCGTAAATATGTTAGTATGGCATAGGTACAATGTGGATGCTCCTTCAGGCTCTTTTTCAACAATCTCTTACTTGGAGACTGATAAAACCAAACACTTCTCCCCCAAATTTGTACCAACATCCGTATCATCTTCATAGTCTTGTACCGGAGTATCGCTTACTTATGGTTTTAATCTCCTTGAACTTCAAATGAAGTAAAGCGTAGCTCCAAGCTCTCAATATTCACCACTTTAGTCAATATATCTGAAGGAATAAGTTGAGTGTATATTCTCAAAGAATAACAACCCATATTTTAGGAAAGAGCGAATAAAGTGATACCTCAACTGAATAGGCTTCATCCTAGTAGGAAAATCAACATTCTTAGTAAAATAAATAGCAGCCTCATTGTCACTATGAGGCTTTATCCCAGTTCTACCATAAAGCTTTCTAAACAAATCATCTCCTTATTAGCCTCAATGATAACAATGTATTCAGCTTCTATAGTTAAAAGTGCAATAATTTTCTATAGATTGGAAACCCAATTCACCTTTGTGTTCCTTAAATGAGTATAAAATCTATCATACTTCTATTACCATCCAAATCTCTCGCTAAATTTGAATCTACAAATCCTTGTGGATTGATTGCTACACTTATAAAACATAGTCATGTTTATTATTTCACTAAATTACCGAAGTGTTTACTTCACTGATCCCGATGTTTTTATATGTAAAGATTTAGGAAGTTGATATCACTACAGCGCCAAAAACTTGATCCTTGTATGAAAAGTAAGTTGTGTAAAATATATATAATTATAGACAATTAATAATGAGATTCTACGCAAGTATATGTATCGTTATCAAGCAAAAATGAACTTTCCATTTAAGCCCCAAATATCAATCCCACAGGAAAGGTGCAAATTAGCAATGATAAATTTTACCAGGAAATTTACAGAAAATCAAACGAAATCGCTGTCACTAATTTCTAATGTTGAGATATTAACCAAACTAAATTACTTAACTATTAACAAAAATGAAATCCAAATTTTTAATAATGACTACTAATCTACTAACTATGTTTATATAATGAAGATTTCTTATGTGAAAAAGCATCATTCCCACTACAATGAAATTCTGGTGAAATGAGATGAGATAAATGTTTATAATATGTATTGTGTCAAATAAGAGCAATTTTATTTCTCTACCCTGATGCAGTTAATAGAAAATCATTGGTTAATCTTAGGTTTAGTCCCTAAATCTGTGGCTAGGCTAGGAGGATACCGGCTCCCACTCCAGAGCTCCCACTTCCCTTCACCTGAAGGCTAACTCTCACTTTAGTTTTTAAACACTAAGACCAAATTGGGGATTTTAGTCTGTCACTCTAAAGATTCTCCAATTATACACCCAACAAAGTTTGCACTTAATTCCATCAACAATTTTCTCCTTCATGGAATCAAATGTGATCCTTGCTCTGTTGTAGAACTCATACTCCATTTCCCAGATCATATGTTTCACAACACATTTTAATAATTCATTTGGCTAGATCGTAAAGTAAATTAAGTTCAGAGTTGAAAAATCATCACAATTTATTTTACATTTAATATTGGCACATTCATATTATCTCTTCATTTCTCCAAATCTCAGAGTAAGAGGAAAGATAGAGGAAACTACTCAGACTTCATGAGAAAGATACGACAAAACACAAATTTCATATATAAAAGAAATTTTATACAACACTAAAAAAACAAACAAACTTATTAGGAACTCTTTCTCAAAGCAATCCCTTGTAGCCTTTCCTTAGAAATGCAGGAAGAGCTCTCTCACTTTCTCCTTCTCCAACACTCTTACAGAAAGTTTCACACTAAATCTCACCACAAAAACTCTAAACTATGAAAGCAAAATTACTAATTAACTCCAATATGTGGTGGAATGAAGATGGATTATGGAAATGTAGCGTGGCATAATGTTGTAGAGCAAAAAATGAACATAAAGGAGCCCCTTTTCTGATGAAATTTGGCCCTAAATAAAGCCCAAGGTCGGTTCTCCAAGATGTGCCTCCAAAAACTCTTCAAAAATTGTCCAAATACATCGAATCTTCTAGAAACGGGGTCTGAACCACCTTTGGCGCTGTCGGTGCTAGTTTGGCGTCGTCGGCACTGAGTAAAAATCCTTCAGCTTTCAGTTGTTCTGTGTCATCGGTGCTGACCTTGGCGCTACCGGCGCTGACCTTAGCTCTGCCGGCATTGAGTATTTCCTCAAAAACGTCATTTTAACTCTAAATTTCATCCTTTTTGCTTCATTTTTGCTTTAAGCCCTAAAAATCAACAACCTGCAAGAAAACATCAAAATACCTTCTATTAAAGTGCAATATCATAAAAAAATAGTATAAAATATGGGTCTAAAAATGCATGTATTTTAGGTGTATCATTCACCACCTCAAAATGATACATTTTGGGATTACCCACATATCTACTAATCACTTCCACTACATATGCAATATCTAGTTCGCAGATATCATAACATACGTCAGATTACTACGAAATTCTCTTCATACGTACTTATCTGATTCAGATTTAGGCATTTTTTCCTTAGATAACATGAATGACTACCTAAGGGGTGTAAATGAGTTTTGTGTCACTCATATTCAACCTCTGTTTGTTCTTCTCAAAATACTCTGCCTAAGATAACTTTAGTGTATCGCCACTTATGTCCTTAATAATTCTTATTTTGAGGATCTTCTTGGTTAGACCTAAAATCATTCATCTTTAAATCTCTTGATAATATCTTATTCAAGTCCCTAATTTTCTCCATATCTGCTCTTACAATCTACATGTCATCCACATACAAAAGAAGAATGATATAAAAATTATCAATGTTTTTTTATGAAGCAATAGTGATATGTTTGGCACTACATGTACCCATAATTTGACATGAACCTGTCGAACTTCAACTTCAACTTGAAAACTAAATTTGTATATTGACTCGCCTTCATACTGAGCATAAGAGGAAACATCATTTCTAGGCTTAGCAGTTTTTGAATGTGGAAAATACTTAGCCAAGAATTTTTGTGCTAACTCCCCTAAAGTTCTAATTGATCCGAGTGCTAATGAATTTCACCGCATTTTAGCTTTGTATCTTAAGGAAAAAAGAAATTGTCTAAGTCTAACAGCATCATTTGACACGACATCATATTTAAATGTAGCACACAGTTCTAGAAAACTTGCTAGGTGTAGGTTTGGATCCTTGGATGTTGTTCCCCCAAACTGATTGTTTTGTATCATTTGTATAATAGTAGGTTTAAGTTCAAATGAGTTAGTCGCTACAGTAGGGTTTGTATACTTAAGTGAGTTTCATCTGTTGTAGGGTTTGCATGATTCCTTAAAGGTCTTCGTAAATTATGATGTTCATTTTCAGCAGTTTGGTCATTACTGTTATTTTGAGAAGTGTTTGTCATTTCTTGAGAATTATGATGTTCTTTTCATTTTCAAATTTTTCTATGTCTCTTTTGAACTTAGAATCGTAGGGTAATAAACCTCCAAATCCCGCACTACGCATGCAAAAATTAAAAGTTCAGAAAATAAAAGTAAAATAAAACACATATAATGAAAATATTTTGTTTTTCAAATTTTTCGGCCTTTTTTTAGAATTTTTTATTTTTTTCTTTTTTGTGTTTTTATATTTTTAAAAAATAAACATAGACTGATGAAAAAAATTAAAATAAAAATCTCCTAAAATAAATCTACAGTCAAATAAAAATTTGTAAGTTTAAAAATTTTGTTTTTCCCCGACAACAACTAAAAAAACTTGACCCAACCCACAATTACGTAATTATTTTAAGTTCTGAATGATGGTCGTAAACTTGCCCAATTTATATTCAATGACTAGTGTGCAAAATAAATATGAGATGAAATTGATTAATGACTTACACACTAGAGGTACTAAGCAAGTATATGTATTGTTTCAAGTAATACAGAGTTTTTCTTACAAACCTCAGTATCAAACCCACAAGGAATACATGAATTGATATGCTAACTTAGAAGTATTTCTACTTAAATTGTAAACTAAATTTGCAGGAGAATAATATCAAACTGTTAGCAAAAGGTTGTAACTAAAGTTGCTACTTCTAAATTAAAACTAAAAGTAAATACAAAGTTTATAGATTAAAGATGTGTAAGGAAGTTTGCTAATAATAAAAGGTCTTCACCTTGCAAAGAGATTGTAATCAGTGTAGGAATCAAATGCTTAAAGAAGAAAATAAGGTATTCTGACAAATAGAAACGTACCTATTCCTTACCCTCTCCTGAGTGCATAAAGAACACTGGCTAATCTTAAGTTAAGTTCTCGATTGTATGGTGGTACTGAGTAGATTGTAGCCTCTCACTTCCAGATTACCATTTGTGTCCTCTCTATAGAACCTATCAGGGAATCATGTTCTCAACTAAGACCAAATTAATGAAAGTTCTAGCTTGTAATTCTAGAATCATCAATTCTACACCCTATCTATTTGCACTCCCCCACCTTTGGATGTGGCATCTCCTCCATCCAAGGTTTAGTATGATACTCACTAGTTGGTGAAATCATAGCCCTCCAGGGTCATTATATTTTGCAACAAATTTTAACATCACAAATGACTAGTTTGCAAAGTAAATGAATAACAGGTGAAAATATCATCACAATTTATTGGAATAGAAGAAACCTTCAAAACATTCTAATCTCACACATGATTGATTCTTATTAATACGATAAAAAAATAAAAATTACTAATAAAACATGGCTCTAACAAAATAAAACATTATATATATATATATATATATATATATATACACACT
>NW_018164971.1:75604-79710 GCF_001263595.1 Phalaenopsis equestris | reverse complement strand
CAAGTTTACAAGATAAATCGTAAACAAAAGTATAAATACATATCTTAAACTCTTCCCCAAGCAATCCTTTAAAGTTTCTTGACTGAACCTGGCTCCACATGGATCTACAAACACTCATAATCACAGAACTCATGCTATGGTGGCCGCCCACCCGTAATGGTGGTTTAACTTACCCAAAGACAACTTCTCTCTCTTTTTCCCTTCTTGGACTTGTAGAAATGTCTTCTATAAATAGAGCTCTAAAAATAACCAAGATTCGCACAAGACTCCTTTTCGAAATACATCTAAATTCAATTTATCTTGGCCTAACCGTTTTTGGCGGCTAAGCGCCAGTCATCCAGACTCCTTGTCGCATAGGTGTCAGGTCACCTTTTTTGTCCTTTAGCTTTATTTGAATTTTTTTTGCTTCATTTTTGCTCCTTTTTTTTAAACACCATTTCTTATGTCTGAAATAAAAAACACACGAAATACATTTCATTAAAGTGCAATATCCTAAAAAATGAGCATGAAATACATATATAAAAATAGATACTTTTGAGGCGTGTCATTATGCCTTGCCTAGATGTGAAACATTTATCTACTAGGACACTAAAAATTGTATTGATGTAAGGAAAAATAAATTTCTAGGCTAAATAAATTGAATTAGAAACCTTGCAACATACTAACCAAATGCAAAATCATCTTTGTTCAGTTTCCTAGTTTCACATTCTCACTTACTCACATGGTCTTCCAACTTCTATGGATGAGCACTTTTTTGGATAGTTTGTACCAAAATGATACCCTTTTATATGTTTAGAAGTTAAATTAATTAAATTTTGTGTATAATTTTGCATAAATCCTTAAATATATAAATAAGACTTTCGAATGATAAAATATTTCTCGAATGGGAGGTGTTAGGGAACACATAAGTACTAAAGGATCAAATACAAAATTTAGGATAATATATCTTTCAAATGACACTATTATATTTGATAATGAATGTTTTTAATGATATAATTATATTAGATAAATTCTTTCTATTTGTGTAAGTTCTAAGTAACTTATCTTGACCTCTTCTTAATGGGAATTGCTATTTATTTATAAAGCAATCTTTAACTCTCTTAAAATCTTTTTTTGATCTCTTTAAGATGTAACTCTAAATCTTAACTAATTTATAACCTCAACCATCTACCATTCTTTCTCTTAAATGAAATAGAAAAACTGTCATTTATCTAGCATCTCAACCTAAGTGAACAGAAAAATAATCTTATTTTTCATACCACTAAATGTCCTTAAGCTTCATCAACTATTCCAAATACTTTAAACTAATCATGATCTATCAATTTTTTTCCATTTAGGCCACCTAAAACTTATTCTCATTAAGATCTCCCAAATTAGCATAAATTAGCAGTGTCTAAACTAATCATGATATTCTCCTAGTAAAATCCCTCTAATAGCCTCACCATCATACAATCCACTCTATGTCATAAATTAACATTTTAAGATAACCATCCATCATCAATTTTTTTTCCATTTGCACCACTTAAATTTCATTGCTTAAATATAACTCCTAAGTCAGCCCAAACAATGCCTAGTTAGACTAGACTTAGCATGCATTCTAGTTATCTAATGGCCTTTAAACAAATTCTAAGTAGAGATCACTCTAATGTTAAATTTATATTAGTGTATCATTTGTTTAACTAGTCAAGTAGTCATTAATAAATTTTCTTTCATCATTGTTGATAAGCTCCTTAGTTTGTAGCTGGCCAATTTTTAGTTTATGGATTTACCTTGGTATTTCAAAGTTAGGAATTTCTTTCACTGTTTAAATTTTTATTTTTACTCATTTATTTGATGATATAAAAAATAAAAAATCTCATAACATACAAATTCACTGGGTTTACAAATTTAATTTATGTAACTATTAAATTTTCCGAGGTTTAGTGAAAGCTTGTCCAATGCTAAAATTGAATAATAATTCCTCAATTTATACTTTTATAGTACCTACACTTGATTTGTGATCATTATTAACTGTTGATTGGTGAGCTTTAACCATATATTTGGTCTTAATGGAAAGTTTACTTAGCATTTGCTAGGTTTCTTGAATTAGATATTTATTGTTGATAAGATTTTGACTTTTCATGCATACAGGTCGTTCGTGCCTGACTGCTCTACTTCTTTTGATACATAGCTTCTCACCATTGACATAAGCTTATGCTTATCACATCTAAATGAATATTGTTTCCAAATTTATTTGATGAATCATAAGGCAATATTTACAAATCTTGTATGGTGTAAGGAGAGCAAAAAATTGAGTTGAGAAGAAAAGAAAGAAAAGTTGAAGCTTTGACATTTCACTATAACAAATTTAGAAATAAAAAATTGCTTACAAAAAAAATTCATCTTACAATATATTTATGAATTTTTGGGTTTTGTATAAAGGGCTACACAAAAACAGAAAATTGTTATTATTTACATGAGATATGAAAGCATGCAGCCAGCAAATTGGTGAAATATATATGGACAACTAACATGTGAACAACTAACTATTGGAGCTCCTTTTTAGGAGTTACCGAGTCATTGACTTGCTGGAGAAGTTTTCGATAGTATCTGAGGGCAAGTAAGAAAGTAGAAGTTTGTATACGTTTTGCAAGGAACCATGTAGGCGGTATTCTGGGTTGAGTGAGAACGTTTATATGCTCACGCCAGTTGTTGAAATTTACGATGAGTCCTCCCTAGGTTGTAGCAAGTGCCCAACGACCCAAACGAACATTTGCTTTCTTGAGTAATTTTAAGTTGGCTTTGAGGGGGTTCTTCTTGTAGCAAGTGTCGAACAACCTCTCCTCCACAAATTTATCTGCCACATCATTCTTTAATTACATTTTATAGAATTTAACACCTACATGTAATATTTTGTCTATGCGCTTTGATCTGTATTTTTGCTGGTTGGATAGCTTGTTTGAGCATATTGACATTACTATTTTCTCTCCTATTGAACACCCACAAGCAAGTTAAAATATTAAATTTTCGTTTGGCTAATTTGTTAAATACTATATTGTTCTTTGCTTGACTATAAAATCGGCTCTCATATATTAGGTGAGTTTTGCCATGCTGCCAAGATAGGATGAACATTGAACTCTTCAACTCGTAGACTTTACTAAATTGTGCATGATGGCCTCCTACCTGCCTCTGGACTTTTTTAATTTTAGTTTTAATTTAATTTTTTTAGTTGAGCTACTCAATTTTATTAGCTATTTTCGCTCTAATCATAGTGTACTTTTTAAATTTTAATATAATGTTGCATGACTAGTATTTATAAGGAAAAAAAAATGCTTACCAGCTTTTTAGGGTTTAGGGCCATAAGCCATAGTTTTCGATAGAGAGAGGAAAATTTTTTTGTAGCTGGCGTCAACTGGCCACCGCTTTAGACCGAGAGATTTTGATTGCTTAATGTTCCCTTCTTGTCCTGTTGTGGCACGGATAAAGTAGCAGTTGGCAGTGGGCATCATCTCTGGTAAATATTCGTTGTTCTTGGCCCTTTCTTTAATAAAAAAGTCGGAACGACTTGGACCACTACGCTGGAGTCATGGCATGTGCGCTGAATCGTACACGCACGCGCGTAAATTGTGAAATTGTGGACTCCCGTTAAATGCTTATCTTAAGTACGAAAATTTTACGTTTATATGTATTTTATAATTAAAATTTGATAATAACAGTCATAATAGTATTATAGGGTTATGCATGAAAGGATAAATTTTAATCTAAAAATTATAATGATTTTTAAATGTGATATTAAAATTTAATTTAACTGTTAAAAAAAAAATTTAGGTGAGACCCACCGAAATACATTCTGATCGTAGATCACCTGATTTACGGTCAGAATCGGACACCGCATGTGGTATCCGTCCGTATGGAATAATTTTCCGTCCAACAGGTCGTAAAAACCCCTCTCAAATCTCAGTTTTGTATACATACAATGATACAAAGTATGCTATTGACAGTTGACATTTAATTACTTTTCAGCCGATTATCGAAAAATAGGAAGATTTAACATACCCTCTATTTAATTCCTAGTTATTTATATATCCAACATATACACTTCATTTTTTGTATTTATGTCACCTTAT
>NW_018164971.1:14681-75504 GCF_001263595.1 Phalaenopsis equestris | reverse complement strand
CGGGCAAACCCCACAACAAAAATAGTGCCGACATGACTTCATCTCTATTGAAGAAGCACAATGTATGGGTCTACAAATAACTAAAGGAGGAGTCTCCATCAAAGCAATCAACTCAACGGTTAGGCCAATTCACAGACCGGCCAGATGAGTGAAGACTAGTGTCAGAAATTGGTCAGGTACCTTAAACTTCTCCATTATCCCAATGGACGATTTAGAAGTAAACCTTAGGCTTGAATTCCTATATCAAATAAAGGCATTCCAAATACCCTTCTCTAATAGCATGTGCATCATGTAAGGCAATTAGGTTTGCCTAGTACCAATAACAAGTACTAACAAGCAAGAAGCTAAGATGCTATCAGTCATCCAATTCATGAAGTGCGTCCAACAAGAGGAGGAAAGCTACTTAACTATTTTTCATAACTCAAATAATGAAGAACCAAAGAAACAAGAAGATATGCCAAGGGAGGTAGTAACAACAATTTATGACATTAAAAATGTCTCATTTATAGAGTTACCAAAGTAGCTACCACAAAGAAAATCAACAAACCATCAGATTAGGTTTGAGTCAGGGACTGAGCCACCAGCCATGAAATCTTATTACAAACCAATTGTTAGGAACAAAGCTCAACTGTTCACAACTTTGTCAAGTTTGGGAGCAAGCAACGGGAGTTGGTTCGAGTTGCTTAATACTACAAGAAGAACTACTAAATGGGCGGACAAGAACAGGAGACATGTGTAGTGTAGAACAGATCTAATAAGAAGAATCCCTAAGCAAGCATTAACAACAATAATAACTTCTTTTGATAAGAAAGCTAATGAAATACTTGATAATCAAGTCTATCACCAAGAAGAGGTATCAAATTATAAGAAATGCCTCACCAAATGGAAGGGATTAAACGATAGTGAGGCAAGCTGGAACATGAAGATACATTGTGGCAAAGAAAATATCAAATTGTATTAGAAGGAAGGTGCGCAATGAGGGCATTGCGAGCTTAGGTGGAATAGAGTATCACAAACCACCAATTTTAATAAAGGGTTAGCCATATCCCTTTAACCACTGAAAAAAAAAATTCTAAAAAACTAGAAAGAAGAGGAATATTCTAAAAAATTCTAGAAGGTTCCAAATAATTATATAAATATGTTGAAAGAAACAAGCTTCAAGAGAACTCTAGAATGTTAAAAGAAGTTCTTGAATCATATATATACAAAATAATATAGAACTATCTAGGAACTTATTTATTCTAATGTAATCTAGAATATTCTCTAAGACTTGAAGGAGGACTATAAATAGAGGCCCCTCACCCTCATTTGTAATCAACCAAGGTTTCAAAGCAACCAAGTTTGTGATCTCTAATTTCATAGTGAGGCATTCCTTTTCCTCAATAATATCTCCATACTTTTTTCCAAGAGAGTTTTTGTACTTATTAGTCTAAGCGTTACGAGGGTTTGAATAACTTATTGATTAGGAACAACGATATAGCCGCACGGGTGACTTGAGAGAAGTTTGTCCGGGATTTCTCGTTCCAAATGTTCATCTAGATTCGCATTTGATTGAGCTAGTTTTGTAGGGACGTATCAACATATATAATGTCTAAACTTAAATTTTTATATATTTGTTATGTTATTTATGCATGAAAAAAAGTGCATTTCACTTTCTAAAAGTTCAAATAGTGATTTTTTCATGTGTTACGAAAGATTTGGATTGTATAAATGTAATAAACAAAATTTAGATGTTAGACATATAAATACAGAAGAATTGGGAGGTACAAATGCAAATGTTCTAAAAAATTAGTCACATTCACAACCTTTTTGTTGCAAAAATACTTCCAACATTATGTACTGTTTCTTATATAAATAAAAAATAATCATAAACAACATTACAAATTAATCAGACATTATTGAATTTCAGTAATTTTATTTTTATTCAAGTAAATTTGAATAGTAAATGAATGAATTAAATATATGATTTAAAATTTTAAATACTATATGCCCCCGACTTCTAATAAGTTCTCATGAAAATAAATTGGAAAATACTTAAAAGAGTGGGGACATATGCAAATTTTAATTTTTACATACATACCATTTATCTATGCATAAAAATGTATATTTGCCACGACCCGGAGTTTAGAATACCAAAAGAAAATGAATGGTCCGAAGAAGGGAAAAAATTTGCGTGCATAAGACGTACGCTATGCTGAGTACGTCTGTAACCTATAAATACGTTACAAGAAAGGTATTGGAGGGTTATATCCGCGTTATACCTGTTGTAACCTCTCTGTAGCCTACTGTAACTACAAATATATGAAAACAGAAACGCAGAACTTACTAGAAGGTACAGGCAGACTACATGAAGGTTACAGAGGGTATAACGCGATTATAACCTCCCAATACCCTTCCTGTAATCTATTTATAGGTTACCGGCGTACGCAGCTCTGCGTACTCTTATGTACGCAATTTTTTTCCCGGAAGAAGAGATTAATATCCAAAAATTTTATTTCTTAAGAAAAAGTTACTTATTTAAATATCGTCCGAAACATAAATGAATCGTTTACATACAAAATTTAGATTTATAAAAATTAGTTTATATTTAAACTTTTACAACTGGTATAAAAATAACAATTTAATTACTTTGCCTATTTAAACGTATTATCTATGCTTTATTTATTCTAGAGGGATTTCTTTGCAAAGATTTAGCAACTAGCCTATGTGCTAAACAACTCGGTAGGTAAAATATATGTAAATAACAGTAATTAACGTTTTAAAATATTTTTATTGACATAAAATAGTAACTTTGCACTTTCAATTCATGTTTAGCTATGCACAAAAATCAAACATACGCATAAGTAATTAAAGTAGCATGTAGGAATACCAAAAATTTTTAAGTGGAAAATCCTGAAATAGTTGATTGGTTTGGAGGCTACGTTATAGTTGTAAAAGACAAAGTTTGTGTTAGATATGTAAATACATAGTTATTGGGATGTGTGTATGTAAATGCCCCAAAAACATTAATATTGACATGATACCAACCTTAATTAATTAAGAATGCCCCCTATTTAATATCTGCCCCAACTATTAGACATAAATTAATTTCAACAACACCATTAATCCCCTCAAAACCATGGGCCATCCATTGAACCTAGCTATGTAGCTAAGCTACAATAACTTTTTTGGGAATTTTACACACACATTGCTCAATTCTCATGTATTTACATATGTAACACCTAAAATCTAACACAGACCTATGTGCATTCCACTTTCAAAAAGTTGATGATAAGATGTTGGCTATGTAAATACCTAAGAATTGTGTGGCATGTATGTAAATAACCCTTTGTTTAATATTTTTTGAATTAAATATGATCATGAGAAGTACTATATTTTTTTTATTTAATATAAAATAATTATTATCTTTTATATTATAATATTGTATAATAACTTTAAGAAATTTTTAAAAAAAAAATTTTAATTAAAATTTATTTATTGCAAACTAGCTAGAGTCAAACATACATAGTAAAAGGCCTAATTGATGGTGATAGAGGCGTTCAAATTGGGAGGCAGGTTCACGAGGAGTTTGGTTTTGGTGGGGAATAGAGCCGTGCAATTAAGAAATTATTTGATTTCTGACTTTGTGTATTATTTTTAGCTTTGGGTTCTATTTGAAATTTGTTATTTTGATATATGTTATTTTATATCCACTAATAATTGGTCAGAATCTTTTATGAAAATTTGAATACAAAAATAACTCATTATTTACATTTTTGAACTTTAGAAAAAAATTTACAAAATAATTATAATAAAACAGCACATGTTACTTTTAGCCCCTCTTTTTTAGGCTTAATTTTACCGTGCGGACTCCTGATGTAGCTATATGTGCGGCGGAGGTTATTTCTGAGTTATTTTCAATAATCCTGAAATAACCCAGAAATAACCCGCAGTCTTTATTTTTGGGTTATTTCTGATTTATTTCGGGACTATTAAAAATAACCCAGAAATAACATGAGAATAACTCATGAATAATCTCCGTTGCACGTAGCGCTACTGCAGGAGTCCAGACAGAAAATGTGCTCTTATTTTAGGCATTTACATACATGCGACAAAATTCTTATCTATTAACAATTCGTAACATATAAATTTTCACATTCAAAATTTGATATGAAAAGTCTGCTATTTAAAAACTGTTGTTCCAAAAAAATATATATTTTGTTTGAAAATTTTAATTTTCAAAGTGTGGTGCAGTTAGAAGCGTCAGTACACTCATATGATGATAGGGGAGCTTATGTGTGCCCGTATGGTGCATCGGCGCGGGAGCATTGCAGTGAGCGGCACGACTCGTGATATAAGGCAAATTTGTAGTGTAGTTTTGTCCTTAGGCCGTCGAACACCCGATTCAAACTCGCAAAGGAAGGGAGAAATTATTTCATACGGAGCACTTACGCAGCTCTGCGTTCGGATATTCAGTAATATGTTGCCACGTGGAGATTATTGGGATGTTATTGAAGTGAAATCAAGAAGATTATTAAGAGTTTATTGGGGTGTTATTATAAGATTATTGAGAGTTTATTGTAGTGTTATTAGAATTATTGTTCCAATAACCCCCATTACTCTCCCAATAATCTTTGCTGTTCCACTTCAATAATCTTCGTTGGAGGCGGGCCTGATATAGTACACATGATGACATATTATTGGAATCCGCACGTAATGTATGTAATAATTTCTCCAAAGACGGGATGGGTTTCATTAATCCGATAGAAAAACCGAAACAAACGCGCCTTAATTAGATTAGATTAAACCAAAGAGAGCTAAAGTTATGCCTTATACTTCATTTAAGCCACATATCTCCACCTTCTTCCTCCCAACTCCCAAGCTTTTCTATCTTCTTCCCATAAATTCTATCTATAAATTCTGTTATTGATCTCTGCAGCTTAAAACAACTCCCTTTGCTGGTGTGAAGGATTGAAGCTGCCAGCATGATCTGGCCGTTGAAGACAGTGTGTGTCTCTCTCTCTCTCTGATGCAGTGGCTAACCAGATCATGTTGCAGCTTCAATCACTCATGGCCACCAGCAAATTATTTTACTCACTATCAATTCATGAAGAGAAAAGCAAATGATCTGTTAATAGGTATGCAACTTAACCAATATTTTCTTTTTTGAGGGAAGGGAATAATTTCATATAGATCTCCTGAAATATTGATATTTACAAGTTTATCATCCATGCGAGTTTTTTGCGCCACCGAATCGAAGTATTTATGCATTCCACGATCAAACTTGTGGAATTTGATAAAAATGAAAATATGGGATGGGGTTTTCAGTTTCAAAATGAATTTTGATATTTTAGATGAAAGAGAGTGCTAGATTTGTAAATACCTAGTTTATGGTGGTCTGTATGTGATTGCCCAATTTTATGTTTGATTTATATTTAGTTATCAGATAAATTTGAAGAGTAGAAGAAGATTGAAAGATTTACATCCATACTTGTTGGAAAGAGCAAACAAAAAATTCACAATACTACAAAGCACACTGATGACGGAATCAATCAGAAAAAAGATAAGAATAACCAACATCAAATTTTAACGTGGAATAGCACTCAAAAAGAGTAAAGATCACAGGACCTGTAAGTCACTTAAACACCTCCACTAATCAACATAATGAGATAATTTTTTTCTCTAAGACACTCTCAGAGGAAATCAATAATCAGTCATCACCAAATAGAGGATATACAACAACTCCATCAAAACACAAAGATTAGTGTGTTGAAATATAAACTTGATTTTAGTTGTTTAAATAAAGTCCAATATGAGCTTAATTTCTAGGAACATGTCTCATCTAGAAGCTTATTCTAGAATGTGTGGAAGAAATGAAATTATTGTGTGGTAGGTGTGGTATGTATGAAATTATTTGCAACCATTAAATTAGAATTGTAGTGGCACAATCCTAGTCATTAATTTAGGAGGTGCAACTAGTATAAATATGGTGAAGTATTTGATTTTTTATCAAACAAAGTAAATGTGATAAATAAAAGTGAAGCTTATTCCATAAATTTTTAACCCTTGTCAAATCCTAAAAGCTTCTCCATTCCAACAAAGTGGTATCAGAGTCTAAAGGTTACTTTATAGAGCAGTGGCAAACAGTGGCATGATTTCCTTCCCAAGTCCCGATGCTTAAGTAAAACATCTACGAAAATTGGAGTATCAAGATGAAGGCGCTCCTTGGAGCGCATGACGTTTGGGAGGTTGTGGAGAAAGGCTACAATAAGCCAAACGACGAGTCCACTCTATCCACAACATAAAATAATAGCTTAAGAGACTTGCGAAAGAGAGACAAGAAGACTCTCTTCTTCATCTATCAAGCTTTAGATGAAGATGGTTTTGAGAAGATCTCAAGTGCTACTTCGGCCAAGTTAGAATGGAGGAAGCTCGAGGTCTCGTATAAGAGAGAAGAGAAGGTTAAAAAGGTATGGCTTCAAACTTTAAGAAGCCAATTTGATGTTTTGTATATGAAAGATGGCGAGTTGATCTCCAATTATTTTTCTAGAGTCATTACTATTTCCAATCAACTAAAAAGAAATGGTGAGAAGTTAGAAGTTGTGGCTATCATGGAAAAGATTCTTCAGTCGTTAGATTCAAAATTTGATAGTATCATAATCATTATCGAAGAGACCAAAGATTTACAAGCCATGACAATAGAGCAACTTCTGGATTCATTGTAAGCCCATGAAGAAAAGAAGAAGATGAATGAAGAGATTGTCGAACAACTTCTCAAGATTGATCTCCAACCAACTTAGAAAGAAGAACACTTCAACAATATTAGAAGCCAAAATGGAAGAGGTAGTGGACAAGGATGAGGTCATGCTAGCAAGCAAAGATGAGGTAACAACAATAACTATGAGAAAGGAGAAATATCTACAAGAGGACGTGGTTGAGAGCACTCAAACTCGAGGTATGATAAATCTCAAATTAAGTGTTATAATTGTAACAAGTTTGGGCATTATGTAAAAGAATGTAGAACACCTAAGAACAAAGTTAATGAAAGAGTCAACTACATGGAAGAAAAGATAGAAGAAGATGACACTCTACTTCTAGCATACAAGGACAATGAAAGAGGTGAAGATAGTACATGGTACCTGGACACCAGTGCAAGCAACCATATGTGTGGGAGACGAAGCATCGAAGCACGAAGCATGTTCGTAGAGCTTGACGAATCAGTAAGCGATAATGTGTCTCTTGAAGATGAGTCCAAGATAGAGGTGGAAGGCAAAGGTAACATTCTCATATGTTAGAAAAATGAGAAGCATCAATTTATTTCTAATATTTACTTTCTGCCGAATATGAAGAGCAACATCTTGAGTTTAGGGTATCTCTTGGAGAAGGGATATGATATTCAGTTGAAAGAAATACTCTTTTCTTAAAAAACAATATTGGTAACTTGATTACTAAGGTACCAATGTCTAAAAATAAAATGTTCTTGCTCAACATTCAAAACGATATTGCTAAATGTTTTAAGACCTGTTATAAAGATGTTTCTTGGCTTGACATTTTCGATTTGGGCATCTCAACTTCGAAGAACTCGAATTGCTTTCAAATAAAGAGATAGTGAGAGAGTTACCTTGCATCAACCACCCTGATCAATTATGTGAAAGATGTTTACTCAGAAAGCACTTTAGGAAAAGTTTTCCATATGAGTCAAGTTCAAGAGCCTAAAAGTCTCTTGAGCTCATACATACAGATGTCTGCGGTCTAATAAAGCCAAACTCACTCGGTAAGAGCAATTATTTTCTTCTTTTCATAGATGATTTTTCAAGAAAAAACACGAGCGTATTTCTTAAAATAAAAATTAGTGGTTTTTGAAATATTTAAGAAGTTTAGGGCAGATGTAGAGAAAGAGAGTGGTCTCAAGTTCAAAGCTATGTGATCTGATTGAGGAGGAGAATTCACTTTAAAAGAATTTCAAAAATTTTGTGAAGCCAACGGAATACGTCGACTTCTAACTGTTCCAAGATCCCCCAACAAAATGGGAAAGGAAGAATAAGGAAGAATAGAACCATCCTTAACATGACAAGAAGCATGCTAAAAAGCAAGAGATTGTCGAAGGAGTTTTGGGCAGAAGCAGTTGCATGTGTAGTTTATTTGGCTAACCGATCACCAACAAGAAGTGTGTTGAGAAAGACACCACAAGAAGCATGGAATGGAAGGAAGCCCGACATCTCTCATCTACGAGTTTTTGGATGCATAACTCGTGTACACATACCCGATGATAAAAGAAGTAAGCTAGATGACAAGAGCGAGAAGTTTATTTTCATTACTTACGACAACAATGACTACAAGCTATACAATCCAAATACATGGAAGACAACCATCAACATAGATTGCATATTCCATGAAGGAGAAGAATGAGACAGGGGACTACATAATGAGGATTACAACTTTTTCCCATACTTACAAGAGGAAGACACGGAGCAGCCAAGGATCGAGCAATCAAGAGAAGAACCTACTACTCCACAAACAACATTGACCACAAGTACTCAAAGTGACTCATCATCGTCAACTTCAAAAGAAAATTCAAATGAAAGAGTACCACACTATAACAGATTACAAGATCTTTATGAGGCAACTATGAATCAAGATAATCTTACTGTTTTTTGTCTCTTTGCCGACTGTGAATCCATGGATTTCCAAGAAGCCATACAAAGCAAGAAGTGGAAAGATGGAATGGATGAAGAAATCAAGACAATAGAGAAAAATGACACATGAGAGCTAGCTTCACTTCCTAAATGACATAAATCAATTGATGTGAAGCAATTGATGTGAAGTGGGTGTACAAAGCAAATAAGAATTCTAAAGGAGAAGTTGAAATATACAAGACAAGATTGGTGGCAAAAGGCTACAGTCAAAGAAACCTATTAAAGGAGTTAAGTTTATCACAAGAAGAAACGATCAAGATTTGTATCGATAACATGTCTACAATATCGCTAGCAAAAAATCCAGTTATCCATGATAGGAGCAAACACATTGATATGTGTTATCACTACATCAGAGAATGCATCAAAAGAAAGATGATACAAGTGCAGCTGGTAAAGTCTCAAGATCAAGTTGCACATATTTTTATCAAGTCACTCAAGAGTGAAGACTTGATTAAAATGAGAAGTTTACTTGGATTCATAAAATCAAATTTAAGAGGGGGTGTTGAAATATAAGCTTGATTTTAGTTGTTTAAATAAAACCTAATATGAGCTTAATTTCTAGAAACATGTTTCATCTAGAAGCTTATTCTAGAATGTGTGATATGTATGAAATTATTATATGGTATGTATGAAATTATTTGTAATCATTAGATTATAATTGTAGTGACACAATCCTAGTCATTAATTTAAGAAGGGTCACTAGAATAAATAGAGGTGGAGTCTTTGAGTTTGTATCAAGCCAAATAAATATGCTAAATAGAAGTAAATCTTCTTTCATAAATTTTTAACCTTCGTCAAATTCTAAAAACTTCTCCATTCCAACATGTTGATCTCGTCAAATTCAAGAAAAAAAACTGAAGTTTTTGAACTCTGAATTTCTTTCATCATGCTGTCAGAAACTCTGAAAGTCGCAAAAGAATTTTTGTGGTCGAATACCTCATAGTCAAGAGGCATCGAACGTAGTAAAGTCAAAGTCAAGTTGATTGTTGTGTTCATGAACTACAGAGAGAGAGAGAGAGTTAAAAGAAGAGGCGAATGAGAAGAAAAAAAGGATATACAGTTTTACCAAACTGTATAAAGCTTTTGGGGAATTCTTTTGTATTTACATATCTAACACCTGTTAAAGCGGTTTTTTATACGTAACAACATGTGTTTGGTTTTTTAAATAACTTGCGTTCAATTCATTCGCTAAGCAAATGAGTCGAACAAGAATAAATTTTTGCTCTCGATATATAAACGAGCTGAACAGGAACAAAGATTTGTTTGTTCGTGTTCTACTCATTTTGACTCGAAATAATTAAATTCCACATACACACATATATAAGTGATGAGTATTATTTTTAAATATTTAAATTGGCTACAATGCTATAAAGATTTATATCAATTAAAATTATTAATTTAAAAATAGAAGAGACACATGGTAAATTCTATTTAAATGCATATTTTTAATATAAATAATAAGATTTAAATCTAACCCCTACGCATAACATCCTACATTTGCGTGATAAGGGACATAAAAAAGGCACGTCGAGAATAGCTTGTGTTCGGCTCTCTAAGCAAACGAACCGAACACAAATAATTTTTTTGTGCCCGTTGTATTAACAAGTCAAACATAAACAACTATATTTTTTACATTCATGCTAATTTATTCGTGCATGAAAGAAGATGTATCTTATTTAAAATAAAATTAAAATAGTGATATTTCTTTTGTTATATAAAAGATTTTAATGGTATTAATGAATAATACATCATGCCTTATTAATGAAATGGTCTATCTATTCATATGGAAGAGAGTGCAATGTCATCGAGTTTCACTTTTGCCCCTATTTTAAAGAGGGTTGTACAAAATATTCTTGGTATTTTACGTGTATTTAGCTTATTGTTTGGTTGCTCTTTTGCTTGATCGACTGAGCTTAATTGGCTTTGAGTCAATAATATTTGATCGACTGAGCTCAATTGGCTTTGGGTCAATAATATTTGTTTGATCGGCTAAGCTTAGTCAACATGGGTCGGTTGGTTAATATGGTTGTTGATCCATGACTTATGATAAGGAACCTTTGGACATCCGTGGAATGGTTGAAAATACTAGAGAACAAATTTTTTTCTTGGATCGGCTTTTATGTAACAGTTGGATCGGATATTCTTTTCTAGTTTCTGACAAAGTTGCTTGTTTTGGTGCCTCAAATCGCCTTTTGTATGTCACATGGTTCAGTTGGCTTTGGCTTTATTGGATTTTGCTCGGACAACTGCATTCAATGGGATAAAGCGGGTCTCACTTTCTTCTATCGATGAGCCCTCCCTCATCGAGCTATTCTCCTTCGGATCATTAGATCCTCTGATGATGAGCGTCGACACATTTTTGACATACATATATATAAATATAAGAAACCAAAGTTTACACGTTAAATATGCAAATATATACGAATTGGGTGGTACGCATGGCCGCTAATTCCTTCCAACATAGGATGAATAGTCTTGCACGAAAAACCTTTTTATTTCAAAGCAAACTTGAACACTAATGTACTTGTAATAATTGAATTGTTTGTAGAAAAGTTTATGTAATTTGTTATTTTGTGCAAAGGTAATAATTTAAAAATTTTACAATTATTCTAATGTGATCAAGAATAATAGTCAAATGTATATTTTAAAGAAGGCCAACTTCCCCTTGTGATCTAAAATTTTAATTTTAAATGGAGCCAAGTTCAAATAGTGTTGAAAATGATTAAATTCAAATCAAGTCTTTTAATTTTAAAAAAAAATATTTTCTAAAACACTAAATAGATTATGGACAACAAAAATATTTACAAAAACTTGTATTTAATTTTTAAATGAGCTCTAATAGTCCTACGTGAAGATTATTTCAGCACCAATTTAAAGAGTTTGAGGAGGAACACTGCTGGTAGTTCACCTCGCAAAAAAGTAGGGGCCATGAATTGACGACAAAATATTAGATAATGAGTATAAAATGTCTTACTTGGGTGTCGAATGGTAGGTAAGGAAGTCTTTGATAGGTAGAGGTAAACTGGCCAGGACTTCATGGATCCATCATCCCAAGATATTGAGAACGTAAGTCTACTAAATCATGAATGTAGTCAGGTAGGGGTGTAAACGAGCCGAACACGAGCTGAGCCGTGTTCGACTCGTTTATATTTTAAGCTCAAAATGTGTGTTCATGTTCGGCTCGTTTGCTTAACGAGCCGAACACGAGCTGTTCAACGACAAAGATTAATAACCCTAATGATGTAGCCATAAAACAATAAGGTTTTGAGCAAGATTTAAAAATTATTATTTATATTAAAACATCATTTGAATCTAATTTAATAATTTTTATTCTATTTTCTTAATCAATATTTTAATTGGATATAAATCTTTGTAGCCTTGTAGTCAATTAGATTTTTTAAAATACTACTTTATATATATATATATATAAACATAAACTAGATGAGTAGTATTTCAAGCCAAAACGAGCCGAACACGAACGAAGACATCTTAGTTCGTGTTCGGCTCATTAACTTATCGAACGAAATTAACGAGCCGAACACGTGCTTCTTAACGAGTCGAACACGAGCTGTCCGCGAACAACGAGCCGTTTTTAGAGCCCTATAGTCAGGCCAATATGATAATAAGTTATACTTAAAATTTAGAAGAGATTTAGTAGTTCTCCGTGGAGACTATTTTACTGCCAATTTAAATAATTTGTGGACTATTTTGACACTTCTATAAATCTGAGTCTAAAACAACCCAATTAAATAGTCATAGACTATTTTGACACTTTAGCTTGAATTATGTCTAACAAAAATTCTATATTTATATAAGGCATTGTGAATCTTCATGGCATAACTTAGCCATTTTGTTAGGGCTTAAAATAAGCCCAAAAAGTAGAATAGCATTTTACGAAAATCCAACATAACATGAGAACTCAATGCTTATTAAATAGTATGAGACATTACTTCAATTTGTGAAACTTAATGACTATTTAAAAAGAGAGAACTTATAAGTTCAGTTTTCTACAATATCATATATTAATTTTGTGTGTCCAAATGGTTGTAATATCAATATTTTAGATGAAATCAATCCTTACATAATCTAAGAAAATGATCATAAAAATGATTAGTATGTTTGTGGTTTCTCTTCTAGGAGTTTTTTAACCTCATTTCCACAACTCTAATTACATGCTTACTTCACAAGGGCAAGGTCATAATTCAATGACCTCAATCTTTATAAATCAAAATAAGCAATATATACGCATTATAGCTAAATTTGTTCTATATATTTACATATTTAACGCATAAAATTTAGCATTTACTAAATTTATCATTGACACACCATAATCATAGTGGTGACTAAATTGATGGCATGTGAAGGTCTACCGTTAGGGAAGGAACAATAACATGTGAAGGATGACTCTCATAACAACGAAGTGGTGTGAAAGACGTGCTAGGATCATGTTTGTGACAAAAATGGCTGCAAGTAAACACAGATGATGATGATGATCTGAACAAGTCTAGAGACTGCCAACATCCATCTCTTTTGCTTCATTGGTCAGATCAATAGATTTGACGTTCAGTCGATGATAAGCAACGTCGATCAACACCAAACATCTCGACAACTGACCAAACAATGATCTCTCAGTGGCTCCAAAAAGTCTAGACCAACTCTTCTGTATGAACAACATCAAAAACATCGCCCAATAAGAAAAATTCAATGGCTTTGTCATAGTCGAAAGGGACCTCCTTCTAGGTGGTCTCAGTAGTCTCGAGCCATTCCCCTCGTTAGATGTGAAAAATCTATACACCACTGATGAATGCTTCCAACCACACAAAGATAGATAGTACGGGACTGCTCCAAGTCGCCTCAGACGTTTTATCATGTCCCCATCACCTTGTAAATTCACAACTAAATGATATGTGGAGATGCAGCTACGAAGGAGTAGTGCAATGGGGGACCGAAGAGAACATTATAGATGGGCGGAGAATCAACCATAAGAAAATATGCCATGTTGGTGAACTGCTTATCACCTTCTCCCCAGATGACTGACAGAGCGAGGGTTCCTAAAGCTTCTTTCCTTTATCCAGAGAGCTAGTAGAGTGGCACGACCGTGATAAAAAGAAGGAAGGTGATAAAAAACTAATCTTATCAAATATTGATTTAAAGATAATGTTCATCGAGCTCCTGAGATCGATGATTATTCTTCCAATATTGTAATTGGCGATTAGGACTTTAACAATGATAACATCATTGTAGGGGTTTCCATTTGGTGGTAGGTTTGCATAGGTAAAAGAGATGAGAGGAAGTGAGCTGCATCGAGGTGCCAAGAGGCCTACACATAATTCACCCATCCAAGACCTGTTCAAGCTGGCTCAGTGGGATCACTCTTTTCCATTCCGTTCGAAAAAGACAAAAATTATGTCGGTTGTGTATTGTGGGCGCGAGCTCGAACTACATCAGTTGTTTGCTTCGTGCACTACAAACTCCTTCAGAGCTTTGATCAAGCTTTGGAGGTGTTGACAATCCCCACTGTCATGATTGTGGTCCTGATGGTATGCGCGGTACTTCTTCGAGTCTCGGAGACACACTCCAACTTCATTAGGGTCGCCTTTTTGAAATAATATTTATTTTGGATGACCTCAACAATCTCGGCCATCGAGACTCTTAGAGGAGTCTCCTTGGGTATGTTGTAAGCGGGCAGTGATCGCTCCTGATATCGAGTAGGTCGTCATTCCGTGTATCGGACTCGGTTCTCCTGATGATGGGCTCTTTTGGTCATCCGATTATCCCAGTGTCTTTGTGAATCCTCGAAGCGAGCTTAGATAGAAGAGCGAGGGTTGTTTCTCGGCTTCCACCCTTCCCCGTGGGTGGCTCTCTTCGGTGGAATGGTGACTTGATTTTCAATGGGGGGGGGTTTTTGCCTAGCTTCAACATCTTTAATCCTTATGTGATGGCTGCATGAGTAGCTGTGGGTTCCAAATCCTAAACCTATAACATTTCCTTCTGAAAATGAGTAACGAAGGTGCGCTAAGTCTTGCTCTATCCCTGGAAAAGCTGCACGAGAGCCTGTGATCTCTTCTAGGGTTTTTGAATACTTGTGAACTGTGCATAGAACATTCACTTGAGATTTGCGAATGATTGGATCACTCCTGCCAGCAGCTCTCAGCATGGTGAAGAAAAGTCGACACTTCAGTGAGTCGTTGATCTTGAGAAATCACAGACAACTGAAACGACATGATGTGATTAGCCAGGTTCGTTTGTCCCTTACAAGATTGAAGTGTCGGAATTTTGAACATCTCTAATGGCTCAACATTGAATATCTACTAGGATAATGCATTTTTTAGATGGCGTGGTGCTTCATTACGCCCGACATGATGCATATCGATCGATGTCAACTCAACACTATCAAGGTACCAGGTTTTGTCTTTTCTTTCCAAGGTCGAGGGATTTTTCTTTCGTTAGATGTCGGAACATCATGTCAAAATTGTTAATCCTACTTCCGATTCAACACATCTCTAATCATTTCTAACACTTGATCCTTCAGATTTTGGATATGTCGAACCACAAATTATATGGTGCATTTCATGTTGTCATCGGTTTCCTTATTACGAGGTCCTTCTCCTTGCATGACATATCTTCTCATTGTTGTTATGATCGGCGCTCACTGCATCTTTCATGAAGTTGAATATGAGAATATCCGTGAATCACACCCAAAAATGTACTTTAAATATGGAGAAAGAGAGGGAGAGAGGGAGAGAGGGAGAGGGATGAATAGTAACGACTAGCGTTCAATAATGTGTCTTCTTCATAAAATATTTCTCTTATTTAAAGAGAAGAAAATGCAATGATGATATTATATTTTTTTACCTATGTTTAGAAGGGATTCATACTATAGTATTTCTAGTATTTTACAAATATGGGTTTATCGTCTGACTGCCTTTTAGCTTAGCCGATTTAGCCTAGTTGACTTCAGGTCAACGAGGTCAACTCGGTCGGCTGAGTTTGGTCGGTATGATTCGATCAGCTAATCCAAACTGGTTAACTATCTTCGATCCCTGGTAATGACTCTTGGGATGTTCGCAAGATGGTCTTAAATACTTTTGAGGTACTGGATTTTCTTGGATCGACTCTACTGGGAGATAGACTATAACATTGAGTTGGTTTTCCTGTAGTGGATGACTCAAATGCTCTTTTGTTTCTTTTCAATCGGATGACTTGTGCTTCGATTATCTGGTTATTTTCTTGTCTGCCTCGTGGCTTGGTCAATTTTGGCTTAGCCACTTTAGCTCATATGACATTGCGCGTTCGGCCTGGTGGGCCACAAAATCTCCTACTAATTGGTCTGCCTCGGTCATACTCTTCCCGTCTGGTTCATAAGATGTCCTTAATATATGTATGTGTGTGTGTGTGTGTGTGTGTGTGTGTGTGTGTGTGTGTGTGTGTGTGTGTGTGTGTGTGTGTGTGTGTGTGTGTGTGTGTGTGTGTGTGTATTAAATGCATTCAAATTAAGTGATATATATGTAGATATTCCCACACAAAAAAAAAATGCATTTTTGCAAAGGAACCCATAAACATGTAAATTTTGGCAGTATCGCATAAACATTGACAATTGAAGAATAAGAAAAGCATTTCTATTCCACTAAGCAAAATCAAATATTTCAAATTCAAATAAAAACGGTTACCTAAATACAACCTGACCATTTAAGCAAAATACTTCTAACAAATCAAAAATCTGAGTTCATGATAGCAATAGTAACAGATTCAATTCTAAGAATTTCAATCTTAATATGCTCGCTCAACTCATCTCTTCTGAAACTTCTAAAACTGCAGGAAGAACAGAAATACTTTAGATTGCTAACCTCTGATAGCTTAAAAAGCTCACAATGGTGACCCATATGTTAAAATCAGTCCCATTCGTTCCACAAATCAAGATAACCTCCCCAATGGATCGAAAATTCCTCATGGGACGAAAAACACCAGCTAGCCGAATCCTCGAGTTCTTCATTTGGGCAACTCGGTTGGAGGTGCCGGCTCGGATCGCTGCCGTTTTGGTTCACGATCGCCTAACTGTAACGAAACACAAACATCTTCTTCAGATGAGTTTCTGAGAGCAGAAAGAGTTTTCTGTTCAGGCTTATCTCCTTCTTCCTGGTGGAGTGGTGAAGCACCCATAAAGTTAGTGATGAATTGTAGCTCCTCCACATTCTTTACAGTTTCAACTGTGTCTACATGGAACTCTAATTGTTTATAGGAGTTGTTAACTCCTGAAATTGCAGAACCACCAATAATGTTAATACCAAGAGGATTATAAATATCATCATTTTTATCATTTGGAAGGTTTCCGATCGTGAGCGATGATTCTCCGGCCGTTGAATCTACAGCTGCGACCAGTGCAAGTCGTTGATCTTGCAGAGCTTCTTCAAAGATGCAAAAAAAAAAAATAATAATAACGTAGTCTACAAAACATCCTAAATATTTACATGTCCAACACTAACTTTACATTTTACATTTCTGCCCCATATCTTTCATGTCACGTCAGAAGTACCACTACTTTAAACTTTAGAACAGTGAAATATAACTTTTCGTTCATAAGGAAGGTGACATGCATGTAAAATTTAAAAGTTAGGTATTAGATATGTAAATAGATACGATTTAGTGGTATGCATGTAAATTTTCCTATTAGATAGGGGGATTAACATACATGCCACAGAATTCCTATATATTTACATATCTAACACTGAAACTTTACTTTTTTTTATATTTCTACCACCAAAATCTTTTATATCACATCGAAACTACCACTATTTTAACTTCAAAAAAACTGAGATACAACTTTTCATTCATGGTTAAGGTGATATATATGTAAAGAAATTATATGTTTAGGTGTTAGATATGTAAATACATATGATTTGAGTGATATGCATTTAAATCTTCCTATTATATATTCAATGCAGCACAAACCTTGCAGGGATTCATTAGTTGTTATGAGATCGAGTTCTAGAAGATCGAGAAGCCTCCCTAGATCGACTCCGCTGGTCCAATTCTCTGGACCATGACCGCTTCGTAACTTTAATCTCCCCCGATTCGCCGTCCCGCCCCAAATGATGCCTACCGGCTGAGGCTTCTCGCCATCCATCCCGGTTAAAATGATAAGGCTACCGCTATCGCCTTCGAGATCAAAAGTCTCATGATTCTCTCCAACAACGAGAAAATCCGTGAAGAAGCATATTCCCTTCTCGTCATTATACTCGAGAGCATAAGCCATGACGGTTCCAGTCGTCAAACCAGAGCTTCTTCCAACTTTCACCACCCGTCTTCCGATGAGACTTTTGATTGAAGACTGCAAGTCGATAACCTTAACATCGCCGATCTCGCCGACGCCATTAACTAATGTGGTGACGTTGGACAAGTCGAAGTCATCGGCGAATGGAATGAATGCGCCGTCGGCTCGGACAAATGTCTCTGCAGGTGCATTAGAATGTAAGAAATATGTTAGGATATCAGATCATCATCGAATGATCAAGTAGGAAACCCAAGCATGAGCTCACTTATGCTATAGTAGATAGAAGAAGATGCGAAGCCAATGTCTTTTGAGACAATTTGATGTGTTTTATATTGCAATTATGTAAAAATAAAGAGATTTTAAGGCATTTACGTGCATACGACCCAATTTCTATGTATTTACATTTCTAACACCTAAGCTTTTTTTACATTTATACCATCCAAATCTTTCATATCACTTAAAAAAATACCACAATTTTAACTTTTAAAAAGTAAAATACGCCTTTTCATGCATAGATAAAGTGGCATATATATATATATATATATATATGAATAAAAATTAATATTTAGATGCTAGATATGTAAATATATTAAAATTCAGGGACATGCACGTAAATCTTCCAAATTATACGCCATAAAAATCCAGTCCATAGAAAAAAAAGGAAGTCAAAGTCATTCCACAAGGACATAACAAGCCACATATGAATGCTTGTGATAATATCATTTATTATTATTAATCTTGTATGATTCTTTTTATCTTTAAAAAAAATTCTTTATAACATTATATTTCACCCTAAGATGTCTTTCACTTGAGCAAAATAAAGAAATATATTAGTCCATCATGTCCTATTTTTTGCAAATATGTCGTGTCTTATCCATATCCAGATGTCCATATTCGTGCTTCATAGAGCTTCACTAGCATATTTTCCATTTATAAAACAATATTTGATCGAAAAATGCTGAATGTTAGTACTAGTAGTGGAGAATCAGAGTCAGCATAGAAATAAACTAGAACCATGTTACCTGGGTTTGTTCCGGCATATATCCCATACCAAAGGTCATCGGTGATAAAAGATGTTGCCCTCTCTACAGCTCCGAGATAGACACCAGGTCCAAGGTTGGGTGGCAAGGGATGGAACATCTTCTGATTGGGGTAGTCCAGATCTACTGCAACATGCCTATTTGTAAGAAATCCAATTTGCTTATTTCCAGTTCGACTTCGAACAATGGCGCCCAAAGTTCCGTAAGTCTCCTGACTCGCCACCTAAATAAAGACATAATAAGGGGTTAGAATAAAAAGTGGTTCTTTTTGTTATGTTTCATGGAAAGCACACCTAAGCTTTCATATTTACACACATAGCACTCAAGTCTTTAACATGACAACAAAAATTGCATTATTATCACTTTTTAAAAGTGAAATGCACATTTTCATGCATGGATTTACAACACCAAAGTGCTGTATATGTAAATATGAAGTTAAGTGTAAGATATGTAAATACATAAGAATTGTGTGCTACGTATATAAATTTTCCTTTTTATAATAAGAAACAATTGAAATTACAGTTGAAGAATGGATCAATATATTTGTTAAGTTTGTTATTAGATGTGTTTTAATTTTGGCTAATCAAATGAATATTATATGCACACAATTCTACTCTAACATGAATAGAAAGGATAGCGTACCCACCACCAACAAGGCCAACAAAAATATGTATCAAATTAACCATATTGCCATCCGAAAAGTTAGTCAAGGAGTGAAGTCTAGTGTTAGTGCATTAGTATACTGCCTGCTTTGCGACATTTATATTGATATACTCTTGATGATTGTTATGTATCTAATATGTCAAGAAAAAGTTAGAAAAATGTTTATTAGAAAAACAAATTAAATAACTTCTACAGTCTAAAATGACTTTACTTGAAACAATTAAGTCGGGCATTGGCATATCTAGAAGATAATTGTGCTCTAGAATTATTCATATATCTATACTCCATACTAGCACTTGTAGCTAACTATCCAAGAAGAAAGAAAAAAATTCTTAATAATCATTTAATATTGTCATAACTGGGAATATTATTCTCTCTTGTTTATTTCCTTTTGTTTGCTCTTGCAAACATATTTAAAGTCTTCACATATTTAAGCAAAATATAGAGTAATTGTTACATCCAACAGAATAAGAGAGCCACCCTCACAATTCCTTGCTTTCTGTCTGACCCCTTTACATGTCGCTAGCAGCCACCAAGCACTCACTTACTAAGTGGCCTTTGAGTGCCCTCTCTATCAAGTGCTCATCTTCGGCGGGTTTTTTCGTGACCATCATCGGCTTCATCGCTGCTGACCGCTTTCTGCCTTAATTTTGCCCGCATGCTTGTGCATCACATGATCGACACATATGCTCGCTACACAACTCCGTCACAATGGCTAATTGCTGTGTTCTCTATTCTGGCCTCCACCTACTAGTGTGTTGCCTTATACGTTGACTTCGTTTAATGCTCGTTAATCTTCCAAGCTTCTGTTCTACACTGTCAATTTCTGGATAAGTTGTTTTGACATCTAATCCTTCAACTTTGTCCTTTCTAGATGATGTGAAAGCTCATCCAACAATAAGATCTTTATAAAATTCATTGATATCAATTATTTTTAGTGATGAACCTATCTCACCTTGATACATCTCCTCTGGCTTTTGATGATACTATTATGGTCTCTGAATGGAAAGCATCTAATATGTTTATCTCACTCTACTGTTGATAAGCCGCAAAACTCTTCATGCCTCCAGAATTGAGCTTCATAAGAATATTACGACTACATGGGACTTTTTCTAACCTACTTTCAAATAAGTATATAAGATCTATACTTTTAGGGAAGCACACAATTCTTATTTACTTACTTATCTCATACCTAAACTTTCATATTTACATGCATAACGCTTTGGTGCTTTAAACCTATGCATGAAAATATGTATTTCACTTTTAAAAAGTGATAATAATGCTATTTTTGACATGATATTAAAGATTTGAATGCTATGTGAGTAAATATGAATGCTTTGGTGAGAGACATGTAAGTACATAATAAATTGTGCTATATGTATGTAAATGCCCCAACTTTCTATTATCGTATACATTCTTTACAGCACAAGGATTCGTTCATTTCTGATTATTACAGCATCCTATAGGGTAAGTGGGATGTTTTATTTTATTATAGACCATTTACTATCAATCTCAGGGTCTAGAAACAATAAAAAGAAAAGTTCATATTTGCTAAATTTCTCTTTGGCATTCATCCATTTGATGGTCAAATCTATCTTTGTCAATCTTTGAATGCCCTCTAACAAGTTTTTAGAGTCAACGAATTACCATCTCCTTCCAGCCATTGTCAAATTAGATGGCTTTCACAATGAAGCAACATGATCGTTGTGGTAGCCAAACTAGTATTGGATGTGGTCATGGTCGGTAGTGATGTTGGGCAAAATTTGGCTATTTGCTAACTCCCAACATGCCAAGTAGACATTTATTCCAGTTGATGGTTCTTGGGCTACCACTACTCCTTCAGGTTGTCACACTTACTCATAGAAATATGATCGCTAGATTCAAAATGCTCATACTTATGAATCCAGTTATTATGATGTTACCTCTAGATCTGTTGCGGTTGTATTCTTAGATATGTCATGAATCCACAATTTAAGCATCTCTTCTCATATGATAAGTAACTCACAAACTTTGCCCCACTCTTGGCATAACCTCACACGCGGATTTTAGATTTAAGAGTCTCTTTCAACATTAGATAATTGGAAGGATTTTTTTTCCCTCAACGTGGCATTCTTCCTCCCATAATTGAGGCTAACAGGTCCCCATTCTGCATCTTTGTTAAGGCACTGTGACTCATTCCACAATACTCTCTACTATATTTTATGTCCCATAATTTCATATATTTAATCTTATTATGTTCCATAATTTTATCTCCCACTCATGTTTTTAAAAATCTCAACGTAAAAAAAAAAACGACTGATAAAGATGTTGAAGTCAATGGAGTCTATTAGCTGACGATTCAAGACCCCTCTGCTCTTACTTGCACCATTACACCTTATTGCTACTGTCAACTTGATATTGTAGTCATCCTTCTCCCACAAACTTCAAAACCGTCTATTGTTTCTCTATCCATGTCAGATAATTGCAAGATTTTTACTCACTCAACATGACCTTCTTCTTTTCATAACTGAATTTAATATGCTCTCCAACTACGTCTTTGATGAAGCATTATGATAACACCATCTACTATGTTCTAAATGCCCCATAATTTCATAAATTTTCCATATAATTTTTACATAACTTTATATCCTCTCATTATGTTTTTTTAGAATCTCTGCTTTTATATCCCTCTCATTATATATTTTAGAATCTCATCTAAAAAAATAACAGATAAAGATGTTGACCTCGTTGGAGCCTGCTACTTGATGACTGATCACTGATGACCCTTCTACTATTTCTTCCACCATAACGCCTTCTTATTGGCACTATAGACTAAATAGTCTAGTCATCCTCCTCCCACACACTTAGAGATGGTCTCTTGTTCCTTATTTTTACTCAACCAACATCAACATCAGAAATATCACAATATGCTTTTCCCATCCTCTACCATTGGTTGTTACTCATATTATTTTCAGTTAGTTCCTTCAAACATTTAGGGCCCTAATCTAGTTAGAATATGCCTACTTCAAACTTCAAAGATTGAAAACAATATTGAGAGTAAAATGAGATACACTTATAAAATTTTTAATTGATTGGCATCTCTTCCCTGAGATCACTATAAATTTTAATATGCAAAACAAGAAGTATGGGAATTTTAAGAGAAATGCTAAAATAAAATTAAAAAAAATGATGGGTCTGGCAAATATCCTAAAATGTCGAAGTATTTGACATTACACAACAACCATCTAAAAGAACTCATACTTTATAACATTTGATTTTCAATCTATTTTAGCTAAAACATTGCTTGCAAATTCTAACAGTCTCATCAATAATTTATGCTTTTCCCATCTAACCTTGTAATTAATATCTCATAAAACTAGTGTTAAGTTTTTTTTTTTTTTTTTTGTGTGTGCGCGCCCAAACAATCTTAGCCTATTTCCAAATTATTCCATCGCTTGGATGCCACTTTCGAAGATTGCAAACAATCATAAGAGTGAAGTGAGAATTACCTATTAATAATTGTTTAAACCCATAAACATCTCTTATTTACAAACAATAATGCAATCATGCGTTCCAATTAAAACAATTCTAACTACTGTGCAATATCACTAGGACATGGAAATGTAAACCTAGGTTAGTAACTATGAAGGATTATTAATAAGTAAAATGCAAAATTACATATATAATGAGGAATTTACATAAATAACACAAAATTCTGATGTATTTACATATCTAACACCTAAGCATTCATACTTACATGCATACCACTCAAATCTTTAACATCAAATAAAAAATACCAACATTACTATCTTAAAGGTGAAGTGGATCTTTTCATGCGTAGGTTTATGACACCAATGTAATGTATTATAAGTGTAAATATCAAACTTTGAGTGTTAGATATGTAAAATACATAAGAGTGCGTGGAATCTATGCAACTTTCCCGTATCTTCCCTCTAACCTCCCCAACCTTAATTCATGGCAAGAATTTTCTTTGACGATAAATAAAGTCAAATGGAAAGAGTATTCATGATGTCAATCTACTTTTGCTTATGTTTAAAAGTTAGAAATGAGAACTAGAGGCAATAAACATAATCCAGATCCTGTTCTATAAGTAATGAACTACTACTATTAAGAGAAAACATAAACCTAACAGACCGATGCAAACACTGAATAATATTTTAAGTATTTTATTTAAGAAACTTTTACATACATAGTACTCAATTTCTATGTATTTACATCACCTAAATTTCAACTTTTACTTATATGTCACTTTATCTGTACATAAAAAAGTGTATTTCACTTTATGGAAGTTAAAATAGTGGTATTTTTTAAGTGATATGAAAGATTTAGATGGTATAAACATAAAATGTATTTTAGATAATAGATACCTAAATACAGAGGAATTGGGTGGTATGCGTGTTATAAATGAAGTATTGGAAAAAAGAACATGGATGCAAACACATCAAATACCTGAGAACCAGAGCCTATAGATGGATAACTTCCACGTAAACCATCCACAAGCTCCGTGTACAACTGTTCTTTGGGAGTCTGTGCAGGCGCACCATAGTATGAAAACTCTACAACATCCACATCACACCACACACCACCTGGTCCCTACATGAAATATAAACAACGGACAGTATTTATCACAAGGAATGAATGCTTCAGTAACTCCGAGTCCAAACAGTTATACTCAGAATTAGAAATGGCACCTAGTGTCGAAAAAGATAAATATTAAGCAAAAGTCAACATTCAAATTAATCACTATTTTTTTCAATTATGAAAAAAGAAAATCAGTAGATAAAAAATAGGGAAATTTGCATTTGTGGCACACAATTCTTACTTATTTACTTATCTCACACCTAAATTTTCCTATCTACACGTATAGCATTTTGGTACTTTAAACCTATGCATGAAAAGGCCTATTTCACTCTTAAAAAAGTAAAAATAGTGCTATTTTTTAATGCGATATTAAATATTTGAGTGCTACATGTGTAAACATGAAAGTATAAGTGTGAGATATGTACATGCATAAGAACTTTTTGCTACGAATGTAAGTTTATCTAAAAAAATAAGGAGCAAACAAATCACTAATTCGCTACCTCGAGGGCAGTTGGCAAACACTGAATCTGCTTGAGCCATTTCCGGTGAACTTTTCGAGCAACAAAAACTAGAATTGCAGGTATTTCAGTCAACTTTCCTTGTCGAATACGAAAACCTATCGCTGTTCCAAGACTGTAACGCCGCAAAATTTTACTATGAAATGCTCTTATGGTCATTAAATCAAGCAATGTTGTCGCTTGTTGGCCCTTTGGCAGGCGACCGAGATTACCAGGCAAGACTCCTTTCTGAAGGTTTCCGAAATAATTTGCTCGGCCTTCGGCGGAATCATGCATTAGAGTTGAGGTAGGCCACGAGAAATATGCGGCATTACTTTCGGAATGTTGACCTCCTGATGCGCAAGGTTGGAGCGACGATGAGATGAGAGAAGGCGGGTTCTGGTGACCGGAGATACTTCTTTCCATATCCAAGGCCGACTCCGGTGATTGGGTTGAGCCGGAGTGAAGGCTCCAAATCTCTGAAGGTCTTTTCATGTTAGCTAAATTCTAGGACAGCATCAAACCAATTCTGAGCTCTTCTGAGGCTAAATCAAAATTTTGATAGATAAGAATCCTTAAAGACAAGATTCTACATTTTATCATTCATATACATGATATGAATCATAAGATGAAGAGGAAGTAATAGAAGAGAGTTAAATTCTCTCAAGAACTCCCATGAGAAAAGAAAATCAACAAAAAGGGGCATTTACATATATAGCATACATATCTCACACCTAAACTTTCATATTTACACAAATTAAAAAAAAAACACTATTATCGCTTTTTAAAAGTGAAATACATATTTTCATGTATGGGTTTAAAGAACAAAAGTACTATGCATGTAAATATGAAAGTTTAGGTGTGATATATGTAAATATAAGAATTGTGTGCTACGTATGTAAATTCCCTTAAAATAACAGCTTAAATAGAGGCTGAAGCAATATATATATATATATATAATATATATATATATATATATATAATAACAATACGATTTTCGCCCAATGGTCCCTCCCAAAGGCATGTGATTGTACTACAGAAAGAAACTCAGTAGCACCATGTTTATTCATTTCAGATAAACAAATTGTATGATGACAAGGACACTGATTTGCAGAAAATGGTTCAAATAATTCATATAATTTAGAAATAAATTTCGCTCCTATAGTCAAGAAGGCAGTGACTCAAGTGAGATAAACATATGGGAAGGAGCATATAGAGAGAGAGGGAGAGACAGATGAAAAACAAAAAAAAAGTTTTTTTTTTTCCCCTTTTTAGGTGCCTTTGTCTATAATCAATGGAACTCACCTACATAAAACGATGAGCAGATTCATAATTTAAGCAGGCCACTAAAGTTGGTCAGCTTCTTCTATTCCGCCCCAATGCTTCCTACATTAATCTGAAAATTAGGTTGAATCAAGCAAACAAAACCACAAATCATCTCTTATAGCATTAAAGCCTTAATGAAGAAGATTGGATTTTAAAAACTGTGTTAACACAACAAAAAATCAGAAAATGTAATGCAAGCTTGATTGAAAATACCAACCTCAACGAAAAGGAAAGTTCACCTTTTTAGGTCAGATTGGAACCTCGGACCTCTCCAACGAGATCAAAGGCAATACCAATCCACCAAAGGTCTACTGCAAACAAAAAGAAAACAATAGCTTCATAGCTACAGAAAAACCACTTCCTTTACTTCCTGTACCATAATCTGAAACCGAAAAAATAAAAAACGAAAACAAAACCCACAAGTGCAGGGAATAAAACCTAGAAACGGTTTCTTAGGATAAGATCAGTAAAAAAATTATAGCAAAAAATGTTTCAAAAAAGAAAAATCGCAGCAGTTGCCCGACTGATTGGATGGTGGATGAAACGTAGTTTATAAAAGATTATGATTATTCGAAGAAATAAGGATCCGGCGGACGAGAAAGCTCACCGGGGGCTTTGGAT
The DNA here is from genome assembly GCF_001263595.1 of Phalaenopsis equestris. NCBI lineage: Eukaryota > Viridiplantae > Streptophyta > Magnoliopsida > Asparagales > Orchidaceae > Phalaenopsis > Phalaenopsis equestris. The sequence goes on along the minus strand of NW_018164971.1, from coordinate 48,830 downwards.
CAGTGGAATACTGTGATGGAGGGATAAAAGGAAGCCCTTTTTTGGGCTCTCGCAGCCGCAGAGCGTCCAGGGCTTTGAAAGAACCGCAGATTTGGCCGACGGGAGCAGGAATCTCGATGTTGAGGAGCAAGCTGGCTGCAGAGGTTTAGAGACGGAGGTGCAGGGGGAGTGGCCAGAGGGGAGAGAGTGAGAGATTTGAGTAGAGGAGGAAAGAGGGAGACGGGCCTACCTGTGATAAAAGAGCATTTACATAGATGCCCCACAACTTCTTTATATTTACATAACTAGCATCTAAACTTTACCGTAAAAAAATCACTATTTTAGGTTATATTTGAGGCCCCATGAAGCTGCCGAAGAAGAAAACACTTTTCAAATGATACGATGACTATTACAAATATTTTTTTAAGTCAGACAGTAGTTTCTAGCAGGCACCAAAAGTTAGGTCTAATTTAAAAACGTAGATTACGGGTGTAGTTTTTTGAGAACGTAGACAAAACACAATTTTGCCAAAATAAAAATAAAATGTGGTTGGGCACCACATCGCCGCCCTAAAGATACCCTTAAATTTTAAAAATGATGTACACATTTTCATATATATACATAGACACACACACACACATATATGTCTATCTATCTATACATATCAATTCATCTGCATGTCTATCTATCTATCCATATCTATCTCTATATACATATATATCTTATGCATATCTATCTATGTATACATAACTATCTATATATACATTATCTATAGATATGTATATATACATAGATATGGATAGATAGACATGCATATATATAGATATATCTAAATAGATATACATGCATATATATAGATATGTATAGATAGTTAGATATAGGTTTAGGCAGATATGTATATATAGATAGATATAGATATAGAAAGATTTGTATATATAGATAGATAGATATGCATTCATAGATAGATATGTATATAGATAGTATACAAATAGACATGTATGTATGTATATCTGTATGTATGTATGTCTGTATGTATGTATATGTATGTGTGTGCATGTGTAAAAATTAGTCTTATATGTTAGATATGTAAATACACAAAAATTAAGTGATATGTATGTAAATATTACAAAAAAAAAAAAAAAAAAAACTGTACATACATACACTCAATTCTTAGTTAATTTGCATGTACATGCAACTCCTAGTTACCTATGAATGGTGCAATCCATCTTTTAAAAGCCAATATAGTTATATTTTGATGTAATACCAAAATTTTGGATGGTATAAATATTAAAAAAAAAAAAAGTTTGAGTGTAATATATATAAATATATAGAAATTGGGTGGTATGTATGTAAATTCCAAAATAATAATAATAATAATAATAATACTAATAATAAAACTGGGCCAAAAGAAGTCAAGATCAAGCAAGACCAGCGGCTTAAAAAAAAGCAAGCAAAATGAAAATTTTGGAGTTTTCATGAAGCAACGGGAAAACTACATTTTGTCATGTTTTAAATTAATTAATAGTTTATAGTCAGTCTCCTTAATTTATAGTCCTCCAAGAAATAACGTATTAATTGAAAATAAAGTGATTTGATGAAAATAAATCAAATTTTATATACAAACCACAAAAATTTTGTACGTTTATCAAAACATTATGCATACAATAATGTAAGACAATTTTTTTAAAAACAAGTTACGGTAATTTTGATGTAGTATTAAAAATTTGAATGTCATGAATGATTTCATGGATCGTGATTTATTTATGAATTACATCCGAAGGAATATAATTTAAGTTAGGGGAGAGAGGAAGTGTTAGAGGGAGGAGTGAACAGTAATCTGTCATCTTTTTCGTCTTATTCATAAATTGATCTCTCTGTTTATTTTACAAATAGTATAATATGAAAATGTTACATTTTGTTCTCCTGTTTTTAATGGGGATGTGTTGGGTATTCTTATCTTCTTTATGTATGAGTCTATTCTCGACTACTCTCTGGCTTGTAGGCTGACATTGATCGGCTTCGGGTCAGCAAGACTGATTCGATCGGCTGAGCTTGGTCGGCATTGCCGGTCAGCAAATCTAGTTTAGTTGTCGACTCTTGATAATAGGTGGGGTGACTTTCGAATGTCCTCTATATGATTGAAGACGTGAGGGATTGGGTCTTCTCTCTAATTGATTTTTTTTGTGGTGGTTGGCGCGAATGCCTCTTTATCTTATTTTTTACCGAATGATTTTGATTCAGATCATTTGATCATCTTTCGTGGCTTGGTTAACTTTAACTTTGTTGGCTTTGGCTCGAAGGACTGCACTCGGTCAAATAAGTGGCCCTCAAGTTCTTATTTCAATGAGTACTCCCCCGTTACACTCTTCTTTTTTTATGGACCGTTAGATCTCCTCAGGATTAGCGTTACAACACTTTTTTTTCTTAATCAATGATTCGATAATTGAACTCTCTTCATTTTCACTTCTTTGATACCTATAAATAAGGTGTGATGAGACTCTTTGTATTTCATATTTGTTTTGCATCTATTATCGTTTGAATAGACCAACTTCCAACCAATGTAATGGAGAACGTGCCAAGTCCCCTGATCAATGTCCCCAACGAAGATCTACTTTGTTTCGCCTTTAGAATAACGAGGATCGATAATGCCTGGAAGTTGAAGAAGGAAATTATCATTAAGCAGGGAAAAGTAGTCAGGTTGGTGGATCAAATAGAGTCGTCTGATTTGCTCCTCAAATTTCAACAAAGGAACATCCAGATGATTGACCCGACTATTGATTAATTGGCTCAACTTTCTATCACTGCATAAATTTTTTTGTTAGAACAAACCGAGCAACAAGCTACAGGTGCTTCACCGCCTCCTAGTAAAAGTGTTTTGTCACTTATAGGCTATGAGTTGGATCAACTCCTAGGTATGAAGAGCCTTGGTCTTTCTTACTATATGTGAGTTTTTTTTAAGGTTCCCGCTTTTTTTATGTTATCTTTTAATGCAGCTAACGAAGTCTTGATAGTCCCTAGAGATGACTCGCCGCTAGCAGAAATTGTTGGGAACCTGATCACAGTGCTACTGGCGGCTGCCCAAGCGCCAGCTGGGAGTGGAACAAGGATAGTGGGATTTACCCCTCAAGCAGTCCTCTCGAGACTCGCGAGGAAGCAGCTATTAGATGACTTACATCCCCCAGATCACTAGCTCGTCGCTTAGATGAGACCAAGAACTCCTTCGCTTGGTCGGTCTGGATTCATTGAGGCAAGGAGATGCACGAGCTGCTTGTTCGTGTAGAGAAAGTAGAGAAAATGAATTAGGAGATATTCACACTTCACTAGGAACTGTCTGACATCCAAGAGAGAACCATTATAATTTGGGCTCAAGATGAGACTAATCGGATGAGCCAATGTAAGTTTGGGTGAAGAGGTTTTATAAAAGAGATTGCATTGGGTGAGATATGTCTTAGCTGAGGCATGGACGACCCCCTTGGAAAATATTCACTCTAAGCCTAGCTCTCAAATACTTTTTGCACGTTCTAATATCCATTTTCAAAATAAATTTTATTTTTCAGTCTCAACTATTGCGTTGATGTGATCTTTCTATCAGCGCATTTCTAAATCAACGTGCAGTCCCATTTTTGCTCGTGTGTGACAGTTCCTCTTCTTCCATTCCACTATATATATAAGAGTGAGAAGTTTGATGACGTTATGCCTTTAATATGTCTTTTTCTCTTTTCTTCACTCACTCTACCCAGCGAAGAGCGACCATGTCCTTCAACTGGATCAACATGAATAAATTTCTCACTCTGCTTTCGGACTTAAAGGAGGGGGAGGAGGACAAAGTGATGAAGACGATGGAGGGTAGTCGAATGTATGACTCATATTCAGCTTCATCTGTAACCCCCGTGTGACAATTTCATTTCTTTCATTTCTTTACATATTTAAGGGTGAGAGGTTTGATGATACTATGTTTTTTTTCTACTTTCTTCACTCACCCGGCTTAGCGTAAAATTGACATCTCGTCCAAGTGGGCTGATATGAATAAATTTGTCACTCTGGTTTCGGACTCTAAGGAGGGGAAAGAAGATGACAGTGGTGAAGACAATGGAGAGTCATCAAGTGTATAAATAGTGACTCGCATTCGATTTCATTTGTAACTTAGAAAATTTTAAATTTTTATTCTTTTTGGACACTGGTAAATAAATGTTTGGACTTTTTGTAAATTTTTTAATCATGAATAAAAGCAAAGATTTGGGTTGCTTTCATCGTCATTTTTTCTTACTTTACCTTTGTTATGCATTTACTTTTCTTGTGATATGTATACCCGATCCAACATATCTGAAATTCTGTAAATAGATGTTTCTTGGCTTATTTTGGGTAAGCCTGCGCTAAGCAGTTGTTATAACATGAGGGATTCAATTGACCGAAGGGGATTTGCTTTGGGTCACTTTGTGAAAAGATAAAGGGCTAACTGGTCTATGATTATAGAGAGATTATGCTACCGTCCAAATCAAGTCTTATACCTCCCATTTTTTTGTGGCTTAATTGGGTCATCGTCCTTGGACGAGCCACAGAAAAATGTGTTAAGCAGATCTTATCATGGTCTTCACAGGAGTAACCGTTGAGACTTGCTTCTTAGATGATTTGAACGCTACCCACTGTGAATATTGTCACTAATGGGCAGAGATTCGCTTCCAAAGCTAGACCCGCTTAGAGCTAAGGAGATAGGTTTTGTTGATGCTTGAGCTTTGTAAGTCAATTCTTGTTTAATTTACTAATTGAACGTCTGTTCATGGTTATTAATTATGTTTGATAATTTTTATTGATCAGACATTATTCGTCGCTATCAACTTTCTCACATGGATTGGTTTGAGTTTCCTAGTATTATCGAAGTATTTGGAGTTGCCTCTCTTTCTAGGGCATGGGAGACTCTTCGGTTGTTGGGCGCTAACATTTCCTCTTTAGGGTATTGGTTTCTATCTCAAAGCAACGCATCTTAGATGGCATCCAATACTATTCAAATCCTAGTTTGCTGGTTCACAAACTCTTAGATGCATTCCATGTTACCAGTGTATCTGTTGTGAATTTCTTTTCTGTGAGTTGCTCCTCTTTTTATCTATTACAGAATCCACGCTTATCACACATTTTAAGATGTTAAATCTTGATTTGTTTGTTAATCACATACCAAGGAATTGAGTGCAAGTTAGGAGAGGAAGATAAAGAGAGGAGTAAATAGTAATGAGCAGTAATACGCCGTGTCTGTCGTGTTTTATTCATAAAATGATCTTCATAATTATAAGAAGAGAATATAATGAAGTCATGTTACATTTTTGCCCCTTCTTTAAAGGGGTTTATGTAGGATATTTATTTTATTTTACATATATGAGCATATCGTTGGACACCTCTCTAGCTCAGCCTACTGAACTTGATTGACTTTGAGTCAGCATGACCAGTTTGGTCACCTAGGCTTGGTTGGCTTTGCCAGTTGGGTGATCTAGTCAGGTTGTTGACCCTTGATAATAGGTGGGAAGACTTCGTAACGTCCTCAGTATGATTGAAGATACTGAGTTATTGGATTTTTTCTCAAGTCGACTTATTCATGGTTGTTGGGTGAGACGTTTCTTTATCTCATTTATAACCTAACAGTTTGGACTCATATCATTCAATCGTCTTTCATAGCTCGACCGACTTTAAATTTATTGGCTTTGGCTCGTACGACCGCACAAAGTCGAATAAGCGAGCCTCGCATTATTATGTAGGTGGGCCCTTCCACATTACGTTCTTCTCACCTAGACCGTTAAATTTCCTTAAGATTCTTACTAATTTATAAATCTAAAACCTAGAATTTAATATTTACATTTTTAACACTTTCATAAACCTATTTATAAAAATGTCTATTTTGACATTTTAAAATTTAATAATAGTAATATTTTTAATGTGATATTACAATTTTGCATATTATAGACATAAATATAAAAAAAAAAATTAAGTGTTAGATATATAAATATATAATAATTGCATAGTATGCACTAAAAGTTAGAAGAATAAGTTTAAAATCATCTATTCAACTACTTAAGAAACAATTTCATCATTTTTATAATAATATAAATAGCATATATATTTTAAAAATTAAAAAAAAATTATATATTAGGATCCAATACTATACAATCATAACCAAATCATCTTAAAATACAAAATTTATCACAAACAAACACATTTAGTTCGTACTTAAAATTTTATTTAATTATCTTAACTCGTCATCAATCCATCAATCCACTGGCTTAACTCGCTCGTAGTCCTATTCAGGTAACAATTTCTTTTAGAACTTGGCAAACTCCCAAAATTAAAAAAAATAAATAAATTAGGCAAATGATGTAGATTGCAAAATTGTTTTCATATCCAAAAATTTTCATATAATCTTAACACTATAAAATATCAAAGTTTGAATATGAGAGATGTGAATACATCAAAATTGTGTGCTAGGTTTGTCAATTTCTTATAATTATAGTCATGCACACACGCACCACCTAATTCTTATGTATTCATGTCGAAAACGTTTTTCACATTTATGCCATCCAAAATCAAGTGAGATGTGAACTGCGTGCCATGCATTTAAATTTCTCTTAATTACAGGGGCACTTACATACACATCACCTCATTCTTATGAATTCTTATCTAACACCATAAACTATACTTTTTTACAATTATGCCACCCAAAACATAAATGAAATATAACATTTCAAGCATAGGCAAGATGACATTATGTAAAAATTAAAATTTAGGTATGAATAATTACATGTCTTTGCAATTACCTTGCAAATCTTATCACATCAACATATTCAACAGAACGTCCAACCAATCATGAAACAATACACAAAATCAACACACATTTCTTACTACAAAAATATGCAACTCTCAAAGACTCCACAGAACTCCCAACTTATTCTTAAATAATATCCCTTACTGCTCACTACCCGCATAAAAAGGTCATAAAAAACTTGAGACAATAAGAAACACCTTGAACCATGCAGCAGCCTCTGCATGCATCAAGGATGGGGAAGATTAATAAAACATATTCCCACATCTAACCCTAGCCAAGCACCAATACAATCATCATCATCATCATCATCATCATTTGTCAAATAATGATGGATAGGAAGAAGAGAGACAAAAAAGAAAACAAGCCATAAATTCTATTAATATCTCTTCCCAAGATAGACTCCGATGAAGATGGAGACGACGACGACTCCTGAGATGAACTTGAAGGAATTTAGTCCAGTATTCTCGACAGCAGAAGCCTCATTAGAACTAGCAGAAGCTTTCTCGCCGTTTTTCTTCAAGTTCTTCCTTTTGGATGGGGATTTCGCAGGTAATTCGAAATCTCGGGATTTTGATTCCACGCCTTTCAGGTTATCTTCTGTGCTCACAATATCAACCTGCGAGTGGAATGGCGAAAATTGTTGATTGTGTGCTGAATTCGGATACTCGTGCTTTTTGGAATTTGGAGTGAATTTGCCAGAAACTAACATTAAAATATAGGGGCATTTACTTACATGCCATGCACCCAAATCCTATGTATTTTTGTATGTACCACCTAAATTTTGCTTTTTTTACATTTATAACACCCAAATCTTTCACATCCAACTGAAAATACCATTTATTTTCTCTTGAAAAAATTGACCCAAAGAACAGTATGCACTATTTGAAACAACAATCTCACGGTGGGAAACTAGATCATCGACCACTATGTTGTGGGTAAGTGAACACCACTATTTTACATTTTAAGAAAATGAAATATACCTTTTCAAGCATGAATGTGGTAGACACGCAAAAATTTTAGTCTAAGAGCCCGTTTGGGGAAGCTTATTTAGTGCAGCGGCGTTTTGAAAATGCACCCGACCTGTTTGGGTAAACTGCGTTTGGCAGCTTGTGCGTTTTCAAAAAGCTGAAAATAACATTTTCACACCGAGCTTTCTGACTGCGGTCTGGTTTTTCCATAAAAATAAAAATTTGTAATAGCTACCCTACCCCTAGCTTATCAGCAGATTATTCAATAAGCTACAACTGCCCCAAACAGACCCTAAATCTTAACGATGTATCTACCTAGAAATTGAGTAGCATGCAACTAAAATGTTCTTATCCGGCTATTAATATATCTGAGGAAATTCACAAGAAAGCACATTGAACATCAAAGTCGGACTGGACCAATAATCGTGTAATATCAACAGGACTTAAAAAGCATACCTTCTTGTTCTGTGTTTGAACCGTTTCCAATTTCTGCTTGAGTTCTTCAATTTGGCTTTCTAGAAGCAATGAATGCTGCCGCTCAGTCTCCAGCTCATCGTGGGAGCTTACAACCACATACTCTCTGTCCTGATGCATCCTCAGGTCGGATTCTTTCTGCTTTAAAAGAAAATTTTGATAATTATGCTGACAAGCTTATGATTAGTGTTCTTTTAACTTTTGAAAGACATGTAAGAAACAAATTTAATAAAACATCATGCTTTCTGAAAATGTTTGTAGCTCATTATTTATTAATAATGAATTCATCGTATCCATCGTATGTGAAGGCATGCAACTTGAAAATTAAAAATTTAGGAACCATGTGGGATCACTTTTATTTTTTATTTTATGTTTTTACCTAAAATGAAACATGGTTGCTATGTTATAACATGGTCACTGGATTTAGAAAAAGTACTCAAAACCGACTTTTGGGTATTTTGAGTGTTTTAAAACCAAATTAATTTGTTTTTTGTTTCCTTTAGAAAATTTGGGTGGCATTTAATCGTAAACACATGCACACCACACCATATATGAAGGACCTTGAACCTAAGACATCTTGGTTGAAAGACTAGCTCACAACCAACAGGCTAAGGTAGCCTGCATAAATATGCACTAAACAAACTGTTCTTAAAATAGAAACAAAAATGAAAAACACAAAAAAATAATAATAATAATAATAATAAAATGATCCCAAACAAGCCTTAATGTCAAATTTTCATTATGGAATAGGTGTTCTCCTCAGCCACAAATCAAGTAGTAAAGTGAATTATTTACCTGTTGACCTCACTTTTGGCGGAGGTGTAGTTTTTCTCCTCTTTAATAGCCTAGGGTATATTGTAGGACTGCCTTGTCACCTACTCCTAGAAAACTAGCAAAGGAGCCATCCCCGTTAGAAATTCTGAGCTTTTCTTCGCTCAACTTGACACTCCGCATGGTAGTTTTGACCGCTATTACTTAGTAGGTAAGGCTACTGTGGAGGAACTCAAGGAGAGTCCCTATAGGACTGTTGGTCATAGGATTGATTGTACGCGTTAATCTGCCACTATCGCGCTCTTCGTCGCCTTATTTGATTAAGCTCGAGCCAAATTTTTGACGTGATTAGGATCGCGACGCGTTTTTGTCTCAATCGTCGATGGGGTTGCTTAAACGACTCTAAATGACAAAACGAACTGCGCTGGCGCGTCCGGAACGTCGATTTTGCCTAAAAAAGACGTTCGTTTCACAGCGACATGTCTGGGGAAAAATACACATTTCACTGTTAATTATAATAATAAACAATATTTTATTATTATTATTATTATAATTAATACCTTATATTAAATCCTAACCTAATTTCATTATCTCCCCCCCCCTCTGCTGAGTCTCGACCCCGTGGACCTCTGCCCTAGCTTCAGCTCGCTTAATTCCACCTAGCCCGCTCCTTCGTGTCGTTGGAGTCTTGTTCACGGGCTCGCCTCGCGCACGCGAGACGATCCCGCGACCCATCCCTTATCGTATCTCATCCTCTGCGAGGATCTCATCCTCTGCCTCTCGCATGTCCATATGGAGACGTCTGCTCCTCTCGATCCTTCGAATCGCATACGATCTCCTAATCATTCCTTCTCCTATTCTCTGGTCCATATGAGGCTTTCATTGGTGTGTTTCGGGGGGCCGAAAATTTTCTAAGGGAAGGGAAAACTCTGTCATTTTCTTTTCTCAACTTTCTTCTCTAGCTTTTTTAAGCTTGGAGTGGTTATACCCTTGCTGTTGAGGGAAGATTGAAAATGGTGAAGTGCTCTTGAAATTGTTTTTTTTTCTTGGCTTTTACTTCAAAGAGGTACCTCCTAACCACCCCCCCTTGTGCTTTACTCCTTTTCGGTTTTCTCTCTGCCGAGTCCTTGAAGTTGGTGTTGTGGATGGTATAGTATGTTAGTCTACTGTTGCACCTATATTTTGAAATATCTGTCACCTCAGCATGTGAAAGATAAAAATGTGAGCATGTTTTAGGAGTTAGATTTGATTACTTGCTTAAAATGGTGAAAGTATAGCATGTAATTGGCTCCTCTTTTTTCTTTTTGTCAAGGCAAATCGAAAATGTTAAAATGTGACTTTGAGATAATGTTGGCTTCTCTCAAGCATGTTGGGATATGTATCATGAAACTCCTCATTTGTTCTAATTTAGCATGAGATGTTGGAGAGTTTATTTGGCCCTTCATGTACGTTGGGGGCTCGATTTTGACATCTTATAACTTTCTTTTGCTTAAAATGCATGTTATGAAGAAGTTCACTTTGATTTGGGAAAGGTTCTGTAGTTTGCTTTAATAGTTTGGTTTGACCCCTCGAGGGGGGGACATCTTTCATGCTTGGATGTTTGAAGGAAGTTGATTCATGCTTAGAACAATTGGTGGCCTAAAATACTTTCTATATTACTGTTATAGTTTAAAAACCTATCTTGGCTCCATATACTGATGTTTTAAAGGCATTAGGACTTTTCTTTAGCCTTTGGATGACCTGGTTTTGCCTTGTAATGACTCAATTTTATTCTGTTTTGATGAATTAGCTTGGGGATTTACATGACCGCGGTTTTGAATGCCTGCAGAGCTATGTCCTATTTTGATGTTGGGCTTAGTTTTGGCCCCTGCTGGGCTCGGTTTTGGTATCCCACCGGTGTCTTGGCTCAAATATACGTGTGGGGGATGAATTTATGTTGATTCGCAATAATTTTGTAGTTGTTCTTATGTAAGACATGTGTCGTTTCTATATTTTGATGTCTCAGGGGTATGGAAATGTTTTCTTTCGACTATCTTGTTGTAACTTGAATTTGAACCTTAGCTGCGGCTTGGTTTTGGCTTGAAATGGCTACGCAATGTATGCTGGAGGGGATATTTGTTTCGAGGCTTGTTTTGGGGATTCGGTTTCAATGCTTAGTTGCTCCCTACCCGTGAATAGGCTTGGTTTACCTTGTTGTGGAGACTGCGGTCTCTAGTCTTGGGAGTTTGTTTGCTGGTTTGTGTTGGGCAATGACCACTGTCTTAGGACCTGACTTGTGCTTTATGCTCTCATTATTCGAAAGGCTTGTTGGAGAGGCTGTTTTGCGTCTTCCTTGCTCTTGTTGAGGGTCTGTCTTATGCCCTCTTTCTGCTCTTACCCGAGAGCTTGTTGGGGGCCTGTTTTGTGTCTTTTTCCTGCTCTTACCCAAAGGCTTGTAGTGGAGTTGATCCATGCTTGTTCTTAGTTCCACCCATGAACTAGTTGGTATCTGGGGTTGTTTGGCTCTTCCTGTTGAACTTAGGGTGACTTGAATGTTGTTGATGAATCAAGTTTGTCATCCAAAAATATATATATTTGCAATATCTATAGAGTGAGGTGATCAAGATAAATTGAGCATATTTCTTATGAAAATTGGAGCCGATTTGAATGATTTATGAAGGTTTGTTCATTCACTCGCTTATGTATATCAAAGGCAACACTTTGGCAATACCTGGGGTGGTGGGGTGGTTTTCCTTTTGGTTTTCCTTTTGCTACATTGGTCATGAGCCTTGCTCAGTGGGCACTGTCCTTGTGGTTTTCGGTTCTGCCCTCTAACCGTGAGATTTGTAGATATAGGCCTATTTCTTCTTTGTCCCCCATCCATGGGACTGTTGTGTTGGGTTCCACCTTCCCATCTACGATCATGAGCTTCCTATAGAGAGTTTGGATTGTTTTGTTTTGGCTCCCACCCGTGAGCTAGTTTGGAGCTCGGTTGTGCTTTTGCTGACTTTACTCGTGACCCCCTACTCTCTTTTCTGGGCCCTGTTTACGGCCTCAGTTGTGAGCCTCTTGATCCTTTGGGTTGCCTTGGCCGAGAGCCTTAATTGTCGTCCTCCTTTCGATTGATCCTGAGACATACACTTTTAGGTCTTTTCGTTACAAGTTTTCAGAGCTGATTCATCCTTCGTTATTTTCGATGTTTTAGGTGGATCAGTCTCTCTTCTCTCTCACCCTATTTTTGTTCTTTTTTTTTCCTTGCTTCTTGGTTCAGTTTTTTATGCTTATGTCCGATACACAAGTGTCCACGTATAGCATTTTGCTATACGTGAAACCATCAAACAAAGTTGCAAGTATGTCGTTTTGTTTTGGGACTTAGAGCAGTGATGACAAAAGCACACTGAAGATAGAGCAAAATGATATGTCATCCTACGACATCGGGATCTGATTCAGGAACCTATCAAAATTTGATCAACTCGTGGACTACTTTTCAAAATTGATAAGAACAGATACCTTTTTCTAAAACAAAAATATATTTTTCGCTATAAATAAAATTGATACAACCCCTTTTGTTTGCTTGAAACTTGTGCATGCTAAAAATATAAATTTTAAATACATTTTAAATATTGGTTGTCCACCTGCTGATTATCTGTTTGGGCTAAGGAGTACCCTCCTGAGTTAAGTTCGATAGGACACCCTTCTAGTTGAGTGGCGGGTTTTATTCAACCCGGGGGACGCGCTAACCTTCGACGACCCTCGAGTACTAATACATAGTTGAGTCTAGCCCCACTCGAGTGCTTGCAGTCCCCTCTTTTCAGACTTTTTCATATATTTTCTTGGAATTTTTGGACAAAACACTCGTGGTCTCTTTCCGAAATTTTCTCGTGTTTTCTACTATTTTCATCGATTCGTCGATTTCCTTGCATTTTTCTTGTCGCGGGTCTTTTGACGATTTTTCTCGAGATTTCCGGTGATGTTTCTTTACTTCATTTATATAATGCATTTCAGCATGTTTCCTTATTTTTTGTTATTTGTACCTGTTGCATCAGTTACATCTAAGGAACAACAGATCCCGCAGGTATGCAGGTTTGTTTTATGTTTATAACATGTTACTTTCTTGTAATCACTTTCATGTTGTACCGTCCACTTTTTCTTTACATCGCATGTTGTACTGTTCTCTTTATTGCATACTCTACTATTTGTCCTGTGCTACATACTCTACTGCCACTCTATATACTATACAACTTCAACATGTTCCCCTAGAATGTTTAAAAAACTACAACCACGAGACTGTTTGATTTGATATCATAACCTAACACCCTAGAAAACTTAAACTCGTCACGACAAGAAACTTAAGCCAGCACGGTGGGCAGTACGTCCGTCTTTAACAGCAGAACATGTCTTCCCTAACTAAATCATTCCTTCCTTAGAATTAAACAACAATTCATAGGATTTCGAGGTCGTTCGCGTAGTGCGACATAAATCCACAACTTTTCTTTAGGCATTTTTATAGCTTTACTGTGCAATCTAAGTTCTAACTCGTTTTAGGATTCCGAGGTTGTCGTCCGTCGCGATATAAATTCTCACATTTGCGATATAAATTCTCACATTTTTCAGACTATTTGTGTGATCGTTTCATACAAGTGTAAGCCCTAAATAAATAAAATTGACAGCATAAAACATTTGAATAATTTCTCTAAATTGAAGCTAAACCATAAGATAGACTGAGAAGTCACTTAGGTTCTCCTTCGGATCTGTAACATCCCCTAGGTTTTCTTCCTTTGGATTTTATAATAAATGTTCCAAACTTGAACCATTCTTTTTTCACACCTCATTATCCGATTTCGTTGAAAAGACATATCCTTTTGACCATTTTGAAGATAATATTTCCTAATTTTTATCGAGAGTATTCTTAGGTAACTACGATTGTCTAAGATGTAATTAACTATAGAGGCTTGCTCCTATAGGAAGTTTTTCCGAATCCAGCTTAAAATAAACTCTATTTAATTTTTCATATTAAATAAAGAAATTTGTCGGCAAATAAAATAGTTTCGCAGACCAAACGGACGTCATATATTTCTTAGTTTATTTGATCGAGTCTCATCCCCAAGTCTTATTATCCCTCGAGATAGATACAGATATAGATACAGGATTTGAGATAAAACGCTCTTGCATTTAAACTGTGAAAATTATGGGGTCAGATTGATTTTATATTGTTTTAAACTTAAATCTATATGTAAATTCAAAACGTCCTTCCGAAGCGGGCGACGAGATTTCAATTCCAGCGACCGACAACTTCTTACGGGCAACTCCCCCAATTTTTAGTGCCGACATTACACTTCATGCATGAAAATGCAGACAGAAGTTCACGCTCAATCCAATTTCCCTTTGCTTGACTAATTTATTCTACATTTACAATGTCATGATGGAAACTTTTCAAAGCAATAAGCTTCATTACTCTTGTGAATGCATGCAAAACAATTGCAAGATTGTAATCCTGATTTTAATTCCATACTACTTCGAGATACCAGCATTCATGCTTCAATGAATATACAAGCGTCTCATAGATGTCTTAACTCATCTTTCTTATATTGACTGCATCATGCTTCTATCATGCAGATGAAAGTATATTTAATTCATTTTCTTTTTTATTTTTTTGATTTTTTGTTCAAGGTTCTTCACGGTATACTTTGCTTGTTATCTTTTGTCGGCCTTTAATTTTTAATTTTTTTTATTTTTTCACTCCAAAGAGGAGCTTCTCAAATCATGCTCAATGTTACGGTGCTTCCAATGAATCGAAGTATGATTTCCAAAAATGGCATTATATCTAAGATTCAGAAATCAAGTTATAAGCCTGAAACAGTAAGGATTGACTCTTCTGGTCAGCAAGGTCGAAAGTGTTGAAGAAACCTGTTCTGCGATGAGGTTATTATACTCCTTCTGGAGATCATCCAGCTGCTGGGTCAGAACTTCCCTTTTTTGTGTTATGTTTTCAAGTTCCTGTACTTTCGCAGCCAGGATTGCATCCTTCTCGGAAGCTAATTGCCTCAAATTTTCAATCTGAAAAAAGGAAAATAAAAAAAAAAACATTCTTTTCAATAAACATATTTCCATTGTTATTAACAAAGTTTGGCATATTTTCCAATAACTAGGCGTACCTCTTCCTTATGCTTGGTATCAGCTGCTGACGAGTGCTGCTCAAGTTGAGAAATAGCAGCTTCCAGCTGAGATTTCTGAGATAAATCCTCTTTCAGATTTTGAAGTTCAGTTTTGAGGGAGGATTCTGATGTCTTATAAGCATTTTGCATTTCTTGAAACTTAACTTTTACAGCTTCAATCTCCTCTTTTGCATCTTCATACATTTTATTATATCTGTTACTCTCGTTCAAAATAGAAGAAACCTACAGGCAATACAGATTAAGCGGAATCAGCTTCATGAAGTATATATAATTCAGATATACATAAAAATCCTTCTTATTATTTTGCCCTTGACCATGTCTCTCCATCGTTAACTAAAAAAATATGGTAAATTATAGGTAACTTAGCCATACCTCTTCCTTGTGTTTGGTAGCAGCTGCTGCCAATTGCAGCTCAAGTTCAGAAATCACAGCTTGTAGCTGGGATTTCTGAGATAACTCTGCTTTTAGATTTTCAAGGTCAGAATTGAGGGAGGATTCAGTTGTCTTATGAACATTTAGAATTTCTTCAAGCTGAACTTTTAGTTCTTCGATCTCTTTCTTGGCATCTTGATACAATTGATTTGTTCTACTATTCTCGTCCAGAACAGAAGAAATCTACAGACGGTTCAGCTTACACAATCAGATTAACGAAAAATTTACAATTTCAAGAGTACATGAGATAACAGCTTGAATTGTAATTGATATTTAATAATTTGGTGTATAATAAATGAATGAATCAAAAAGCCTCACCTGAAATTGGAGTTTCTCTCTTTCAGAGACCAGCTGTTTAGAAAGATCCTCAATTGCTATACTTTTAGACTCAAGTTGCACGGATGCATCCTCTTTCTCTGCTGTTATGGATTTCAGTAGACCTTCTAGCTCATTCACTTTAGTTTCATATTCTGCTATCTTTTGAGACAAATTTAAGTTTGTTTGACTTAAATCCTCATGCTTGTTCTCGAAATGACTAGCTCTGCTTTTTGTTTCCTCAAAGGAGCTTTCCAAGCTCTGTATTTTCAGCATGGCGTCCTCCAGCTCAGCCTTGCAGTTTTTGGCAAAAGAAGCTGCTTCATTTGCATGTTCTTCATGGGCTTTAAACTGGGTCTCAACTGCAAGCAGTTTCTCACTTAGTTCTCTAGCTTCAGAATCCTTTTGTGCAGATATCTCAAGAGCTTCACGCAATTTTGTTTCAGTTTCTTTAATTGAGGCTTCAATTTGAGATTGGTACTCCGAACTTCTTGCACGATCATCAGTCAATTCTGTAATATTTTGCAAATAGCTAAGCAATTGGCTATCAATAGCTTCCTTTTCAGTATGAATGGAGCTCAATGACTCAGACAGCTCCTTTATTTTTGACTGGCTTTCTTCAAGCTCTTTCTTGGCCCTTTCACTCTCAGCAAATGACCGCTCAGCTTTTGCTTCACTGCCTGATAATTTGACAGTAAGTTCCTCAACAGTTGACTCATAGGTGGCCAACCTTGCAGCACTTGCCTCCATTTCCATCATTAGAGATGCTAGTTTCTCTGTTGTGTCCATGACTTGCTCTTGATAGAAAGCTGCCTGCTCCTCAAGAGAATTTATTTTATTATACAGATGTTTAGCTTCAGAATCTTTTTCAGAAAAACTTAATACAGCTGCTTCAAGTTTTCGCTCAGAATCCTTGACCACAGAATCATGCAATGATTCAAGCTCCAAACACCTTGCAATAGATTGCTCGGCTGACTTTCTTTCATGTTCTAGCTGTTCCTCAGCAGATTTAATCTTCTCCACTAATTCATTCTCTCTCGAACCAGAAGCCTCCAGATCCCTCTCTACTGTTTCCAATTTCCCTCGAGTTAATTTGAGCTCAATTTGTAAATCCTCAATTACTTTTTCAGATAGTGAAAGCTTTTCAGCAGAGCTACATGACAAGTTTTCATGCTTCTTTCTTTCTTCAGTGACAACATTCAGTAATTCTATCAACTCCTTCTCCCTTTCATTTGAAGTTTGCAGATCTGCTGCAAGGCGTTGTGAATTTTCCTTAAGTTCCTGTAATTCTTCTGAAAGCTCAAGCACTCTCCTAGCTTGCTGCTCCAATTGTGCTTCAGCATCTTTACATTTTTCCTCTGTGGATTTCAAATGTTGTTCCAGTTCCCCTTTTTCCTGTTTGATGGCTTCCAAGAGTAACTCCAACTCTGCTACTCTCTTTTCATTATTCTCTAATTTAGATTCGGACGCATGAAGCAACTCATGCAGCTCAAGATTACGCTGATGTGAAATACTAACTTGCTCTTCTCGCGCCTTACACTTCTCAGCTAGATTTGTCAACTCCTGTTCAAGCTCTGATTTATTTGAATATGAGCAATTCAAAGATGATTCTAGTTGGCTGACCCGATCTTCATATGCCTGAACATGGCATCGTGATTGGGCATGATTCTCTTCAGCTTCTCCTAACAAAGCAGTGAGCTCTTTGCTTTTCCCACTGAGTTCTTTTATCTCTTTCTCTGCATCTGCATATTTTTGTTCCACAAGTGATATTTGCTGCTCAAGGTCTATGTTTCGCTTCTCAGCAGAAATTAATCGAGCATCTGTTTCCATCTGCTGCGCTTTGAGTTCATTTTCAGATGTGCTGAGGTCCACCAGCTTGCTTTGAAGGGTTTCCTTCTCACCTTTTAGATTAACAAGCTGCTCCTGTAAATCTAGAATTTGTGTTTCTTGTCTCTGAGACCTATTTTCAATTGTTTCTCTAGCCCCAATCTCCTCATCAAGTTTTAATTTAAATTCTTCAAGTTCCACAGTTTTAGCTTGGACCTCCTCTTTCAAAGAAGTAAGAATACTTTCAACAGCTTGTTTTTCTTGTTTCATCTGGTCTTCGGAATTCTTATATAGATCCAATTCCTGAGAGAGGTTGCCGATGAGAGCCTCCTTGGAAGTAAGTTCCTGTTCAAGCTCTCCAACATGTGATTTTGAAGCATCCAACTTTTCCAAAGATTTAGCAAGTTCAATTTTTGAGGCAGCAAGTAATTCCTCCACTTGATTACTCCCCTCCAACCTCTGGTTCACCGCTTTCAACTCTTCTTGCAGGTTATTTAAATGATTCTCTGTCTCGTCTGAAGCTAACTTTGCAATTTCCAACATTTTCTCAAGCTCTAAAGCTCTTTGTGACTGTGACTCTGCATGTGAGCCGTTTTGATGACTAAGTTCTTCGAATTTACGTGCCTGACCAGCCGCCGCCTCCAGCTGCAATGCAAGCTCCTCTAACTTCTTTTTTGAGCTATCCAGCTCAGCAGTCAAGCCATCTAATGCTTCCTTCGTGTCAGCAACCTCCTTATGTTTCCCATCTAGATCTTTCAATGCTTCCTGGAGTGATAAACCCTGCAAATTATACTTTTGCTCCTCAGCTGATATCTGCTCCCTCGTCCTTTTATGTTCAAGTTGAAGATCTTCATGCTCTGTAGAAGTTAATTTTAGTTTCTCTATAGCAAGATCAAGCTCTGATTTTAACTTTGCTTTATCAGAATCAGACTTCTGTAACTCTTCATTGACCGTCTGAAGTTGGAGCTCAAGTACTCTGATCTTTTCTTGCGATTCAAAGAGTTCATTGCTTGAATTATGCAAGTTCTCATTAGTAGAATGTGGGGCGGCCTTTTCTAATTGTTTATTTCCTTCTTGTCCTTGTGGGTTCCCATCACCATTGATTAAAATTTCTTGCACATCGCCATCAACCTGTCACAGAAATTTCTTAATAAAAGCTTATAATGTGGATTATAATCAATTATTGTTTAATGAACGACCTTATAATGTACAGCTACTAGAATGCGTAAAATTTCTATTTCACCCTCACCATTTCAATATGAAATAGATGGTTTTAATCAAGGCCGAGTCTTCATGAATAATAGGAATGACCCAGTCATTGAACTGAGTACTTCATGAGATTCAAAATATAAATAATATTACCGCTCAAATTGAACTTCAAAAATTGATTTTACGCATAAGTAGAATTAATTGTGAAGACAGTAGACAGATTAATCATTGCCTTAGGCCCACCTTCCAAAATGTACTGCACAGATCATTAACTTTATCGGGATGAACAAAAACAATAAAAAAGTGTTCAATAAAGCACTATTTGTTCTTCATACAGCAGTATTTGTAAATAAAGAAACATAGAAGTTGATGAAGCAATCAACACTAAAGGGCTAACAGGGCTAGAACATCAACTACTACCCTTTAAAGAAAACATTGTCTCCAAATTTTGAGAACAAATCTACACAGATGAAGCGGGTCTTCCATGAAAAGAGTAGGAGGATCGTTGTGATCATCAAATGGAAGCTCTTGCTACTGAAATTAAGGAGATCTTCAAGACGATACAAAATTAGGAGAAGTTATGCCCAAAAATATAATAAAAGAAACAGTGTGATAGAATGCTTTTAAGTTTCACATTCTACCAATATCCAGATGACGGAGATCCACTCTACACTTACAAAAAAAGGATCATAACTTCTCATTTCACAAAACTCTAGGTACCAATAAAGGCTCTCTAAAAATAAAGGCCAAGAATAAGAAGGTAGACAAACTAAAGTAATGCATGCCAATGAGGAAGGATAGAAATAAGACAGCTAAATTAAGAGTATTCTATAATTGGAAGCTTCCTTAATTTCAATATCTTTATTCTCATATGTTTCCCTTCTAGCTGAATATTTATATTAGGAATATGTATTATTAAGTTACCTATAATAGATTATATGCACTTTATTTTGTACCTAAAATTGATTGTAAGATTGTTACTTAATGGAATGAAAGCAAAGGGAAAATACAATCGAGCCTATTCAGATTTCAACATATTTTTTCTCAAAACTTGGACATGATATCAGAGCCAAATTTTTGCCTTAACCACCAGTTCGAGAACCTTCAAGACTCCCTTCCCGCCGGCCTTCTTGCGCGAAGGGAGGAACTATTTCTTTTCTTTGATTCGTTCATCAACTATGCCACCTGCTGTGATGGCAAATGATGTTGGTGCTGCTTCTTCATCATTCTCTTCTTGGTTTGGTGAAGCAGGCGAAAGCAGCAATGATTCTTGGGTTGAAAAGGGTTGTCATGTTTGTATTATTATTTCTCCGATTCAGATCTTCTTCACTAGGTATCACTGCTTCTGTGGCATCTTCGACTGATTCTTATGCTTCGCTTTGTCCGCTTAAGTTTCTTATTCGACACTCCTTAGATTGATGGCTTCGACTTCGGCTTTGGCAAACCATAGATCTCAGGCTTCGGCTTTTTCAGGCTTCGGCACTCTCAGGCTTCGGTCTTTCGGGCTACGACATTTTCAGACTTCGGCACTGTTGGGTTTCGACACTTTTGAGCTTTGGCACTGTCGGGCTTCGGCACTTTTGAGCTTCGGCACTGTCGGGCTTCGGCATTATTGAGCTTCGACACTCTCAGGTTTCGGTTTTTCAGACTTCGGCATTTTTGGGTTTCGGCATTTTTGGGCTTCGGCACTTTCAGGCTTCGGCTCTTTTAGGCTTCGATACTTTTGGGCTTAGGCATTTTTAGACTTCGGTATTACCAGACTTCAACGCTCTGAGGCCTCAGCACTCATAACTTGAGGATTTTTTGTCCCGACAATGCTATCAACCTTTTGTCGGCAAATTGATGCTTCCAGATCAGTCAGCATCAATTTGAGGAGGGATGTCAATCAAGAATGATGAAAATCAGACAGTTAAATTAAGAGTAGAAGCTTCCTTATTTTCAATATCTTTATTCTCATATATTTCTCTTTTAACTGAATATTTAGATTAGGAATATGTATTATTAAGTTACCTAAAATAGATTATATGCACTTTATTTTGTACCTAAAATAGATTGTAAGATTGTTATTTAATGGAATGAAAGCAAAGCGAAAAGACAATCGAGCCTATTCAGATTTCAGCCTATTTTTCTCAAAACTTTGACAATGTACACGAAGTCATGAAAATGAGATCCAAACTGAGTGATAAATGTCTCCACGTAAAAATCGAACTGGGGAGATCATTTTAATATCATGCACCAAGGAACTGTTGATATAGTATAAACATTGTGAGAAAAGTTCGTTGCAATTTTGTTTTAGAAAAAGCCTTGTGATGACATGCCAAGGGTCAATGGTCCCAATAGAGTAGTCATTAATGTTGTAAATCAGGGAAAAAAGACTTGCTAATTGTCTTCATGCTAAGACGATTCATAGGATAGCAAAAGGCCTACAAACACATAATCACCTTATCAAAAAAGAGGATGTATGAGATGTTATGAAGATTTAGCGTTATAGATGTTATGAAGCAAAACATCAAGCAAACGCAAAATTACTAACATTTCCCACCAAAGAAGATCAAGGTCTACCACCAAGCTCCAAACATAAAAGAGCTAGTTTCTCTAATTTTTTTATTTTTTCAAAGCAAAAATTTTTATTACTTGACTCTCATCATTTTAAAAAAATTGAGAGATGTTTGAAGTGGGTAACTATTAATGGAGGAAAGTGACGAACATGTTTATTAATTCATTTTGTCTTCCAAAATTGATCAAGTGGTAAACCCATACGTGTTCTTAAAATGAAAAGTCATATTTTTAATATGAAATTTAAATATTAAAACTCGTATAATCATTGATTATATCTTTTTGAGTGGGCCCTTGAATGGGCCAAACTTGATTATTTTCTTAGGCTCTTCGACTCTGATCATTGGACCTTTGGCGTGATTTTCTTTATCCAAATGTTTAGCAACACCAATTAGTAGATCACAACATAGGCTTTGCTTTACTTCTAACACTAGATTATTCTTCACTTTCAAGTACATCATAACACTCACTGCATAAGTTAAGAAAAGAGGGCATAAAAAAAAATAGTTTGGGGAAAACATTTGAATATACCAATACCATTGAGCTAAATTTTAAAAAAGAAAATAATTGTGATGTAGACCTTCTTGAAGGCCAGAGTCTTTCAGTACGGAGATAGGAAGAGACGCATAAACACATGCAGACAAATGTTAAATTTAAAATCAACAAACTTTTAATTAAGCTAAATTTATCTCTTAAGATCAATAAAAATCATATGACAAACGAGATCAATCAAAAAATTCAGATTATAACATAATTCACCAAGCCCTACTACACAAACAAACCAATCGTTAATTTTATAAATGTCGAAGTACAAAAATAAAATCACTTATTTTTCTAATAATAAACCTACGCCTTACACAACAATATGAATACAAAGATTTCCCCAATAATTTTCAATCAATTTTTGTGTCACAGTTGAAGAACTTGCATCCAACCAGCACACATAAGTTTTTAATATGTCTTAGAATGAGTATTTATAATCACAAAAGACCCCAAAATCAATAGCCTCACAAAGCCCCCAAATTTACTATACTGCAAAAACCATATTTATGATTTTAACAATCCCTGTAATTCTAAAAAATTAATGGTTTTCAGGCGACAACAAACATGGATATAACAGCTAACCTCCACTCAACCACCTTAAGTCATGCAGTCTAGTTTATACAAATAAAAATAAAAAAGCAAAAAAGATGTAGTCATTTATAATTTTTCTCTTTTAACAACATCATAATAACTATTGTAATAGAATCTATTGAAGATAGACTGAAAATTAAAAATGCTACACTCCCCAAATAAATCCACAAATAAAAAAGGATTTTATTATTTCAAATGTCCACAACTCTGTGGCCCAATCAATGAAGAAAGCCTAATATTCACATTAGCTTTAGACATAAGACCCGTAAAATTTGGAATTCAAATGTGGAATGATAATTCATTTGGTTAGTGAAGCCCTACTCAATGAAAACTAGACTTATTGCCTTGGACATGTACAATAAAGGGGGGAAGATCCCCTCGATACATTAGGGGCATAAAAATGAATGTTGAAGGATCAAAAGCAAGGAGGTAAACAAAAATAACTTAAACAAAAGTTGTGCAGAAAGATTTCACAGCATAATTTTAGCATCTCATGAAGCAAAAAGTTTAAATCAATGAAGAATGAAGATTTATGAAGCCAATGACAAATAGTTGGAAGATAGTTGCTAAGGATGACAATGAGTATACTGAAAATGAAGACTCAAGCTAGTCAATATCAGCAAATCTTTGTCCCACTAAGTGGGGTCGGCTACATGAATCTGTTTTCTCCATTGTGTCAATGTCATATTTTCATTTAATTCTAATAAATTAAGTTCATTTTACACAACATGCCCATGTCTTTTTAGGTCTACCTCTACCATTCTTAACATAAATCAAATTTAAAACATATACCCTCCTAACAGTCATTAGATGGTCGAAGTTTAAAATGACCAAACCATCTAAGGCGCTCTCCCTAATCATGTATGTCATTGGGGTTACTCCAATGCTTTCACGGATATATTCTTTTCACATTTTATCGCTAAGTGTAAAGCCACTCATCCACCTGAGCATTCCCAACTCAGCAGCACTTAACTTAATGTTATGCTTCTCTTTTATAGGCAGAAATTCTGCGCCATAGAGCATTGCATGTCTCACCACTACCTTATAAAATTTTCTTTTTAAGTACAATAAGTACTTTCTATCACACAACACATTCGACGCATTCCTCCACTTCAACCATCTAACTTAAATTCTACTAATAACATCTGCATCTATATCACCATCAATTTGAATAATAGTCATGAGATGTCTAAAACGTTCACTCATTTGACTTGATTGCTAATTGTTATAGCCCCATCACTAGATCTACTACAAAAAATTACATTCTATGTATTTAATTTTAGATCAATTCAAACGAATGCGTTTAGATTCTAAAATTGACATACAAAAATAGAAAATACTTTGTCAATTCTCTTTGGGTTTTAAAACAAGTAACAACTTTTGTATACATATATTTAATTACTTAAATATAAATAATATCAATATCTTTCTTTTCTAGAACTCTCTAAAATAATTCTCTTGGAGCATTATCATAATTTTTTTGAAATCAACAAAATTCATTTGTAGATACTTCTTACTCTCTCTATACTTCTCCCTCACAACTTCCTCTTGGAGCATTATCATAAATTTTTTGAAATCAACAAAATTCATTTGTAGATACTTATTACTCTCTCTATACTTCTCCCTCACAACTCCCAAATCAATTACATGACAAATTGATTTGGAGAACTTTTTATACCGTGTCTTAATATATATTCAATTCTTCTATCACATAACTATAATATATAGCACATTAACTTATTTCCTCTATAATTTGCACATTCTTGTGCATCCCCTTTACTCTTAAAAAAGAACCAATAGACCCTTTCGTGAATCATCAAGCATCTTTTTTTTAGTTTTTAAAATAGTATTAAAAAATTAAAACAATAAATCATCATATCTCCTAAATATTCACACTTCTATTATAATACTATCAGATCATATTGTTTTTCACACTCAAGCTAGTCCAAAAATTAGAATAATATAAAAATTGATAATCATATGATTAATTGTCATGTAACTGCTTAAGCATTCATATATTCAAAAACCAAACCGAACTACAAAATATTTGGCCTTCATTTAAAGGAGATTTTATGCTTGCAAATTTACCATTCACAGAATATGTATATACATAAAATTCTATATCATACTTTTTGCAATAAATATCATTAAAATAAGATAGGCCACTAATGATAAGTTCAATAGGTGTAAGCCCATCCCAATAAAAAGAAACCACCGGTCTACAAAAATCATCTAGATAAACAAGCAAATATCAGTAAATCCTATAGATCCTAATAAACAAAATTGAGAGGACGTGAGTGGTTCATAAACCTCAGGATCTAAAAAGAATATGATTAATGCTTTCAATTGAATTAGAAAACAAAAACTTCAGATATAATAATGTAGGGTATGGGTCGAAGGCTTCAAGACCACGCTTCCAAAAATGCACAAGATCTTTGATTCAAAACACAAGAAATAGCTTTTAAAAACACCTTATAAGTTCAATCACAAGAATTATCACTTAAAAATTCAGGAGATATTTGATTTGTAACACATGGAAAAGAAGCTTCCACGCACAATAGGAAACACACAATACTTACAACTTCGCCCCCCACAAAAAGAATGTGGGAACTTTTCTGTATGATTACAGTAGTTACAAATATCATATTCTTCTTCCTAGTATTAAAAACATCAATCAATGACAAGAAATTAAAGGCTACTTATTGACTCATTTCAAGGCTCAAAAATGAAGGAATCCAACAAAAATGGAGCTTCAAGTGGACCTCTAAAGCATAAAACATAGTAAGTAGTGGTCAGAACAGAAAACACAGACTATTAAGGCCAGGAAATAACTAACCTTAACTTCTCTGGAACTTTGATGCGTCTCTTCTTCCATAACTGTTGTCACCTGTCTCCTCTATATACCTAAAAAATTAATAAAAGACCATTGCAAAAATTAACTTCGCTTAATTTAGCAATAAAAATTGGCCAGAAAGTACACAAATTCAGCACAATGTATTTTAGGCTGACTTAAATCATGTCAACATCAAGATGTGAGCATACTTTGCGAACCGGTTAAAGACCATCATGAAAAAAGTCTGATTGTATGGTAGAGGTAGATGGATAATAAAATCAATTGTGATGTCTTCCCATGCTATTCCTGGGATTTGAAGGGGCTGTAACAGGTTTGCAAAACCCAATAGTTGGTACTTCGTTGCAATATACTCTCCTGTTGTT
The DNA here is from genome assembly GCF_001263595.1 of Phalaenopsis equestris. Taxonomy (NCBI): domain Eukaryota; kingdom Viridiplantae; phylum Streptophyta; class Magnoliopsida; order Asparagales; family Orchidaceae; genus Phalaenopsis; species Phalaenopsis equestris. Next base: position 22,989 of record NW_018164971.1, on the reverse strand, counting down.
TACTATTCTTTCGTATTTGAGTTATATATATTAGAATTGTTTATCGTTTTGAGGCAACTAGTTAGATTGTCATATGTATTTTTACAAAAAAGAAAAAGAAAAAGAAAATGTAAAGACTGAGCAAAATTAGTTCAATTTTATGATCATATTTTACCATACAACTATTTTAATAAAGAGAAATTTTAAGATAAAGCATCAAAAGAAGCTTATGTTTTTATAAGAATCATAGTGTAATTTAAATGTTATGCAGTTATATTTAAATAAATTATTTTGTATTACTTCTGCTAAATTTGACTAGTTGATTTTATTGGATGTATGTGAATTGGATTAATGTGTTATGTTTTGTTTTAGGTGAATTAAGGTGATTGAATTTATCTCCCACTCTATCTTAACAAGTAGAAAACCAAAATGGGTGTTGAAGGTTTATTCACTCAACTAATTTGAACTCAGATCTATTATGTCCCACATCAACTTACGGAGGTATCATCATGAGACATGACACAAACAAGCTTGGCAAATTGTTCTTCTGTAGGCAAAGTGTTCGCAAATTTTCATAGAATTGAAACTGCAATGATTGAAAAAATAAATAAAATAATTATTTGGAAATATCGAACGAAACACTTTGACGATTACTTCTTAAGAGATGGGTGTACCGTTTGAAGCGGGGGAAGGGAATAAGAAACTGAGGGAAAGAGCGAAAAGTGATAGCAGAGAATAGAGTGAGAGATAGAAGCAAAAAATAAAAAATAAAAAATAAAAAAAAGAGAGAAGGGAGCATCATACCTTACTGATGATGTCACATTCGAGCATAGGGAATCAACAAAGAGCAAAAATCACACCCTATGAGAAGAAGAAGAATATGGCAGAGGGAGAGAAGATGTAGTCGATGCAAGTATAGGAGAGGTTCAATCTTGTTGGCTGGACAGGCAACCCATAGTTCGTTGTGTGAGCAATCTACGCGAAGGAGAACAAGAGGCGAAGCGTCAAAGAGATGATGTCGACTCGAGCGTGAGGCTTGTCTCGTGCATAGCACAGAGTAGGCACATGTGCCCTATGCATGAAAGAAGAGAGGAGAGGATGCCCTGAGGTGCGAGTGAGCGGCAGGGCATTGATTGCAGAAGGATCACTTGCATTCAGAAGGAAAAGGGGAAAAACCGAAGGAGTCAAGCACGAGATTTCTCCACTTGTAGAAAGAGAAAGATCCAGGGGATCATCGCATGTGAGAAGAGGTGGCTTCGAGCAGAGGAGTGAGCTTCATAAGGGAAGAAGACTTGTGTGTGTTGCTTAAGAGGTCAATCCAAGTAAAAATGTAAGTGAGGGTTTTGTTTTTCTAGGTTTAATAGTAAATTGACTTGTACAAAATGTTTTATGCTTAGTAACAAATTAATAAACAATATTTTATTTCAATGATTGTTAATTTTTAATCAATTTTATTAATTAATAATAGATGCCCACATGTCGAGTAAGTATTGTTCTGTAAGAATTGAAAATCAAATAATAAACAATATTTTCTTTCAGTGATAGTAAATTTTTAATAATAAATTTTATTAATTAATAATAGATACCCACATAACGAGTAACTATTGTTTAGTAAGAATTGAAAATTATGACCTTAACTTCTAGTAGAGTTGCATTAACTTTACTAGATAAATACAAGTCTTACATGAATGTGATGTATGCATTGAAGAATGAAATCAAAATATTATCTTACCCCTGTTGATCCAAATAAAGAAGTCAGTGTATTTGTACACATAAATATTATCTTACCACCAGAAATAAATGTGAAGTTTAGATACCTAACACTGCGCCAACGAGAGAATGTTGATCATGGACGAGCAGACACATTTTCACTCCAAACAATCGAGTAAATTCGATCATTAAATATTGTGTCGACGCGATAATATCGGGCAAAGATGTGTTAGGTTATGTTTTGATGATGCTCTTAAATAAATACGAATACTAATAATATGAAGTAAAATTAAAGTTAAATATTAAAATTTGAAGAGTACAATTGAAGTTAATGCATATCAAATTATAAGTTTATTCTACTAAGTAAATGGCATGGACACATACATTAAATTATTATAAGATTTTTATAGAAATATGAAAGATAAACATGCATATTATTTTCTTTTCAATGAGTTATTGTAGCTTATAAGAGTTATTGATCTTAAATTATATGTTGATAACTCATTATGTTCTTTTAAAATTTTTCAGGTTTAAGTTTTTAAATAAGATGAATACTAGATAAGCTAACATATAAAGCAGAAAAGGTCAACAGCCAAAAAAATAATTATTTTTTATTTGGTAAATTTAATTATTTTCTTTAATGGCTCTTTCAATTAATATTTAAATAATAAACTATTAGTGATAAAAAAAATACAAAAAATTTAATTCCACTGTTCAACAATCCATTCCTACCTTGGTTAATTCTAAATCCCAAGATGAGTTGTGACAGATATCGCCAACAATGACATATATTGGGAGAAGTGAGAGGATTCAATAAAGCACCAAATAATACTGACAATTCGTGATTCATGAGTCCTCAAGGAACTCTAGTAGACCGTGAAGTAAGGGCAAGATGACTGAGAAGAGTTTTATAGATATAAAAAAGTACGACAGGATAACATGCGAAGAAAAGAGGACTTACTCTTCCGTTAGCTTTTCCTTGGTCTTACCACCAATATAATCGTATTCTCTGCTAATGAGTACAGCATAACCATAGATTTACCTCAGAATAACAAGTGTCCAGGGTAAAATAATCTTAATCACCCAAACAAAAGAGGCGTTTGTTCTATGTTTAACAAACTCAACTTAAAAGAAAATACATATAGTTTATCAATTCAAGTGAAATAGTACAAGTCAAACAATTTGAGCTGTTCTTTTTCTTTAGGAAGACGACTAGGGAGGACGATTTTTCATGTATATGAAGGAATGATCCAGGTTGAAAGCTCAATTAGAGTCTAGAGGCAACTGTATGGAGGTGTCTGCAAGTTGTGAAACTAAGCTATGAAAACTTATTGTTTGAGAAATCAGAGACCTGTTCACACCATACAAATGAGGATGAGTTCGGACATGTAAAGCTACTTTAAAAAAATAATTCTAAACCAGCTAGGAATTGAGTGGTATGCATGTAAATTTTCTAGCAAATGGTTACTAGGCAGATAGCTGTTGGCCTCTAATGTAATTGACGCTCAAAAAAGAAATCTGCCAGAGAACCATCCAAAAAAAAAAAAACCCTAAAATGCAAAACAGGAAATTGGATAGGCGAGTGCTAGTGCATAATCAGAGCTCGCGGCAAAAAAAGTGCGACCATAAAGGTTCCCTGTCGTAAAAGAAAAAGGGACGTGTAACCTTGCGTAAGAGACCAAGACTTCAACACCAAATATTCCGTGTTTCAGCAAAACACTCCAACACGACAAATGACGGCATCACGGACGAGCCAGCGGGTGAATATAAGGAACTAGTGTACGCCCAAAGAGGCGATTGGGATCAAATTCAGTGAGAGATATGTTAAACCGGCCAAAATAATGACGGAGAACCTGCCCAAAAATCATGTAACGAGGCGTCTGACATCGCTTTTCTTCCACGGCAGGAGGCCTACTTAAAAATGTAAAAAAAGTTTTGTATTACCGTGAATTCAACAGCATATGCACCATTTTTCATTCAATAAACTCCACCTAATTAGATGCTTGTTGTTTAGGAGCAGTCAAGCTCAAAACTAAAAGGAAGCAGGTATCCTTCAACGTGTTTGCTTTCATTTCAACTCTTCAGAAAGCTCAGTTTGGGAAGAATAATTGCACAGATATCTTCAAGACCAAAAAAAAAAGGAGTAAGGACATTCATAAATATCCATCTCTTGAGCGTTGAGACTACATAATCCCCCTAAATCAAGACACCATACTCATAACCCAACGAAAGAAAACCCACCTTATTTCCCTTCTCCGCAACAACAAACCAATCTACACCCTAGAACTTCATTCATACTCCATCGACGAACACATACAACCCAAATGAATGCTCCGATCTCCAAAAAACTAATAACAACTAATTCCATTCTCACTCGCACAAAAATCGAACTCAGATTCCAATCCGATGATCATCCAAAACAAACTTATAGAATATCCGTATTCTTTTTAACAGAAAATCATTCACGGAAAGAATCCTGTGTGACTGTGTGTACATATGCTTATCAAATGAAAGATGGAGAATCATCGTACCACTGCAGATCAAAAACAGAAGAAAGGAATAAAGACTTCGCTTCCAGATCTAAACTAAATGCCTTGTAATGGATACATCTTCTTCCTCACCTCCTCCTATGCACCTCACCTCCAATCTCTTCTTTCTTCGTCGCCGAAAGAGTACCCGAAAGGTGACAGCGGGGCCGGCGGAGGGAATATGTTACACAGAGAATGCTTTTCGGTGACCTTACCCTTATATAGTCCACCAGGCCAGCGGGAAATGGGGGCCCGCATTGGACGAAATAACGAAAATACCCCCGCGTTATAAATGACGAATAGACGAATAGGCCCCTGCTGGAAGCTTCTAGTGCTTAGTATTGAATTTGGTCTAGGGGAGGGATTTGTCATTTCCGCATCGAATCCGAGGGTTCGCATAAAAAGTGTGAACGGACGCCCTGATAGAGGAGATAAGTTGCAGAATCCGGCAATGGAAAATGGGGCCCGCGGTTTGGTATATGAAACGTGGACGGTGAATTTTTCCGGTCCGGAGGAGGCCGATGAACATGGCCGAGTTTGAAAACCTATTTCGCTTTAATTTTTTAAGACTTTAGCCAATGTTTTTTTTTTTAAAGGGGAAGAACGCATGTACCTTGAAATTATTTTATTTATTTACAAATTACATATCTAACCTTTAAATTTTTATCTATATTGTTCTAAGTTAGCATGAATCGCAAGAAGTATAATGGACTAAGAGATAAGAATGTACAACCATGAAGATCTAGTGGAGAGAAGCTAAAATAACAATTAACGAGAGATCAATGGACTCACTTGGCCAGGTGCAACAGACCTAAATTAGACTCGATGGCAACCAGACACAGACTGTCCAAACCGAAGACAAAATCAATCAGACGAGAAAAGACACTGACCCAACTCTTCCCCCAATCTAATCCACGGGAAAAGACTAGACATACATCTCATAAACACCTTGGATACTCCTTGTGAGGAGGCTGAGAACTAACCAAGATGTACTCCAAGAATATCTCGAAGGGTTCTTCTGTTTAGGGATGATTTACCTGTCGAATTACGGTGATCCACCATTTGCTCGATGGTCTGGTCCCATTCTATCAATAAGAATTCCTCACCTAAGAATCAAAAGTTGATAGTTGGAACAGAGTAGTTAACCAGTAGAATCTCACCGACCGAGCCAAATCCATCCGAACTAAGGGCCACTAAAATTCAATCGGTAACCCAATTCAGCACAATCTGACGATCTGACTTTAACATACCAAAACCTGCCGATCTCAGTTGACCGAGTTGTGGGTTAACCAAGCCACATGCTTGCACTTGTAAAATACATAAAATATCACGTAACGCTCCCATTAAAGTAAAGCAAGCTTGTAATTACACACATTATACCCAATCTTTTATAAATAAGGGACCATTTCTTCACTAAAAGGCTAATAAAAAACATATTCTACTGTTCATTATTATACACTTACACGTACGCACACACACATACACACCCTGTCTCCTTTTATGCTTTTATTCCAAGTTTTAAACTCATTTCTCCAATTAAAAGCAATATTAATATCTAATATATTATTTTTAGTGGTATAAGTCTAGTTGGGTTTTCCATTTTCTTTTTTTCACATCAAAATAATGGACCCTCTTTATTATTTTCTAAATGTGTAGTCATAATTTTTGTCCAAAATTAAAACAAAATGCTCTATTTAAGTGTAAATATTCTAACACATAATAATTTGAGATATTTATAATATTGTACAAATATTTCCTTAATATCTTACTCGAGTGAAAGCCCAAATAATAGTCACACACTGTATTACTCACCAATTCAAGAATTAGTCACACAATCAATTATGTTATAATTTTTCTAGGAAAGATTCTCTAGGTTTATCTTTAGAATATTATATTTATAGGATGATAACACATTAAGATCAAATATTTTAGCGCTCAGAGTAAGTTGAGTGATAAAGAGCACATTTTCATTATAATATATTTTATCCACCATAAAAACTACAAATATTTAAGATTCATCAGCTTGATGTCCCTCATGTGGTGCTCCTTTTTATCATACTATAGTTCATCCTTTATCAAAGCTTCATTAGAATCTTAGAAAAGTTATTAGTTCAACTCATCACTTTGGTGTTTTATTTCAAAATAAATTCTTTGGGGATAGGAATTAACTTTTTCATTGACATAATTTTCTTTTAAGTCTTTACCTCAAATCAACACAATTCCATAAAATTTCATTCTACTAAAGTTTAATAAGTATATCACCTATTACTATAAATGATCATTGGTCCTTACAAGTACATTAATGGTTCCAAGACCGCCATACATATTTCATAATATTAATGATAACATGAGTCATTTAATTATATCATAATTCAATCATTGTCACCTAGCCACTATTACTTGATTGTTCTTAATTACTCAACTCTCATTAACTAGTTGTCACAATAATATTATCATCTTCTTATACTTATACAAGGTTAAGCTATCAATATTATGTAATATCTTCATATCCAATTAAGAAAAAAAGATTTGACATTTATAATCCTATAATAATGGACTGTTAAATCTATGAGGTTTCATAATTTTTTTTTATATTTTTTCACTTAAGAACTTTAGATTTTTTTTATATATGTGTATGTGAAGAATCTTTATACAAAGCTTTATAACTTTCTTTATTCTCATGAATATTTTAGCAAATGTCTAACATTTTATAAATATTTCTTTAATGGTTTGTAGGAGAAATGCCCACTATAGTGGGTCTTAAAATCATTAGTTTTTTTAGAAGGTTAGATGCTAAGGAACATCATCAAACATAATGGAATTTTCCCGAAAGAAAATCAATGATAAACTAAAATTGATTGATTGATGTCACAATGCAATACTCTTTAAGCATAAATTTTTTGGTATTTTCTCTATCACAGCCTCATTAGAATCTCTTAGACACCCTTTGGAGAACTACCGCTCCAACCCATAAGAACTAAAAGAATTATCAAACATGTTTTATTTCCGCCTCTTATAATGTCATAAGAGTTAAACTGTGATGCTTTATTAAAAGAAATGAGATATAAATTAATTCATTATCATAATTTTTAAGAGTTTCAATCTTTAATCAAGAATAATCTACAACACCACATTTTAATAAATTTATATTTGTTCATTGTCAATTATTATAATGTGCTCTTTCATTATTAAAAACACATCGACCAATACTTGACCATCATGCATACTTCTTGGACTTGATAATAATATGAGCTTTTATATTACACCTCATTACATATAACTAGGGCTAATATTCTAATAAAAATTCAGAATAATGAATATCTTAATGGCCAAAGTTACTAGAAATTTGAAATAAGTGGGACCAATCATACTATTATAGTTTTTATTATATATATAAGAAAAACATTCAATAAAAAATATCTTCATGAAAGTAAAGAGGCTGCATGTTTGATTTTTTAAGAAACCCTAAATCATTTTTTATAAGAGTCGTTTATATACCCCACAAGCCATATAAATAAAAGATCAAAAGTCTTACATCAATAAAACAATTAAAATCATTAATATTATTATAAGAATGCCATCATAACATAAATACTCTTAAATATTAGAAGTTATAATTGAGAAAAAATAAATTATTTTTGATAATTTAACTTTTGAAAATAAATATTACTTAAACTAAGATAATTTCATCATCTTGGCAAGATTTAAAACATCCATCATTAATATTACAAAAAAGTTTAATTAACAAATAAAATCAATGAATATTTTATCAGTCTCCACTACATGAATCTTAGACAAGCTTTGGAAATTAAAACTTTTTTGAAAATGCACTGTAAAATATTTTAGCATAATTATCTTGGATAAATCAAATTTTCAATTAAATATTTGATCAAATTCATGATAACATACATAATTATCTTGGAGCATTAAAAAATAAGAAAATTAAGTATTAACTTGCTCATATTAGCACAAATAAATCTAAATAAAATTCGTACTTCAAGAAAATATAAAGAAATTGAGCTGCTCATTTTATTAAAATTTTAATATATATATATATATATATATATCACAAGAACTAAGATTTATAAAAA
>NW_018164971.1:0-202 GCF_001263595.1 Phalaenopsis equestris | reverse complement strand
CTTAAATAATTTTGAATTCCACTATCCTTCTCTAAAGTTAAAACTTATTACTTTCCTTCACTTGAAAAGATGTATTTTTTTATTTTATTATTTAAAAATACTTTCTAAAAGAGCCTTAAATGTTTGAAAATAAAAATTCAAAAAATCCCTAATTTAAAAAAAAATAGAATTTTTCCTACTAAATATAGTTATTCATTTTCCC
>NW_018164970.1:42825-45767 GCF_001263595.1 Phalaenopsis equestris | reverse complement strand
TCTAGCCATGGCGGAAAAAAAGGGGGAAAAAAGTTGAATTGAGCCCAACACACCAGCAAAATGGCTAAACTGAGCCAGTTTGTCGGAGTAGTTGAAATCATGTGTTCCACCCACAACAGTTAGTCTAGCCCACCTAGAAAGATACAGCTATAAAAGATGGTCATCATTACCAGCAATAAGGTAGGTCCATCCATCTTTAAAAACATTGTCTGACATTCATGTCACGGTCTTTTCGACAAGACACCATGGATGAATACTAAAGTAGTTTTTGATTAGTTCTTCTTTGTGTAAAAAGAAAGTCAGGTGAAGAGAGGACACACTCCCCTATGTTGAGATTTCTTCAGTTGTTCAGGATCTCTCTCACTATCTATCTATAAAAAACAATGTATCTCGGAAACTCTTCGATGTGCCCAATATTCTGACCTACCGGAGACTCAAATTCAATAGATAATCTCTGAGACTTCTCTTGGGTCTTACACCTATCTTTCTAAAAATTTTCCTCTATAAAAACGGAATCTTTATCAAGTTATATATATTCACGAGCGATACGGAACCCTACGTCCTAAGAGAATTCAACACATTACACATACTAACATATACATATACATAATCACTTTAAGAAGAGTCACTACATTAGGATGCCTCTACAATCATAAAACACTAACTTTATAACGAACATATTCATAAGCCCTTTTTTTCTTTTCTTTTTTTAACCCAATAACACCGCAATTCTATTCAGAGCAAAAAGCAGGCATATAAATTAAAGGCATAGTGCACTTCTTTGATGAATTTTCTTCTCATATTTGAACAACGTGCATCAGTATTTAGTATGTTTGAGAATTTATACATTTGTGTAAAGACTATGATGATGTAGAGGCGAAATGAAGATTACGTTGAGACGATACGGTGAAGAACTTGCACAAATTTTGACACAATAATTATATCATTATTATTATTTTTTTTTTTTTATATTACTTCCTTTTATCTATATATATATGGAACTTACTCTTATGTACAGGAACATACCTCGTGAGTGGCACTAAGTTAAACGAGGTTGGTTTAAGGGTATAGCTAGTTCTCTTGAAAGGGGAAAAAACTAATGAAGAATATGCCTCCATGAGTATAATTATAGATTTAAAAAATTGACATTAAAAAATAGTTGATTCATTAATAAAGGCATGATTTTTTATCATATTTCTTCCCCAGTAGAAACCTATATTCCTATTTTTATATTAATCTCCTATAGTTAATCAGGTTCAAATCGTGTTTGAATGAGGTTCACATCTTATTCAAGCAAGACTTTAGCAAAGCTAATTTTTTAACATACACTTCTCCTTTTATTTTCTCTCAAATTATATTTTGATATTCTCCTAGACAAAATCTATGTGCAACAACCTCAATGATTTATATACTACACTCGTCCTCACCTCATGCGCCTCCTTCATAAATCACTCTACGGGCTCATACAAGCCCTTAGATAATGGTTCAACACTCAATCTCAATTCTTATAATATCTTAATTTTCAGCCCAACTCTACCTACCCATCACTCATGATATATGATGAGGAGAGAAAAATTACTTGGATACTTTTATATGTTGATGATCTCCTCATCACAGGAAACAACCAAACTCTTTTATATAGGACCATTCAATCACTCCAACAGCTCCTAAAGAAACATGGGAGACATTTATCACTTTCTCTGCATCAACCTCAATCAAACGTAAACAAGCCTTCACCTCAATCAATCACACCACAAATATTCCAACATGCGGGAATAAATAGTCAACTATAAACATCTACAGTCTTTCTCTTAACAAAGGAACTTCCACGAGACCATCAACCACCTGAACCCCATCTGAAGACACACGTACTTGGATCACTATAGTACCTAAAAATAACCCATCATGATCATATACCCTTTGATATCAATCGGGTCTCCCAATATATGCACAAACCAAGGCACTCTCATTACCAATACCTGAAACGCCTACTTAAATACATTCAAAGGACAATACACTCTGGTCTTCCCAACGATGCCACAGATCTACAACACCAAGCATACTTCGATTCAAAATGGGATGACGACACCAAAGAATAAATCTAGATTTGGCTGCTACATCTTCTTGGAATCAAACTTGGCGCTTTGGTTCCCCAAAAAACAACACACAGTTGCTCGATCACCAACCAAAATAGAATATCGAGCCTCGGGTCAAACGATAATTAAATTTATCTTGATCACGCCTACTGCAAAACTTCCATATACCAACAAAAAATCTCATTCCACTCCATTGTGACAAACGTATAAAGCATGGTGCTAGTATACTCATATTTAATGTCCGCACAAAGCATAACTCGGTCAACTTTCATTTTATTCGAGATTGTATCAAAGCTCAAATGTATCAAAGCTCAAACAATCACTCAAACAATCATAGCTCATCATTTTCAATCTCAAGGCCAAGTGGCTCACGTATTCACAAAGCTTCTATCATTCTCCAGGTTCAAACATCTACGCAACAAACTAACATTACATCAGCTATATGTTAGCTCGAAGGGGAGATAAAAGCAATAGCACTATAACACTTTGTGTATCCTAGCCCACTTAAACACAAACAATCACCAGTAGAAAATCCTAACTACCCCTGTTGTAAATATGCCCTTTTCTCCCCTAATTCTTTCCTATATATATGTCCACTGCCATGTAACTTTGATATTGTGAAATATTTTTTCAACTTAAAGGCTTTACCTTCTTCTTCCTGCTATCTCAATTTCAAAATCTTCAGCTTATTTACAGGATTTGTTGTTTTCTCTCACCAACGTGCTTTTGATTTATCTTTGATTTTTATTAAAGATATTTTCATGACTAACATTCAAATGTAATTATTTGCTTGTAATTGATGTCTATTAACATGAAAAAGCTTGGGCATTTGCATACATAGCACCC
>NW_018164970.1:41082-42365 GCF_001263595.1 Phalaenopsis equestris | reverse complement strand
TATATATATATATATATATATATATATATATCTGTGTGTGTGGGCGCGCCGCGCGTGTGTTTATATTTAAATATTTAATAAATTGTTAAGAAATTTCATGTTATCTGAGATCGAATTCTTTCGCCTTCTAGGAAGTGGTCGGGACTCGTGTTTTACAATCATTTCATTTATCTGTTTTATCTTATTACTGATGCTGCAGGTAACAATTAACCAATAAAGTGTTCCTTCAAGAACATTTATAGCTTATATATGAGATTTTTTCTTATTATATTTCTGAGAGCTATTTAATTCTGGAAGCAAATGAAAAAGCTATTTGTACCTATCTTGTTTTGTGGATCGAATTCTTTCACATTCTAGGAAGTGGTCGGGAGACGTCTTTTACAATGATTTCATTTATCTGTTTTATCTTATTACTGATGCTGCAGGTAACAATTAACCAATAAAGTGTTCCTTCAAGAACATTTATAGCTTATATATGAGATTTTTTCTTATTATATTTCTGAGAGCTATTTAATTCTGGAAGCAAATGAAAAAGCGATTTGTACCTATTTTGTTTTGTGTCATGTTCTTAAAATGAGATGTATATAACATATCTTCATATTTAATTGAAACAAATATTAACACAATGATATAAATCTTGTATGGCTTCCCTTCTCTCCTGTCCAAGAGCTAACTATATAAGATCACAGATAGGAATGTGCTACAGATAAAATGTGCTTCTTTCTTTATCTTTGATTTTTATTAAATATATTCATAACTATCACTAAAATAAAATAGTTTGCTTGTAATTAAAGCCTATTAACATGAAAATTTGTAATTCAATAGAAGATTTGATTGAAGATTAATTGACATTGAATTTAGCAGCAAGTCAAAAATTAATTTTAACTTGAATTCTTCTTAAAGCACAAATAACATAAATAGAAAAAAAAAAGGATCATTAACTTACAAAACATGATCACTATCAAATTTATTAATTATATTAAGCTTGAATCCATCATTTTAAATAGATCAATACAATCCAAAATAAAGGTACAATTCATTAACAAAATGTATTCCATCTCCGAAAATCTGATGAATATTTTAATTATGCGGACAACTAAAATTCAGAATTTAAGAAGGAATTTATCATGTAAATGTAATTAAAAACATCTAATTTCTTATTAAAAAAATTATCAAATAAATATAATATGACAACATGAAGCAATGAAAGAATGCAACACACATCAAAAAGATCTACGAACTATAACAAAAACTTTAAAAGTTAGGGGCAACAAAAAACTATT